>NW_020837949.1:78499223-78564838 GCF_003676395.1 Aethalodelphis obliquidens | reverse complement strand
AGAGAGAGAGAGAGAGAGAGAGAGAGAGAGAGAGAGAGAGAGAGAGAAACCGTGAGCAGCGCGGACTTTTCCTGTACACATGTAGGGAGAGATGACACAAGATCCCACAGACAGGTTTTCCCAACACTCACTAGACTGGCTGACAATGGGAGAACAGGCGAGCTCAGCCCACTCCCCTTCCCTCCTGTCACACAACACATGCAAAAAACATCTCGTAGAGATTAGAGCCGGGAGCAGAACACTCCAACGTGCCTGTGAAAGGCATGTAGCTATAAATTTACTTCCCAAGGCAAGCGTTGTTTTATAGCCATTTTTAGGTGCAATTTTGATGAAAAAATTCTGAATTCTGCTACCTACATAATTTCCAACTCATGCTCATTATATAATTCTGCTTGGACTTGTGTGTTGTATGTTATACGTATGTTTATGCCTATATACGTATATGGATATGCATATATATGTCTGTCCTTTTCATCAATATAACTTTAACCACTGGAGGTTTTAAAATCTTGTTAGCAATCATTCCCTCCTCCCAAGAAACCCCCTTGGATCAACCACCCCCTTCCCCCGCCCCACTGCAATTTCAGCGAAGAAATTCCTAGTAAAGCCCATTTCAACAATCAGCTCAAGACAAATATAGGTCCACTGAGAATTATAAATTACAACAGGGGATTCTCAAAAGGACACTCAGCATTTAAAAACATGTATGGTTTTCCAGCTCCTGGAATGGTCTGGCTAACATTTTTAGTGCATCACATCTCATTAATTAAAGCCACTTCCCTAGTTTTGGTTTAAAGGGCAGAGGAAGATGACAAAGTTCACAGAAGTCCCTGCTGGGTGTCAAGGACCAACATAAAGAGAATATCTCTGCGTCTTCATGAGCTGGTGAAGGGTTACTAAATTTTCTGTGGACATATATGCATGTATTCAGGCAGTCATACAAACACCATTAATTCTTTTCTAAACAGGCATGTTGCCTGAGGTGTTTAAATTTCCTTTCGTATTTTCTTTCAATTTTTCTCAAAGCTGATATCCTTATGGTTTTGTTTTGTTTTGTTTTGTTTTGAGGAAGGGCGTATGAAGATCAACAGGACAGAACTTTCCCTTCTTTATTCCCCAACTCTCTCTACTCTGCACCCTCCCCCCAACCCCACATACAGCACACGTTAGAAATTTGGAGGAGCGAGCTCTATTTCAGTAATATGGAAATTTCTTGGCTGAAAGGAAAGGGTGAGTCTTACAATTAAAAACATAAACACTTATTGAAAGTGGTTTAGTATTCTTATAAAAAATGACCTAAGCATTGTCACTACAGCTTTCATTACTTAATGTCTATAGACCAATAGAGAAAGAGCAACTCCCTCTGTCCCTCTCTCCCTCCCTCTCTCCCTCTGTGTGTGTGTGTGTGTGTGTGCGTGTGTGTGCGTGTGTTTGTGTAAGTGTAGGTGGACGAGGAGGAAGAGAATGAAGAGGATTTAAAGGGGCGAGAATGGGGGAGGGGGAGCAGGGATTCTCTTTCTACTTCACTAGATTGATTCATCAAACAGACCCTATTGTATTTGTCAGTTTCCGCCAGCCTATTGATCAGTCAGTATTGTTAAGAAAATAAAATCCAAAAATAATGTTGATTTTACTGATTCCCACACTTGTTATCCTGAGCACTTTTCACGCTCTAGGCAATGGATTAAGGCTGCAAATGACAAGAGGCTTGTCTGTCTTCCATGGATTACTCTCTATAGACATTCATTCTGCAGAGGAATTCATGTCACTTTGGGATTATTTAGAAGACGGGACTAACGAATTATCCTATTGAAATACCACATATGGTTAAATACTTTAAATACTTGTACCATTTTCATTAATATATATTGTAAATATCTATTTTTCTCCAGCTCTTGTTACCTAGACTAGCAGAGCAAGTTTATATTTGTCGAAACTAAAAAGGATAAGCAAATTTAGAAATGTATCCATTTCACTTGCGTAATGTCTAATCCTGAAACATTTTGATGTTGTCCAGGAAAAATAAAAGGTTGTAGGTAAAATTCAGATAAAAGAGGGTCAGAATTGACTCCATGGAGAAGAAAGACATTCAATCTGGAGTCTGAACCACAAAATCATGACAGAATTACTTTATTTTGTAAAATAAATAACTTAATGTTGAAGCCTGGAAGTTGGTAGCACTGACACCCCATGTTTATATACACACAAATTTTTTAAAAACTTTAATGTACTTATTTAACATTTTTCTTACCCTCTAAAATTTTTATGATCTTTGGGTCTTTTCAAACAATTGAAAGTTTAATGAATTCACATTTATATTTACTTATCTGTAATTTTTTTAATTAAAAAATGTGAGAATAGGAAATTTTTTATGTAAGCATAACTGTTCTAGACTGATTAAATTATAAAATAGTAGAAAAGTGTGACCACAGATAGAATTTTTTTAATTGTGGAAGGAAAGAAAGAGGGGGGGGAAGAGAGGAAGGAAGGAAGGGGGAAGGAAGGAAGGAACTACTTCCTGAAAAATACTTACCAAAGTATTTGTAATATTATATTTCTACTGCTTTCTCAATTGACTTTGGTCAGGGTTAAATAAAGTTACCTTCAATGTTTTTCTTATAACACCCAAACATGTGAGGGATGACCGAGGTTAAACCTATTTCTGAATTGAGGTAGATGCAAAGTTGAGGTGGACTTGGGTGGATGTCATCAGAATCTATCAAAATCTGCATGTGTGAAATGTGAATTTTGATTCACCTCCCAAGGAACATTGCTCCCTACTCTGAATCTGTGACCTCAGCCCTGACACGGTCAAGCCTCCTGTATTTGCCACATTAACCATTGATTTTACTGCATCATTTACATTTTTAAAAGTCATACATAGTATATTGACCTTTTAACGTTGAGTTTTTTTAAGGTACAAGTGAAAAACCTTATTTTGTTTCTCTTAAAGCAGTATCTCTATTTTCAATTATTTTCTAACCCACGATCTACATCATATGCTATAATTTACTTGCAACTGAGTTTATAATATCTTCTTAAATTTCAAGTTTTCAGATGTGATTAAGTCCTGCTACAGAGTCAAATTTAAGCAGGTGTTTAATATGATGATCATGCTGTTGTATATATTTCTGTCAAATAAATCAGTAGTTTTTAATCTCACCCCACTCCATATTGAGATGGATTACGGAGACTTCCAAGTATAAAACTCTTGACAGGCAGTTTTCTGGGTGGCGTGCTTGATTTTCTAGAGAAACAACTCTTCCAACTTCACAACACTTTGGTTAACTCTTCTTTTTCAGTTAAGACCAGTACAGTCAAAGAAGATAGATGTTAAAGCAATTCTCCATTGGAAGTGTATTTTTGATTTTTCATATGTTAGCTAAAACTAATGTGTACATTTTTTAAATGTACACTTTCTATAATTTGTTATTTATTAATGAAACAAACTGGGATGGCAATAAACATTGCAGTTTAATAGCAGAAATTGTTCTAATTTGTGAGATGGTATTCCAAGTGCTTCCCCAGGTTATAGACAGCCTGAAACTTTCTGTGAGTGGTAGGTAAAAACACTTGCTATATTTGTGCATAAAAGAATATAAGGAGAAACAGCTTAGATATATTTAAGAGACTGAGTGGATTAAGTGTACTTGATGCTATGGTGCGCTTCATTAAACATACCTGTCTCTCCCTGCAATCCCGCTCCACCCACCATTTCACTATGGTTAGATAAACACCCCCAAAGGGTGTACCAGCCACAAAAGTAGAGGACCTCTTTAAGAGAAATTATGAAGTTAAGAATTTCAAAAGGAGTTGGTTAACCAGCTCTCCTAACAAAAAACACCAAGAAGGAAACCAATACTAAAAAACAAACACAAATTTCCATACTCTTCCCAAGGTGTTATTCAATTGAGTCATGTAAAAAAATATATATTAGTTTCCATTCAACATCTGCTATCTCCCTTTTTTTCCTTCAAGAGAATGCTTCATTAGTATATGAGAAAGACCTATGATCAACAGAATTACAGCAAATATCAGATTAGAACATTTGCCCTTGCTCTGACATCTCATGCTGGAAATTCATTTTTAATGAGGGTTTTTCTGGTACAGGGAAGTTGAATTATTATTTTTTTTTCTAAAAAAGAATTGTGTGGGTGAAAACATTCTTTAGAAGATCAAAAGACATCTTATTAATTGGGAAAATTAAATAGTTGATGTATTATTCATTCTAGCCAAAAAATGGTAGTTATTTAAGAACTACTGCCATAGTCGCTGAGAATGGGGGGCTTGGTGGCAGCAGGTTAAAAGCAATATTTAAGAAATTAGGTTAAACTTTTTTAAAAATCTGACCCCTGTGAATGCTTTTGGGGCAAGCAACGTGTGAAAGCATGAGTTGAGAGGAAGGATTGGTACAAGGCAGAAGGAATTCAATCTCTAGGGAAGCATTAACTCCTGTCTTTGCCTATTACCCACCCATGAACAGAGATCTCAGTAAAATAAGCTAGCCCCTCCTCGGAACTGAACTTGCAACAGTTTAAGAGAAAACAGTTTTATGTCTTCTCTTGTGACATCAGTGTTCATCATGAGATTTAAGGTAAATAGGGACTCAAGATAAAAGCCTTTTTGTTTTTCAAATGAATTAACATGATAGATGTTAAATCAATGCAGGGGTCCAGAAACTGGCCAGTCACGTTAGCTGTGGCTCTAGATTTTAAGAAAAATTTAAACCATTAAGGGGTATCAGAAATTACAAGGGAAGTTCTTTAGCAGTAAGGTGAGGCGGTAGCTTCCCTTTCCTTGAGAATTTGATTCGAAGGGCTAGCAGGTGAGTTTTATTAAGTTTGTGGGCGGGGGGAACAGAAGAGAGTGACAAAAAAGGGATGCATAAAATTTTATGTTTAGTGTCTATGTAGCCAAAAGTGGCTAAAATCCAGTTATAGGAACAGGATTTACCATTTCCACAGTCTCTCTTTTCTTCCGACTTTTTAAATCGATCATATTTTTCAACATTTCAAAATGTTTTAAACATGGGACTTTTCCTTTTTCACCTAGTTAAGCAGTGGAATCACTACAGTTTCTTTATTAGATTATCTGATAAGTGAATGCAGTTTTCCAGAATATTAATCTATTGCAATAATTAAACACTGAAAATACCAGAATACCTGTTTGGGTTTTTTGTTATTGTGGTGTCGTTTTGTTTTGTTTTTAAGTGAGAGTGTCTCCACCTCAACTCAAATGGAACAAGAAAGTTTTCAAGTGAGACAAAAATCCCATTGTTAATACTGATCAGTACAGGCTAGGCAGTGAGGAGGAAAAAATGAGGCATCCCTGGAATACAAATGAAATGAGCAGGTTGGCTGTTGAGTGTTTCAGGACATGAAGTTATTAGTTATTTGCTTTCAGCAAAGGTATAGCACACAGTTTCTCACTGAATAAACAAATAAGCAGATCTGTACTAAACAAAACAAAGTGAAGAAACTAGGCAGTATTGTTTAAAGGACTACTTTCCATCTGACTCAGGCAAAGCAGATGCATATAGTTTCCCTATGTTACCACTGAAAAGAATGTTGCACCTCAGATGTAAGTTTACTAAAATCTGTATGTTCTAGGAAGCAGCCTATTTTCTTTTCTTAAAAATGTTTTTAAAGAGTTTGAAACTGATTACGATAGGGAACAGAAATGTTGAAGCCTAGAATTAAAGCTCCTTAAAAGTCTTTATTATAATGGCAAAACCAACTGTTTGGCGAATGGTGACTCCAAAACTACAGTGCATGCTGCTTTTCAAGGGCACAGAGTTCTCCAAATTGCAAGAGTTAGGAAGAAAGGACTTCAATTATTTTCTTCCCTATTCTGTATTGTTTCAAGTGTTAAATATCATGTGGTCTAGTCTATGCTCTCCGTTTTTTTCTTTTGTGATGTGGGGTTGGTGTCAGAATTATATGCCAGGTTTCATTTCACTGCCTTGGCTACAGGAGCAGCTGTCACCTTATGGGAGAGATTAGGAAACGCCTTGTTTATTAGTTAACAGTTATTATTTACAAGTGATTTAGGAAGAAAATTCAAGTCTCCACCATTTTCCCTCAGGGCATATTCAAAGAATAAGTCTCTTTGCAAATCAATCAACATAAATTCATTTTCTCATGCCGTATTGATGAGAAGAGAAAATAACATCCAATATGTCCAGCCTTGAATCTTCTTAAATTACAGATCCAAGTTGAAAATGGTTTGACTTGAGGACTTAAATGGCGATCTGATTAGTCTCTTGCTTGTTCTTTCAAAGTTGATGAATAACTTTAGTAACTTAAAGCACTTGAAAGGCCCTCAAATATCTAATAGACAGAATATTATAAAACACCCTTTGTGGCATAAACATAATGTCCACTACCACAAATAGTATTCTCACACAGTTTTTAACTCTATTATCTCAAAGTTTAGCAATTAACTGTAATAATGTGCTGATGATACATAAGAAAAAAGCCCACTAGTTAATTTTTGAACTTAAAATTTTAAACGAGTGTAATCCTTGCTGTGTAATTTTGTAGAAATAACATTTGATGTTTTTTGATACAATCAGATAGTTTGGTGGTCTTGTTTTGGCATATTAAATAATTACTGCCAATTTAATAATTAATAAATAATTTACTGCCAATAATTACTGTGAAACCTATTTCAATTCCGTTAAGCTAAAATAAAAACACTTAGAGAAATAAGAAAACTAAATTTGAGTGAATCACACTAAATATGGGAATCTATTTCTTGGGCTGTCAACGTGAGTTTGTAGGTGTTTGCTACTGTGTGTAACCCAGCACATCTTATTTGGTTCCAGAGATGTAATTTTAGATACATATACTCTTTCTTTACTCTTAAATCCAGTCACATTTGAAACCATTTTACTTATATTTCTTGAATTGTTTCTTTTATATTTACCCATTTATTCAAGAAGATTTTGAGAATTGCCTAGGTGTCAGTCATTGTGTCTTGTAAAACAAATTACAAGTTTTTTGAGAATTAGTGATATATAGTCCTGCTAACCAATGCCAATTTATCCTTTTTAAAAAATTTTTTCTACCATAAAAAAAAATTTTTTTTCTACCATAAAGATAAAAAACATCTACAAAGCTTTCTGTACCCATTTTGGTCTAGAGAGAGAGATTTATTTATTCATTCATTCATTCATTTATTTATTTACTTACTTACAATACATCTCTCCTGCTCTTTTCTTTTCATCAAATCCTGTACCTGTTTTCATTCTGTCTAGTAATATTTTCTCTATTGCTGTGGAAGACCCTACCCGATGACAGACTGTCTATGTATTTTCCTGGATTACTCCTGATTATAGGCTACTATAGTCCCCTAAAGTTAATATGCCTATATCAGGATTTTGCATTAGGGACTCAGGATATAAGATTGCTTTTTTTAAAAAAAAAGGTTTGCATACTTTTTTCACAATGTTTTGTGAGTCTTCTAGAAGCTCTCTCCCCTATGATTCTATGGTGCTAGGTGCATATATCTAGTTTAGCTCTTATTACTTTATATTATAATAAATTTCCTCAACAGACTCTAATCTCAAAGAGAACAGAAACTTTTTCTCATTATTTTATTTTCAGTGCTCGGCATAACCTCTGGCACAGAGTAAAGTTTAACCTATTAATTAATGGATTAATTAATTAATTAAAGGGTCAGGGGAACTATATGTTAGGCCCAGAAATCTCACAATTTGAATAAATAGTTCGGTAGAAATAGTTTCTTTGCAGGTACAATTATACTAGTTTTCCACGCTCTTATACTAAACATGGATTGGAGTGTAGAGAGTAACATTGATAGAGTTCTAACTTGTTCATTTAAAATGCTGCTAAAGTAACCACATTATAGTCCATAAAATAAAATACGTTTGGTCTTTTCTTCAAAGCATGGAAAATTATTTTTGTTATTATTATTTTTTATTCAATTATAGATTTCTTTTCAGATTAAAGACCTCTCTTCAGATTTCCTACAGCCTGCAAATTATTACAGTATGTTGCTAAATCGGACATTAATCAAAATGAACATTCTACAGTATTACCAAATATACAGTGTTTTCACATGGCAATAAGTTCTTATTTTTTTATTTTAAAAATTGAGTGGTGTTTATAAAAATCCCGGAAAGAAAGCCACCACAATTGTGAAAATGCATATATTATATGAGACAGGACACCTGGGTTTAAATCACAAGATCACAATTTGTAGCAATATAATTGAAATTTTAGTTTCTTTGGCTACAAATGAGATTGGGCATCTCTCAGCTTCCCAGTGGCTGTTAGGACCAAACCAGTTATCATATTTGACACTGCCCGGTACGAGGACATTCAGAGAGCCAGTGTTCCTAGGCAGAATTTCCACCTTCACAGAGCATGGAGCCGGACTCTGCAGTTCAGCGTTTGACCAAACCTCTGGACATCAGAATTGAATATGGGGGGCCAGGGTATCGTGTAAATATTGTTGGTAAAAAACAGTGATTCTAAAATGCCCTTTTGCAGAAAGAAAAGACAACCCTTTGAGAATCATTGCAAATGTTAGATGAAAAAGAAGAAAGGAGAACATAGGCTGCTATTACTTCTGTGTGTTGAAATGTTGTCCTTTAAGTATCACATGTTCGATTTTAAATGCACCAAATTTACATATCAAGTGCAGGAGGTTTGATCACAAAGAATAAGATAGCTAAATGGAAATATGAAGAGTAGAGAAGGCAGCAGCAAGTGGAGAAACCCTGTCTTAGACTAACAAGCATGAAGTTGCCTTCGCTAACCAGCCCTGCAACCCCAGGCAGCTGCAAATGGAAGGAGAGCGGCGTTTCCCATCTTAACAAACTGCCAGTGACTCACTTGGCCAGATGTGGTTTTGAGATCCTCCACCTTTCACAGCTCACACAGTATAGAGAGAGTTGTATCTTTTACGGTAACTCAAGCCTTAAATTAGTGGAGGGCCCATTATTAGCACTAAATCCTCAACCTGCAAGTGGTTTTTAAAATAACCTAAGTTGCAAGCTTCATGAATCAGTATTTACGTTTCAGAGCAAATATTTTTCCCAGATAAGTGTCATACTTAACTTTAGGAAGCAGAGAAGTTCAGGTCAACAGGTGAAACACCTGTACAACTATTATGGGAATATTTCCTACTACTATTTATATTTTAAGCCATTATGTCTCATAGGTCAACAGCACTATTTAGTATTTTAACTGTTAGAATTGTTTTTCATGCTGTTTTCAGAACACTAGGGAATCTTGATTGGCTGGTAAATAAGTTAATTTTCCATTCTAGTGGAATGTTTTACTATAATAGCTTCAACAGAAACAATTTCCCTTTACCTTTATTATTACTGTTAAAATACACTGGCAGAAACAGGACAATGATTAACATTATACCACTATCTTTGAACAGTTTCTTAAATCTACAAATGGATACCCCCAAAATATCATTTAGAGTCACAAAATAAATTTTTATGGATATATTAAACTACAAAATAAGTCCATTTTCATATTTATTTTCGTTATAATTGCCAGACGTCAAAACATTACGAAGTATGAAAATACAATTGTCACAATCTGAATAGAATTCCGATTTCTATTTTTGCACAATTATCAGTGCATGGCAAAACTTTCTAGATTCACTGGACATAAGTTTTGGGATATGCTAAGCAGATTTTAAAGAAAGACTCATGTTTTATAAACCTATATGAAATTTAAAAAAATCTGTCCAGTGTATTCCCTCAAAAAATGCTGTTTCAAATGTATTTAGCAGCATTTTCAAATGTTCATTCAACAAATGTAGAAAGCCACTTAGACTCCCACTAAATTGAGTCTATCAGAAAGTGGTTCAAATGTCACTAATTGTTTTATAGGAATAATCATATTGTAGCTTTAAACAAACTTAAGCTTTAGTCTACTTTATGACTGGAGTGCCCGGATGAAAATAAAGACCCTTTTGCTGAAATAGAGACGACTGAGTTACATTTAACAAGATGCAGGATGTGGCACTTGAGGGATCTAACACTGGCGGGCTGTGCGCCACCCCAGCAGCTAGATCACGTTTCCTTTGCCTCAAACGATTTCAGAATAATTTCATAAAAATGACATGATTGACACTCTAGCTTTCTTCCCATTCTGATGTATTTAAATGTTAATATCGCTGCAATGCATTGATACTTTAAAACTATTAGAAAAGAAATAAGCCAGCAATTTTACTTGGGTGAATTTTACTATACAAATTAAGACGACCTTTTATTTACTCTAAAGGTTTTCCCTAATTGCTCTTACTTTTCTAATTTTCTGTGCGTGTTTTCATTAAATGGGCTTTGGGATACTTTCCACAGTCCTTTCCGTCAAGTATAAAAATGAGTGACTGGGTACTGTAACAAATATGGGTAAGATATCTTTTTCTATATACATTATGTAAACATAACATTATTGTAAGTGTCCCCTTCCCTAGTTCATTCTATCTCTAATTTGGTTATTCCCCTCTTTAAATTCAATTCTCTACAAAGTCTTCCAAAATAAATTATTTTAACTCTAGTCATCCCAACAGTCATTAGGCATTATGAGCTAAATCTCTATACACATGTATTCTGTTTGGGGCATGTTTTTATGTATTCACTCTGTCAATGAAGTGCACAAATCATGAATATATTTGTCTTCAATAGCACTTTAATTACAGGACAACTTCAATGGTGATGGTCCTATGGCCTATTTCCTGTGAAGTTCCTAGTGCAGTTCTTTTCCCACAATGGGTCCTCCATAAATGTAAGTGAATGACTTCCTGACTATTGTCAAGGATCCCGAGAGAATGCAGGATGGTGTTGGCAGCAAGAGACAAAGCTGGCTGTCAAAATTGTTATATTCAGATGAACAGCAAAAAGTTGAAAGAGATCTGAAAGTTTTCGGAAGCACCCTGCCCATTTTGTCAAAAACTGTTTCAAAGAATTTTATGTATCCTGAACTCATGAAGATTGGTTTGAAAAACAAATCCCAGAATTCAAGAAACTGTTCAATGACTAATTTGCTTTATTGAGAAAGAAAAAAGAGTAAAAAATATGGTAGTTTAAAAATGATATTTACCTGAAGAGATTACTATGTTCTAGTGTGGGATATGCAGAAAAGTATTTTGTAGTAGGTTGATGAAATATCCTTAAATAATAGAATTTCGTTAGGTATAGGTTTGACACAAATGGCTTTCATCTTGCCCAGTTCTCTGACCCATAAGCTAAATATCAGGTATTATAACATTTAAGAGGTAAGGCTTCTTCCTGTGTAAGTAGGTGTGGGAAAAATGTGTCGCCCTTTTCCTGGGAGGTCAGTGGGGCGCTGGTGGGTGCGGCAGGTTTCCATTCAGTTGTTCTGCACTAAAGAAGTGCTGCTATGAGAGAATGAGGCTGGGTACGCATGTAAGGAGGGCCTTAAAACAGTGAGACCACGAGCAGTTTGAGGTTAAGCGAACACCTTTCTACCAAGATTTTAAAGCATTGTAGTCTTATGTATTTTATATATGCATGCACGTATATAGGTAAACCTGTGTATATACATGTTTATGTATATATACATTTACACACACATATACACACGCACTGAATGTAATTCAACAGAAATTTATTGAATTTCTGTGCCAGGCATTCTGTGCTAAAACAGTAAAAATTCAAAGACAAATGAACACATTCCTTACCATGAAGGATTTGCAATTGCATTGGAGAGGCAACATAAGACTAGCCTTTTAGAAATATACACCTACAATCTCCTAGATGCCATTCAATTATAAACTTTAAAACACAGACAAAAGATAATTACTCTCATTTTTTAGAAGTACTTAGCTAGGCTGAGGTAGTTTTCAATAATGTGTAATAAAATATTTTTCTTCTTTCTCGAATGATACAAACTCATGTGTAATTTCTGGCATGTTAAGTACAAGTGGAACAGTTGGCTTTGACCAATATCCTTATTCTGAAGAATTACTACTCTCAGATTCCAGTCTTGGAAAAAGTGATAAAGGCTATTCTCAGAAATCAGACTCAAGATATAGAAAACTGCAGCTTTCTGATTAGTGCATTTTAAATGGGTCTAAAGGTAAATACCGTCACCTAAGTCTCATTACAAGCAATGGATACGATGTATATTAAATGCTCTCAAAGTAATGTTCAACTTCTAAGTAGTATGTTTTATACAACTAATTGGCTATGGCCTACACACCCTGATTCAATTTTAAATATCAAAGAATTTTCTTCGTGACTAATACTTGCATTTTAAAATTGTTTTTCTTCTGAGTATTTTATTTCGTGTTTACTGGAGATGAAATGCACTTTTCAGACCTCTATTTTGTTACTTATACCTGGAAAGAATCTAGAATGAAACAGGAAAGCAGAGATGAACATTCTGTAACACATTCTCATTGATTCTATTAATTTTAGAGATGAGCCTTGTACATTCCTCAGTGGTCCAAGTAGGAATGACAACAACAAGAACACTTCATTGTTTATTCCACATAGTGGGGTGTGTGTGCATGTGTGTGTGTGTTGCAGGGGAGCTGTGTGTAGGCTCACGTCTGACCCAAGTACATGGATTACAGGGGTTTTTTTTGGCGGTACGCGGACGTCTCACTGTTGTGGCCTCTCCCGTTGCAGAGCACAGGCTCCGGACGCGCAGGCCCAGCGGCCGTGGCTCACGGGCCCAGCCACTCCGCGGCATGTGGGATCTTCCCAGACCGGGGCACGAACCCGCGTGCCCTGCATCGGCAGGCGGACTCTCAACCACTGCGCCACCAGGGAAGCCCAGAATTACAGTTTTAAATAGCAAGTAAGGAGGCAGTAGAGTGTGATGAGAAAAATCCAACCTGAGTCCTAGTTCTGGCTTGGGCACTAACGAGTTATGTGTTATTAGATAATGAATTTCTTGGGGCCTCAATATCCTCCTCTAAAAATGAGTTAACTGGAAGAGATACACTCCACCTCTGGCTCCTTCTAGCACTGAAAAGCCTATATCCTAAAGTATATTTCCAAGCCATAGTGTGAAATTTATCACTTAAATGTTCAGCAATATTTAATTATTTTAGTTAGAAATAAAAATTTAATAATTCATTTTGCTCCAGATAAAACTGTAATTTCAGTTGGGGAATAGAAAAAAATTGTTATATAATACTGTGTTATTAAAATATTTGAAAATATCTATGATGGTCCCAATGTCAAATTATTACTTTATTAAATAGAACTCAGTTATAATATACCTCCTATACTAGTTTCTGAAGTAGGTATTTAGGATAAAATCAGTTATATCATTCTGATGTTAAAGGTAATTGCCATGATGCAGAAGAATTTGACTGAAGTTAAGGTTTTTGGAGAATGTTTACTGTTCCTATCATTTGAGGAAGAAAAGTTAAATTTCTTCTTCAGAGAGGGTTAATAGAAACTATAATGCACATGTTCAATTTATATTCTTCTCATTTAGTTACATTAAGATGTACATTTAATAGAAAACACTACTAATGATGATAATTTTAACTTTGCTTATTTCAATGGCTATTTATCAATCATTTTCAGATACTGAACTAGTTGCTATGGGGAAGAAAGGAAATGAATTAAATGTGATTCCTGCCCTTGAGAAGGTCCCAATCTAGTCAGGGAAAGTTACAGCAAAAGAAGATACGAACACAAAATGCTAACTGCTCAGATAGAGCAGATGACAGGCATTTAGCCCAGCTGGGATATTATAGAGGCTTCCTGTGGGAGATGGTGCCTGTGCCGGGTCTTAAATGATAAGTAAGAGCAGGTGAAGAAAGATAAGGAGGTCGTGCCAGGGCTTCAAGCAAAACACAAAGCCACAAAATAGGAAAGCATGTGTGAGTGCAGGAAATGGGAGCAATTTTGCCATTAAAAGGGTGTAAAGAGCAAAGAGAAGAGGGAGGAGAAATCGGCAGGGGCCAAACGAAAAACGTGTCTATATCGTCACGCTTGTAATTCTAATATAGGTGATGAAAAGACACAGAGGACATCCAAGAGGATAAAGCCATTGATAAAAGATTTGCTTTTTAGGTAAATGAGCCTCGTTGCAGTGGGAAGGATGTAATGACTAGCAACAAACCTGAAGGTAGGACGGCCAAGTAGGTTTCTCTTGTAACAGCCTAGATCAGAGGTGACAAGGCACCTAATCACGGCAGTAGATCATGAAAGGGCAAGAGAAATCGCAAAAGGGAGATACAAACAGGCATGCTTTGATGCCTTCCTGATGAAAGATTTGACAAGCAAAAGGATGGCGAAGTGGAATTTTCCATTTCCTGTGCTTTTATTACAATATTGTAAATAATGCAATTATTTACAATGATTCCCATGCTTATGGCATGGATGAATAGCACTATTAACTGAAACCAGCAAGAGAAGAAGATGAGCAGATATGTTTGAGGAAAAAGAACAGTGTTCAATTGTGCACTTATTGGTTTTGAGAAGATTACTAAGTATATATTTTAGGTACACATAAGCAGTTTGGTAAGTTAGTTGAAAGCCTGAATATCAGAGACAAAGATTAGGGTTTATGTAGAAATTAGGGTCAATATAGAGAGAAAAACTGGGCTGAGGAGAGAACCACGGATGGCACGTAAGGAACAGGCAAAAGAGGAGAACCCCAAACAGGGGAGTGTGACAACTAAGCGTAGAAGGACAGGAAAAACAACATCACGAATACCCAGGTAGAAACTCTTTAAGGAAGTCAGCCAAATGTGGGAGAGGGACGTGGAAGCTGGCCTATGCAAGTTCTATTTGAATAGGTAGTTTGAAAATCATTCTTACTCCTTACAAGAACTGATTCAGACGTGGGAACAGAAGCCAGATTGCAGTGGGTTTTGTGAAGACCAACTGCAAGAGAAATAGGTAATAATTAGTTGATTTTGGCTAATCAGCTTTCTCCCTTTCTCAAATACGAAATGACATATAAAAAGTCTTTACCTTCCTAGAATCCTGAATTCACAATGAGATTTTAAACATCTACTCTGCAAATGGAAACTATTTAGAATACATAACAGTCTTCATTTATCATCACCACATTGGGGAATTTGATTCCCTTTTCTTTCAAATAATTTGGTTTAATTTATTTCTTTATTTTTTCCCCAAGTGTTATTACAGGCTCCTCATAGAAGTTGATTCACTGATCACAGTGTAATATTATGCCCTTAGCTTTTATTGTAGGATGATATAACAAATGATCTCAGGAGGAAAACTCTTCCAACATCTGCAAAACCACTATTCATTATATTAGTCAACATCTCAAAGAACGATACACATGATAAATTCCTCCCAGAATTTAATGCCAGGAAGTCTTTCTCTGATGAAGAACTGATATATTCCTTTTCTCAGTATGTGGGAACTTATTTCTTTTCAACCTTGGTTGATGGGAAGTTTAAAATGAAATGTAACGCTCACGTGTGGAAACCAGCTATTTCTAGTTTCCTGGTTAGTTCCTGGAGAGCACCTTTTCTATTCTTTTTGAGTTTTCTTGTTCTGTACTATTTTAATCATATGTGTATGTCCATGTATATGTCTATTTACTGAAGTCCTCTTAAAACGTTATTAAAATAAGAAGTTCAATGAACAACAATAAAAATCATAGTAATAAAGTATTTGGTCAGCATTTTATTTCATTTTCTCTTCATTCCTTTTGAAGGTTTCTTTTCCCTCCCACACAAACCCATGTTAGAAGAAAAGCATATTTTTGGTATTATTTTAATTAAAGATAAACTTCTCGATGAGTATTTAAAATCAATCATTTCTTTTTTTTCATATACTTAATTTCAAGAAAAGCAATACAACAGAATTTAATTCTGGCTTGAAGAACATTATTAATTTACTACACTTCTCTTATTTTTAATTATATAATACTTAAGCCTAGTACAAATATCCATGGTGATTTTTCTTACAGGACATTTAACTACACTTAGAACCACTTGAGACTGTAACCTAATTCTAACCAATTTTATGACATTCTCTTCTAATAGAATACTTTTGGTGTGCTGCCCTTCTGCCTCATTTTCCTTCAACAGAACTTCCTAAGAACTTCTCTTCTAATAGAATCCTTTTGGTGTGCTGCCCTTCTGCCTCATTTTCCTTCAGCAGAACTTCCTAAGAACACTGTGAAGAGTGGCAGGTACAAATAAAGGAATACAAATAATGAAACAAGGAAGAGCATTTATGGAATGTTTACAGTTTGAGTGTAGGCATGAGAATTGTAGAAGGGGATTTGATATGAGAACTAGCAAAACCTGCTTTTTTATTTTTATTTTTTACAAGAAATCCCCAAATATACTTTATAAGATAAATCCCTTCCCATCCTCATGACCCATCTCAAATGCCACTTTTTCTTTGAACACTTCCATAAAACTCTAGACAGTTATCAGTGCCCTTTTTTGGATTCCTGACGCACTGTGTTCTTAACGATTTTAATGGAATCTCAAAATACATTGTAATGATTTCTTTAAAGTTCAGCTTCCTTCCTCTCTTCACAGAGAGGAATTATACCTTATTTGCCTTATAACCTAAGCAGTGAGCACTAGGCTCTCAAAAAAGGCTGGTTTTGCTAAAATGCATGAAAGAAGGAAGGAAGGAATGAGGCAGACATGTAGGTTGAAAACTGAAGAATAATGAGGCACTGCTCTGGAATTTAAATATTTCACTTTCTGGATAGTCAAATGATTATAGAATTGGTGATAACATTTCTACTGATGGCATAAGGTAGCAAGGGTAAGAACCCTAGTAAGAATGTGAGAAGTTGGGAAAATAAACCTGTCTCTTACGAAGTCAACATTAAATCAACACAGTGCCCTGGACTTGTGACGCAGAATTACCATTCAAATATCACCTAATTCCCAGAACAAAAAAAGCTTGAATTGAACCTGCCTGATACTATTAGCAGAGTGAGCATAAGAAGGTGCACATCACAAGGAGGTAGAACGGCCATGAAGGCACCAAGAGAAAAGACCCCAAGCCAACTCGTGGCAGTGCACAGCACTTGCATTTCCCCTGGATTTTCATTTTTTGAAAAGGGGAGATTGTCCCAACATCATCATGAAAAGAGACGCATCCAGCTATGCCCCCAACATGATGTTCTTCAAAAACAAACTTCTTTCCCTTTTTCTGGCTCCAAGCAGTATGCTTACAAGGAGGGAATGTGACTGTCATGAAAATATGAGCATTGTGGGTTTTGTGACATTTAAGTTTCTTATTGTACCTGATAATAAATATTCTGATTGATTACACAGTAATAACACGGATTGCTTCTTGATTGTCCACAGAAAGCCAGGTGTGCTTGTCACCATCTGACATATAATATATTTTAATTATATGGATTTTGATTGTCTTCTCCCTTTTAGAAAATATTCCCCATGCCTAGTCTGTTTTAGTCTATATCCCCAGCACCTAGAATAATACCTAGTACATGGTAAGTGTTACTAATTAGTTATTGAATGAATGAATTCATAACACATCTGGAAGTATAGCTATGAAAAGCTAATGGACTCAGTTTTTTCATTCACTCTGAAAGAAATATATTTTTTCTATGCCATATAGAAAACATACAATATTTTATAATAGGGCTGATAAGACTGTGGTGTCAGTTTTTTAAAAATATATTATTATTACTACTACTAATTTAAACCTACTACTAATTTAAACTACGACTACTTTAAACCTATTATTACTACTACTACTTTAAACCTAAACTTTAAACTATTAAACACTAATATTCACTGAGCAAATACT
Source organism: Aethalodelphis obliquidens (assembly GCF_003676395.1). Taxonomy (NCBI): domain Eukaryota; kingdom Metazoa; phylum Chordata; class Mammalia; order Artiodactyla; family Delphinidae; genus Aethalodelphis; species Aethalodelphis obliquidens. The sequence goes on along the minus strand of NW_020837949.1, from coordinate 78,547,080 downwards.
TACTGATGATGATCCTTTTTGTCCTTTATTTAAAAGTGACTCTGGTAGTAAAAGATAATCTCACTTTCAGGTTTTCTTATAGACATAAGAGCAGTTAGAAAAGTAGCTTGTTGTATTAAGGATTTAAGAATCTATGGTAAATATATTTTTAAAATATTTTTTCAAACTCTGACCCCTTCTCAAGTTTAAATTAAACTGACATTTTTTTGTCAGATGAAAACAGCACAACAGAAGACTAAACTCAAATTATGCCACAGAGAATAAATAAGAAATTGTGTAATAGCCATTGCCTCTGAGTCATGTTAGGCAGAATGACAAATGGACGATAATACACGTAATGACATGGCAGTCTTTGGCTTTGCACAGAGGTCCCTAAATATTTTGCACATGCTTGGAATACATGGACGTCCAGTTGACAGACTCTCCAAGAAAATTCTAAAGTTAGATACCAGCTCTAAATTGGTATCAGGAATTTAATAAAAAGGGATGTACTTGGAGGCTTTTAGGTCATCACACAAAGTGGTCTTCATTGTGTTTTATTTGGCATTGTCATGTTTGGAAAAACAGAGTACAAAGAACTGAACATTAAGGCAGTGATTCTCTTTCCCCCCATATTGCAATCAGTTTGAATAGCAGTAGATATGCGATTCGTGTTAATTGTGCCAAAACAGCAGCAGCATGAATGCTAAATTATTCACCATGTTCACAAACTGTCAAATGGGGCAAATAGCCAACTATTCAAAATAATTGCAAAAAGATTGGCACAGCTGTAATGTGTTTTCAGTGTGTATTCCGTATCCTCCTGAAACCAATATTCAATGTAGTGAAACGAAGGCTTCTCTTTGATAGACTCAGGAGAATTTACATTTCATTCATAAATATTTCAAGTAAAAATTAATTTATTTGTACTATAATTTTCTCCTCTCTAATAATTTTAAAATATCAAAATATATCTGGATAAGGAGAAATTAGCAATAAAAAGTGAACCGTCAAATATATATTGATGAAGTGTTGAGATGTGCTTTGTCTCCTATCATTAAATGGGAACAAAGTTATCATTTCTAAATTGCATGACTATTTTTATGGTAATGAACACACTTGTAAAAATTTCAAGTATGTAAGAAATTTAGCTTCCATTCTAAATTTTATGTTATAATAATATTGCTTGCTAGTTCTACCATGTGCTACAGTGTTTAAATGCAATACTTTTTAAAAAGATGAGGCAGGGGACATGCCACGGAGGGAAACAGAGAAGGGAAGGAGAGAGGGAATAGGGAAGAAATTAAACAAGGCAAGGTTTAAAATCTCTCTTTTTAAATATCTTCCCCTGGGAGCTTAGATCTGCCTTTTATCTTTTTTAAGCATTCATTCTTCTTGCCAGTAAGAATAGATTTATGAATAAATTCACACTAATTTTATGATTTTGAATGGAGCTTCTAATTTCCATTCTTGCTAATAGTCAGTTACTATTATTTAATATATAACTTCAATATATTTCCCATTCATATGGGCTATGAAAATAGCCTAAAATTAAAAATACTAAAATATTTTAAAAATTATTTTTATACAGAACTTTTGAAAATTTCTGAAGATTTTATAGCCCTATACTGGTTAATAATAAAGGAATATTTGAATGATGATGAATATTTATTTAATGATGATGGAAACTGAAGAAAGAGGGATTTTTATACAGTAAATTTTCATGAAGGAGTGATCTCAAAAAGGAATTTAAATTTAATCTTAGAGAAATGTTAATAATGAAAAATATTTTCTATAAACTAATATAAGATTATGCTTTTATCTCTAAAATAGAAACATGACATTTACAGGCAAATTTACCTTAATCCCAAATCTGAGATTTAAATATATAAAATATTTATATATTTTTATTAAAGTTGCTATCTCCATGTATGCATATTATTATTATCATTGATGTTTGTGTCATGCTATAGTAATAATTGTACATTTCAGAGGAGCAATATATGAGATTTCTGCTTTATCTCAGAGTGTTAATAAATTGAGATAAACAGTTCATTAAATAAGCTCAGATAGTTGTACATATATTTATGAAGCTGCAAAATACAACAAAGATTTTTTTTCCTGCATCAGGTTAGGAAAAAACATTTTTCTCACACAATATTAATTTATTGCATTTATTTTTATATAAAAATGTCCAGGTGTCATTTAATGTATAATATCATTTTTACTTGAGAAAAATCTTTCTGAAATGTTGTATTTTTATGACAGAGATATAGATAAACTATGTATTTCAGAATACCATCAGGAAAAAATATTTTCAGAAAGTAAACTGAAACATGGTTTTTAACTATTAGCTGCGTCTTCCTTCGGGAGAATTACAGTTGACCTTAGACTTAGTCATACGATTTGTTTTGACAATGAAAAATGAACAATACTGCTGCAACCTCTGAACAGCAGCTTTCAGGACCATCCTATGGTCCTACCGTGTCTCTTTCTTTCTACCATGTCTCAGAGGAGGTTGCTACTTCAACTTGTAACCCAAGTTGAAGACTTGGATCAGAGACAGAGGCAGCTCACGTAAAGGTATAAAGTGAGCAAGAAATAAATCTTTTGAGATTTGGGATTGTGTATTACAGAAGCATTTTTAAGCCTAAGATAACTGATACATTGTTACTTGCCATCTTGCCCTACTTGAGGATCATCTTATAGTTCTTAAGGCCTATTTTTACATTATTTCCATTCAAAGTCCTCATAATTTGAAATATTTATGGTATGACTCCTAGATCTGCAGATTGAAGATTTTTGTTCCTCACTGAGATTTTCTAATATTGAGTAGAAAATGTAAGATGCTTTATCATAAAAGAAGAGTTGTGTTCCAACAACTAAGTTGTATCTATTACTTCCATCTCAAAACCTAAATAAAGAGAATTAGTATACTTAGACCTGGTAAAATTTGTATGGGATTATATGATCATGCCTTCTGCATTCAAATGAGTTAAGGATTACTATTAAGTAATCAATAGTTCTCTTGCTTTCCAATTCAAAATGATGCATACTAGAGACAAAGTAGTCTAGGAAAAACTACTTAACTTTAAGGAGAGGAAGTCATTTAACATTTTATAAACTTGAGACTATATAATTTCTAGATATTTTTAGAAATATCCAATTGAATATGAAAAACCCCAAATCTACGAATTATTTTGTGGCCTTAATGAAATCATTCAATTTGAATTTATACTAATCATCTGGCCTTCAGTAAATCATGGAGATGAATTATTTAAGTTCTTAAAAAGAAATAAGGCAAAATGAAAAAGAAATGAAGCATTGGTGATGTTTAGGGATTCAAACAGTATAGAGTAATATAATTGCCACTTTAGGTATGATCTCACTTTCCTATGACTTATTCCTTTAAGTTTTCATGACAGAAGAACCAACTCTATTTTAAGTGGTGAAGAAATACTATATTCTGTATTTAACCTCTCTATCATATTACTCTGCACCCACCTATCTTCAGTGATGTTTGTCATGCCTCCCTGTCTTACGATCCCAACAATTAATGACATATTCAAAATAAGATAGGATTTACTTACAAAAGAACTATTTACAAAAATGTTGGTGTAGCTATAGGACCCACAAAGTACTCAATGCTCCACTCAAAGAGGCTGACTCTACATAATTTGTTCCCTTTGTGTTCTACTAGTGGGTCCACACTACTAACAGAAGACTGAAAACCAGTGAGGGTGATATTCGATTAAGATTATCTTCAATGGAAAGTAAAAGTACCTTCACTAAAGATATTTAAGTAACTATTTCTTGCCTCTAAGAATTCTATATTCTCAACTACTTCCTAATAAAATGAATTAATTATGTAGGGCCTGGCAAGAAATAAGAAGCCTTTTCTGATTTCTGGTAGAATGGCCCTAAAACTAGTCATCAATGTGGTATAAAGAGCGTTTGTGAATGGATGTTGAAGGTATATAGAGATACTATGAAAGTTCTAAGCACGTTAGCCATAGTTCCCAAAACAGCACTCATGGAACTAGCCACGGAACTTCTTTCGTCATGCATGTCCATGCTACGAAGCTCTGCCATGATGATAGGATTCACTACAGTGTTACTTACTAATACAGTGTAGTCATTTCTGTCAAAATTCATTTTTATTGTTCTGAGAAACTTCTCAAGACAACAAGATATACGTCAAGCAAAAAGAACTGTAAGTTATTGATTCTGATACTTAGGTTCTTTATAGTTCAATGATAAAGTGATCAAAAAAATTAAACTTAGATATGTAAAGGGAGTTAGATTTCAAGTTTTGTACCTGTGACACTAAGTATAACTTCTAACTATGAATATCACATCATACTTCCATATCTTCTTATACTTACGGATAAAGTAGAAGGGCATATCGCCAATAATAAGTACTTAGATGCAAATCAGGTTACCAAGACTTTTCGTATGCACATCGAAATAAAATATGGGTGTCCAGACACATGAGAATAGATCCAAGTAGGACAATGCATCAGTTGTAATATAATGAGCAGACAGGATAGGATGTCAGAAAAAAATTAAAATCTCATATTGCCTTTGGCAATTTGGCATAACTGAAAGGGTTGGAAATGACAATTGCTGACAAAGCAACCTACAAGTAATTAGTTTTACATTTATTTCAAAATTTAATATGAACTGTGAGCACAGGTTAGATTTTTCCAAAGAATAATGTAAAAAGTTTATATAAGTAACAGTCATTTTAAAAAAATGCATTATATTTAGTTTTAGTATAGAACGGTTTATTGATTCTAAATTAATATTTTCATCCTTATTCATGTCCCCACTAAATCATTCTTTAAGCGCATAATACCTACCACATAGTGACACCTGTGCTAGGGCAACGATTTTCAAAATTGACTGTGCATTGGTATCACTGGAGAAACTTGTTCAAAAAACAAATATGTAGAAATCACTCCAAACTTTCTGATTCAGGATTCAAAGGTGTGGGGCATAATCATCTGCGTTTTCAATAAATTTTTCAGATGATTCTTATCAGAGATATACATCACATAAATTGAAAATGTTTCTGAAAATAAATATTATCATAACAGAATCTTCATACATTACGCAACAAGTGTTTTACAGCAGATTCCTTCAGCTTGGCAGCCTAGGAAGCAGGCATATTGTGGTAAGAGATATGCACCTTCATTAACGTTGAGAAGTAAAGACAGGGGAGGGAAAATAGAATGCTAACAATAAGAAAACTATCATAGTCACAGCAAACAATGATTTCAGAAGTGCGGTAGGAAGAAAACCCTTGGAGTATTAAAGAAAACTGGTTTGTCATTTTTATATACATAGGGATGTGTGTGTGTATGTGTGTATACGCTTTTCCAGCTAACATCTGTAAACTGTTCCCCTTGTTGATTAACACAGAAGTTAACCCACTGAGGGAGTTCAAATCGTACTACTAATGTTTCCAAATATCATAGCACCTTTATATTTTCAAGAAAAATAAACTCCTTTGATGGGACTACATGTAATTATGTCACAAAAACAAAAATTGAAGTTACCTAGGTTTCAAAATTCAACTCAACATGTAGTGTGTTTCCATATGTAAGAGATAGCCAATTAGAATACAGGTTTTAAAAACCAAATAACACAGGCTCTGAAGGGGAACACTTTAAATCTATGTGAAAAGTTAAGCCTTTGCCATATGAAACCAATAGGGGAAAAAAAGATAATAAAGTTAACATGACCTCTAGAGAATTTCAGATATTACGAACTTTAGAGCAGATAAGATCATATCCTAGATTAGAAATAAAGTAAAAATTTTATCTTAACTAGACCCAGTTAAGGTTAACCAGTAGAAAATTTTGAGACTTGTATGACATTCTTCTAATGAAATAAATGTCCAGGTATACCTAAAGCTAATTATAAGAATGAAATCTGGCCAAAAACAAGGATCGATATGTGGATAAAAGTCCATAGCCAAGAAACATCTTAACAGGCTTCAATAGAAATATATAAAAAGTAAAAGCAGGTAACAGAAAAGTTTACCACAACTGTACATTTGTTCAGATGTTAACCATAACAAAATGGATGGTAATTTCTCCTATACTTTTCCCCATTTTTAACTCAATCACTCATTTGAAGACAACATTTACCTTTTGTTCTTTATGTCTATTCAACATTAATTTAAAGGTGACTAATTAATACCAAAAGATAGAGGAGAGCATAAATGTGACCTATGTAAGAGGTGATGCCCCTAAACCAATTATTCTCGCTTTTTCTATCTGAAGGTTTAACTCAAAATACATGGGTTCTGCATACTGCTATTTTTCTACTTTGTAAATTGTACAAAAATTTTAAAATTTCAAGTATTGCAGTACTAACTGTATTCTCTTTATGACAGAAAGGAATTTTAGGTGATTTTTACAACCCCTCAAATTCTCCAGACTTAATTATTTATAAAAAATTGTCTGGTAAATATACCAAAGAGCAAAAGATTACTTAATCTTTTGGTCTATTTAGGTTTTAAAAAAACAAGCAACATCATGATGAATGAGCATTGACACAGAGCTAAAACGTTCCCATGAAAATATACATTATGAACTCTACACAGTCCATTAAACAAGACAAAGTCCATTCCATACTAGTCCCTTCTTAGGTAGTTGCAAGTATTGAGAAAAAGAGATTTAGGATACCTTGAGCCCCCTTTCAAGTACCACTAATGAAATAAATAGTATCTGTTGTCACATCACTCATGCGGCAGTAGATGTGACTTCATGCTTACTCATTTGTCACTCTCCAACTGAAAAATGCGTCTCTTAATACACAGACCTTTTCCCATCAGCTGGTAACTACTCAAGTAGAAGTTAATTGAGTCATTGGTTTCCCCTTGAATCTGTGAATGTTTGGGGATTGTGAGTCATCAATACTGCATGTAATAAGGTAATAGTCCAATTCCTATTATGAAAATAAATGAGCCTGCTTTATATTCTACTCAGGTATATGTACCAGAACTATAAGTCATTAGAAGGAAGAAAGTTGGAGAAGAGAAGAATCCGGAAGTATAGATTGAGAATGAGTGTCTTGTAGGCCTAAAAGGAAATATTTAAAAATAGTATTTATTGTGCTTCATGGAAAAGTTCAAACTATTTTCTCTGATTTATAGTCACTGATTTACAATCAGTGACTTCTAATTTTATACCTTATCATTCTCAGTTTCAGATTTAATGTAATTCTTGAAAAGCAACATACATATTGTGAGGAGAGATAAGCCATGATCAGGAGATCTGGGTTTGAGCTGATAGCTCTGTACAATGTGTAAAACACATAATTATTTAATTAAACACTTTATCATATTTCGCACATTGTGCTTGATCTCGATATGGCAAAGGCTTTTCTTCTGAGAAACTAGAAGAATACATTGAAAGTGGTAGTAAGAAATAAAAAATCTCCAGACAACTTTATCTATTTGGAAAGAGTCAGTTCATTTTTGAGTGACCGTAAGAAAGTAACGAAGCAGGTCTTTGAGTTTTGTTGTTCTACTTTTAACGGACTATCCCTTTCACAATCAGAAAAGACTGAATGAACACAGAAGAGGTGTCAGGGCTTCCTTAAAGAGAAGTGAAGCTCTGTTTACAAACTAGAGAGATCAGTTTCAAGGACTCAGAGATCACGCAACTTATTCAGTGTGTTTGCCTGCACCAATCATGTGCATCACCCTCCAAACAGAACTTGAAGGGCCAGGCGTGAACTTCCTGTATCATCTCACGGAAGGGGGGACAGACACTCACGCCGTGTGTGCTTTACTCTGCAGAGAAGCACGCAAGGAACCTGCCTCTCACGATGTAGGCCCAACAGTATAGAATTCTAGGCAGCTGAAGTGGGATAACAGAGGAAAGTGGGAAGAATAAGATAACTTGCTGTCTGCTTCACAAGCAGCCGCATGAAGATTAATGGGCTAATTTCTGAGAAGCACTTAAACAGCCATGGATGCCAAGTTTAAGCAATATTATTTATTAGTTGGCTACGTGGTAAATTTCCCCTGAGAGCACAACTGAAAGCCGTATAAAAGTGTATCTTCTTATTCAATTTCAATATACATATTGCATATAAGGTAGATTTTAGTTGCACAAGAGAATTTGGAAATATAATAAATCACCTTGAAGTAAGTCTAAGGGTGAAACGATATCTCTCCAAATATTTAAGAATATTCAGTATTCAAAGGGTAGCAAATTAGAAATTAACCATTGAATGAAACATTCTGTTGTCTCTATCCCTAGAGGACAGGATTCAGGACAGGGAACATAAATTCAGAATGGTGCTGTTGGGAACAGGAAAGGTGTCAGAAATCACACATTTTGCCAAGGACTTCCCTATAAGAAAGTCTTTAAGGAAAATGTCTTTAAACGTACAAGCTGAGCCCATAAAGCTATACTGAAAACAGGGGCTGGGAGAACTCAGACTTGCAAACGTTCCATAGAATTTTTGAAGCACTTTAAAAATTTGTCTACGATAAAGTTCCAAGACATAGCTTACAAGAATAAGTATTCATGCAGTAAAAATCACATCTCTAACTTTTTCAGTGTAGCTTCTTGCCAACTAGAGTAACCAAGATTTTTTGATATATTATTATTATTTAAAATAAGTGTGATTTTTAAAGTACCACCCCAGGGTTGAGCTAAGATTTACAGTCAATATCATGGTGGCGATATCATTTTCCAATTAAAAAGCAAAGACTCAAACACTTACAATCGTTCTGCATAGTATATTTATAGCTATGTACTATAATAAATATCTGATACTCTCTCCACAGTAACCCATATTTGAAGCTAAAAGAAAGCAAGGTGATTTGGGCATAAGGTACTTAAAAACATCTAGTACAAATTACAAATCATTCTATTCCTAATGCTGTGGCATTTGGGAAATAAAGATTTATAGTCAGTTATCAATGCCTATAATTATAGAAATGTCATTAAAATCCTCTTTGCATTAAATATGCCTCACAGATTCAACTCATTATTTGTTTAATGCTCGAGTTTTATTCTTCCTAGGACAGAAGGGCAATGGAAATGAGAGCAGCTATCCTGTATAAGGTTAATCTGTGAATGACAGATGAGTGCTTTAAAATGAACTACATTGGTTACAATTTAGACAGTCCTTGGTAAAAAAAAAAAAAAAAGAAGCTTTCTTCATTCAGATGTTGTTTTTTTAAGGAGAAGATTCAACAGCACAGAAGAAAATACAAGTGATTGCTGCACAAAGTCTTTCTCAAGAGAGATTAAAATCTTCATCCAATATCATTGCACCACCAGGGTATTTTCTTTTTTTTTTTTCTTTTTTGGCGGTACGCAGGCCTCTCACTGTTGTGGCCTCTCCTGTTGCAGAGCACAGGCTCCGGATGCGCAGGCCACTGGCCATGGCTCACGGGCCCAGCTGCTCCGCAGCATGTGGGATCCTCCTGGACCGGGGCACGAACCCGCGTCCCCTGCATTGGCAGGCAGACTCTCAACCACTGCGCCACCAGGGAAGCCCCCACCAGGGAAGCCCCCACCAGGGAAGCCCCCACCAGGGTATTTTCAATCTCAAAGCAAGCAAGATTTGTGATCCTAACTTGGACACGCCATCATTTATTTGCTACCTCCTTTCTTGAAACAACAGCAAAACTAAAAATATATTTTTGCTTTCAATAAGTGTGTCTTGTTTGATAGTTAAAAAAGAAAATTAATTTTAATAAAACAGCTGAATGGAAAAGTCATTGTATTCATTCCCTCAAATTATTTGATTGAACTCTGGTAAATCAAAGCCACTTCATTATTAAATTAATTTTACTGTTGAAAACAGGACTCCTATAGTCATGAGTGTTTTTCCAATAACTCTGAGTAAGCATACTCACTTTCTATTTAAAGGTATTTAAAGGCCTGATGCCTAGGGGAGTAGGTTATTTCTTTAACAAGTAGAACCACCTGTGTGGTATGATTGGAATGGAATGGAAAGACCATGCTTCTACAAAGTAATTCCACCACCATACTGCAATAGAAACTTGCCCTTCTTCCGGCTTGAAATTCTCATCTCTGACTAATTTCCTCTTTCTCAGCTGCTGGGGGCTAGTAGGTGACGTGTAGGAGGGATGGTGGTTGAAAGCTCATATGGAATTGGTACGAAAAGGGAACAGATAATGAGACACAGAGAAAAACCTCAGTTAAATGCCACTTTAATACGACCTTCTCTACCTGTACTGAGGGCAAGATATGGCTGGGGTTGGTGGGATGCAGAGATATGTAAGCATAGATGTGCTTCATAATGGGGTGATGAAGACACCAGAGTACAATGGGCTAGCATTTGAGTACAACGAGCTGCTTGATCTGGGAATAAAGAGACCCAAGTGACGGGTGGATTGGGAAATGTAAAGTGAATGTCTCACTATTGAGAAAATGGAAATAATTTTAACTGATGCTGGACCAAGATTTGGGGACCACAAGTAGGCTATAAGTATCATACCCCACAGACCTGATAGTCTTTAATTATTTATTTAGCATTTATTGACTGGGATTAATAAGAAAGTGACTTCCTTTTAAAAAAAGGCTACATCATTATTTATATTAATATAAATTGTAAAAGTGCTAGATATCTACTTGCTCCTCCAAATCTTCTTTCCGTTTATCCTCTCTTCTGTGTGCCCAGAGAGCTTAAGCAGTACAAGTATAAACTCAATCAAATAGCTCTTGTGTCCTCTGGCTTTTACTTCGGTTTGCAAATAGGAATTACCAGCATGAGAACAGAATGGGTGAGAAAAGGGATTAAGGAAACGAAAGGCCCATGTTTATTTCTCTGGCTTTCTCCGTGAAGGATTTCGCAGGGTCTGGCTGCATACTTCCTGTCTCTTTTTCCGAGTTCTCCTACCTGCCTCCCTCCTTTCAGTCCTTTGGTTGGTAATGGAATCTTCTATCAAAGGCCTGAAATAACAGCACTATCCTTTATGGTTTCCCTACACCCTGCCCACACCTTTGAAAACTGTCCCTTTATTAAACTTTCTTCAAGTTACCCACTTTGAGTGTGCCAGCTGTTTCTTCCAGTACCCTGACTCTTTTTTTTTTTTTTTTTTTTTTTTGCGGTACGCGGGCCTCGCCCTGTTGTGGCCTCTCCCGTTGCGGAGCGCAGGCTCTGGACGCGCAGGCTCAGCGGCCATGGCTCACGGGCCCAGCCGCTCTACGGCATGTGGGATCTTCCCGGACCGGGGCACGAACCTGCGTCCCCTGCATCGGCAGGCAGACTCTCAACCACTGCGCCACCAGGGAAGCCCAGTACCCTGACTCTTAACACTATAGTACATGTGTTGTACATAACTTACTTTTGACATTTTTAGAATTCTCTTTCATATCACATTTTGGGGTTTTTTTGGTCACTTGTAACTAGCACCATAGGGACTCACACTAAAGACGGCTGGTCCAACCCATGTTTACCAAGTTACAAAGTTGCTTTAAACTTATGGGTTAAATTTGGCAAAAAAAGGTATTGTATTTTTATAAAGTGAAAAGCAGTAGCATTTTCACTTGATAATAAGCCCAAATAATTCAGACATTTATTGGCCATAGACAACTGGAAAGCATTTTTAAAGTTTAATATTACAAAAATCACAAATGTAATTCACAAAAAGTACTCCTTATGAATAATTTTCTTTTATACATAGAATTAGTGAAACAGCAGTTACTAGAGTCTCATAGATATAACATACTCTTTTTCTTTCCAGTTTTGTTATCAATCCAATTTAATCTTGGATTGCTGGTTAAGTACAACATGTACATATTCAGTAGAATATGGTTTCCCAGATAAATCCTTAGAAAATATTTCTTAATTCTGGTGACTACCATATAACAAATTTTTGTGGCTACTGTAATTTTTTAATATCTTCAAGTCCTATGTTTCTAGGATTATATCACTGTTAGTCCTTAATTGAAGGTTTCTTGTAGCATGGAGACAAAATAATAAAATTTTACCTTGAATTTTGCAATGTAACATCACTGACCTCTAGCCCCTAAAGTATGCCATTAGAATGAAGTCACATTAAGTCCTTTCTGTTATTTCTGCTGTAACTCCCTCCTCTTACTTTTCTTTAGTTCTTTTCTTTCCAGTCAACAAACATGCTCAATTTCCTCATTTTATGGAAAGAAAAAATAAACAAATAAAGGCAATAAATAAAGAAAGAACAAATTCCCCATTCTCAGACACTACCCTTTTGCTATGAAGCAATCTCCACTTCCCTTTACAGCCAACCTTCTCAGAAGAGGAGTCAACCGGGACTATCTCCAATCTCACCCTCACTCATTACTCAGCTCTCCGCAGCGAACAAAATGCTCTAAGGAGGTCACTCACAATGTCCTAATTATCCAGTTATCATCTTATTTCAAATGTCTGGCATTTCATACCCCTGATCAATTGAAATTCCTGTTTGAAACCTCTCCTTCTTTGTTTTTCATCATAGAGGCCTCTGAACTCTCCTACGTCACAGGTCTATAACCCATCCCACAACCTCCATCATCTTTGTTGATGCAATCACCTCCTCATATCCTCATTCTTTATCAAAGTTTTATCCCTGTGTCTCTCTCTTTTTAGCCTAACCATTTTTTAAATGACATTTCCCCTCATTACCTCATTATTGATAAGCTATCATTATCATAGCTTCAACAATTACGTATATTCTGATAGTTTCCAAATCAATGTATCTTTGACCTAAGACTCTCTTCAAACCCCCAAACTCAAATTTCTATTTGATTTGGAGACATAGCCCCATAGATATCCTGTATCAAACTCAACTTCAACATAGACAAAGTTAAAAATCACTTCTCTTTCATTTGTACTTTTCTCTAATGCACATAATAATCCTGAAATCTCAAAGTCAACCATGTCGTTTTGGTCATCTTAGCTCTTGCATCTTGCAGTATTTTTTGCCTAGTCAATCACCATATTCTTCTGATTTCACAGTCTAACCTTGCCTTGTCTGGTTCTGCTCCTATCCCTGCTACCACTGGCTTGGTTTGGTGCCTCACCATCTTTTGCTTATACTTTTACAATAATCTCAAAACTTATAGACTTGATTATACAGTTATCTAATTAAAAACAAAACTCTTTAATATTATTCGCCTACATAAAGCCTTTCAAAGCCTTCTCTTTCCTTAGCATTCTAAAAAAGGCTTTTAATAATCAAGCTACTTGTCAGTGTTTCTAATTTTATTTTCTATTCTCTTAGTGGTCTCTCCTGGTTATCCCAATGTATTTACAATTTACCCCAAATCTTAGAGTATCACAGTGAAATATATATGCACAATCTAATCCGTTGACTGGATTGCTATGCTGCTTTTTTTCTGTCTGGGAAGTCCTAATTATACTTTAAAAATCTCTTCACCCAGAACTTCTTCTCTGAGGCCATTCCTGAATCTTACAGACAGAGTGAATCATCACAGGAACTCTGGTGCATGCAACATATATTTATTTGTACATATCTCACTGTACTGAAATGATTCATTTATACATATTATTTTCCAAATTATCCTTTGGCCTTCGTGACCACAGGAAATGTGTCTTAGTTGCCTTCATACCTCAGTTCTAAGCACAAGGTCTAGATCATAGTAAACAGCAGATAACTATGTGTCTACCCACAGGGTATGAGTATAGGAAAAAGAAGGAGATAGATCATAATCTCATAATAATATATAATGTAGACCAGTAATAAGAATCCATGAGTTTAGACAAAGAGACCATGAGTCACCATCAAAAGGAAGACAATCAGAAGAGAAGCTTTTATAGGATCATTTATCTGGGAGTAGAAATATAAACAAAGTGGTACCAGAATCCTAAAACTCTGAGATAGGTTGAGATTGCATCTTCCCCATTTAGTTTTTTAAAAGAGCCCTATTACACTATTTAAATGTTAACTGACATGTCATACCAGTTATCTATAGGAAAGTTTCCAGTGTTGCATAGCTACAAAAAAATGTCCTGGGAAGAATGAGAAAACTTCTGAGTCCAGAAAGGACTGGAAAGTCTGAATCCTGTGAGATAAATTAGCACCCTGAGGACATCAGTCTATCCTTGCTAAGCAGAAGCAGGCACTTTCATGGGGGAGTGTAGTGGAGAGGAGACAAAGCCAAGGCCAAGCTGGGTAGAAAATCACTTCAAAGCCGGAAAAGTGACCCTCTCACCTTGGAAAATAGAAAAATACCCTCCCCACAGGGGATATAATGGAATTCTTAGCCTTGGTTCTTACTAGAGAAGAAAGACAAAGAGAAAGAAAAGCGTTGAAAACAAAAGGATGTGTGTGTGTATATATATATATATATATATACACACACATATGTATTTAAAGATATCATTAAATACTAATTAAAAGAAAGCTGGTATAGTTTATTAATATTTGACAAAATAGTAAAAATCATCACTTAAGAGGTTCCACGGATATAAGAAAATAGTTCAATAAATATAGTATTTTTAAGATGCCTGCAACTAAAAGCACAGTTTCAAAATATAGAAAACAAAAATATCCAGTTTTCCAAACAGAAATGTAAAAATCCGTAGTCAGAATAACAGATTTGAACACATCTCTCAGTGAAATAGTGTTCATTCAGACACATACATACACACACACACAAATCAGTAAGACATAGAAGATTTGAACAACAAAAGTAACAAGCTTGTAGAGACCAATTATCCCTTTGCAAGTAAGAGCCATGTCCCTTCTTTCTTAATTGCCCTACTCTTTTTTTTAAACATCTTTATTGGAGTATAATTGCTTTACAATGGTGTGCTAGTTACTGCTTTATAACAAAGTGAATCAGTTATACATATACATATGTTCCCATATCTCTTCCCTCTTGCATCTCCCTCCCTCCCACCCTCACTATCGCACTCCTCTAGGTGGTCACAAAGCACCGAGCTGATCTCCCTGTGCTACGCGGCTGCTTCCCACTAGCTATCTATTTTACGTTTGGTAGTGTATAGATGTCCATGCCACTCTCTCACTTTGTCCCAGCTTACCCTTCCTGCTCCCCGTATCCTCAAGTCCATTCTCTAGTGCCCTACTGTTGACATGCTCTTTTCTTCATTTTAACCCCAGCACCTAGGGAAACTACATTCAATTGCAAAGAACTTGTCTGAGAGACAAATTTTCCTTCCAGTTTTTCCCTTCTAATTTTCTTTCAAAACTCAGTTGATGTTTGTATTTTCATCCATTTTCTTGAAATGCCTCCAAGTTCTGTTTAAATGCAAAAGAATGCTTTGTACAAACACAGATTTATATTTCACAAACATTTAGTCATCTTTGCTGTTCTAGGTTCTTTCCCTTCCCAGTACCACCTCAGATTCTTTCCACGAGTCAAGGGTCTTTCCAAGCTGAACGAAGGGTCAGCTTTTTCCTTAGGACAGCCTCTGTGGCTTTTGATATTATCAAATCCCTTCCCAGTAGGCATTGAGTAACAAAGAATTAATTTAATGAAGATTATCGTTTTAGACTTAGCAAAATGACCAGTGTTTAAGGTGGAATTGCTTTTAGAGTTGTTCTACTTTTTTTTCAGGTTATCTCAGTAACTTTGTAGGGTTTCCATACCTCATTTGCTGACCTAAAGATTTGGTCTGACCAAAGACAACAGTCAGGGCAACATGGAATTTCTTAATCATACAACATTTTCTTCAGTTTAATTAATCTATTCTCCTTTATTGTTGACACATTCATTGGTCAAGAACAAAACTTTTCTTGCATACATTTATTCGTCTGTGTAAAAACCATGTTCCTGGTGAATACTCTTGCAAAACAGAAATGCTCTTAAACATGTTTTACACCCCAAACCCACCTGCTTCTGGGTGTTTGACTTTTGCTACTTATTGAACCTCTCTGTATGTATTGTTCTCATTAAAAAACACAAGGAAAACAGTATTTACTTCATAGGGTTTTATATTCTTTGTGGTAAAATTTCATAGACAAATTCACAAGTATGAAATTTTTGCGCATTGACCAAAAAAGGGACTTTTTGTCAATAAATATTATATAAATTAATGGGGGAATTTTCACATAAATGATAATTTAGAAGTAAGCCAGGAACACCTAAAAGCCTTGAGAAGTATTTCAATCACAGAAAGATATATACAATAATACCATAATGCTGTCTCATTCCCTGAACACTTGTAGTAGGCAGAGTAGATTTTTCTATTTTCTCTTAGATTTACTTACATTACACTAAATCAAGAAGTAAAATGTTTTTAAAATAATATATTTTGCTGTATTTTCTAAGTCACCTGATGGTCCGTCTGGGGAAATTCTGCCCTGCAGAGGCACAGCAGTACATTTAGTGAAGTTTGGCCCCGGTAGGAATGCAGCATTTTGTTCGTATGCATAAGATATTTAAATAATAAATATAAAATATTGTAGGTATCAAGTGCTCTGTACTAAAAAATGTCTCATTTCATAATGTATTATAGAACCATAGCTATTGGTCTTGCTTGTCATCTATTTGTTTTAGTGGTGACCTTATTGCCATAATTCAGCATAAGAAATCAATAAAAAGCTGAACAAAAGGTAAATACATTGATTTTGGGAAGGCTGTGGTGATAATCAAACCATATCGTTTCCATTCTCTGGACACTGATCAACTGAACTTGCTTTCTAGATATTTTAGAAAAAAAAAATCCTATGATCTAAACTTTTTCTATAACAGTGTCTCGAAGTCCTCACCTGAACTGAAGTTCAGCCTAACCCTGATAATTCTACCTACCCTGATAACCTCTCCAACACTCATACCTATGAATGCACAAGGAGGGGCCAGTGTTCTCCTCACTCCTCATTGCTGTATTGAGACCATTGTCCTGTCATCATTTATCAGTAACTGCTCCGTTTTTGATGCCTGTGCCACTCAGTTGTGATATATAGCTCAGACTTCATGGGGGGGTCTTCTCTTTTCGCCATTGACTTAAACCTACTTTGATCATTATGTTCTTTGGTTACTCTTCTCTGGTCTGGTTCTCAACATTCAAGTTAATGAGACTTTAAACTATACACTCATAGGGCCTAGATCTCTTCAGTTCCAAACGATCTTCATTTTTATTAGACACGTGCATTTCTTTATCCAAACATGTCTTGTTCTTATGAACTTTATCCCTTCCAGTTCACACCCATCCCTCACTGCATCCTTACCCCTTTTAGATGTATCAGCCAGCAGTCTCATCATTAATTTCACATATCTGTAGATTTGCTCCTTACTCATTCTGACCTTCTGCTTGCCCTGTGTGCCATTTCAGTTTTCAAATCCTGAGTGCTGAGTATTGCTGAACAGGGTCAAGTAATGAAAGCAATGGTATCCATTACAAACAAATGCTAATTAACAATTAACATGCTGATGTTACGCTGTCCTTTTAGTCTACATTTGGCATATGGGAAAACTTTACTTCACCTTGCCTAGAGTGGAACGTGATGAAAACATTCTGGAGAAGCATTTGGTAAGCTATATGAAAATGATTTAAAAATGTATAATCTTCAAAACAGGAATGCCATTATTAGCACTTATTCAAAGGTGATTATTAGACAAGTGCAAAAATACGTATGTTATTTTCTGTACATAATGAATTTGTTAAATAAATTATTTTACATAAGTATAGTGGACTAGCATGCAACCATTGAGTGCATTTTATATTAATAAGGCAATATCTTTACTATATTATGGAATGGAATGAAATATTATAAACTGGCATATTATTGATACATGCAATCACATATGTGAGTATATATCTAATATTATATGCAATCACATATATGTGTCTTGTGTTGTATGTAACTACATACGAGTTTGGAAAAAATGTTTGCTAAATTATTAATCATTGATTTTTTGAAATTTTCCATGATTTTGATACTTTTTTCTTTATTTCTTTATTTTCTTCTTCATACTTTCCGGTGTTACGTGAAATTCCTGCATGAATATATGTTACTGTCATAGGAAAAATAACACAATTAAACTACATTAATTTTGAGGAAAATAGTAGTTAGATATAATTGTTTCAATTCCTCATCTCCCTTTTGTTTCTAAACAAAATGGAATCTAGTTCCTTGACCCCAACCATTTTACTAAAATGGTTCTTGTAAAGATTAATCACCAATGAACTAATCATCAAATCCACTGATCCTTATTCTTGAACAACAATCTGAGGCATCTGACATGGTTGAGTATGATATCTTTATTAACAGCACGGCTACTTTAAACCACATTTTATACTATTGCATCTTAGGATCTTTCACCAGCTTATTCCACTTGTCCCAAAGTACATTTTCTAGGTCCCATGTTCACAGTGCATTCCTTTTCACACTACGTATCTTCACTAATTGACTTCCCTCCCACAACTTCAAACATCACCCTTATTGGGTGATTCTAAAATTATTTTCTTAACATCAAAGCTACACACCTAACAGCCTTCTGTTTACTGCACAAAACAAGCCTGAAGTTACATTCAACTTCATCTGAGTAGATGATAATTCATTAGTTTCCCTTCCAAATTTTCATGCTATGCCTTCACTTTTAAATGCATCTCTATCCTCTCCTTTGCTTGGACTTAAAACTCCAGACTTCTTGAACTTACTGTTCCTCATGCCTCATAGCTAGTCACGTATCTGTATTGATTATGTGCCTCCCACATATTTGTCAGTGGGCAAGTGAAATAAGGTTTTGGATGAGGTGTCATTTAACTTTCTTTCCTTCAGTCACATAGTCATTAGCATTAAGTTGCTGCAGTTCTGATCATGATGACCTCCTTTTGCAATCACAAGTTACACTGTACGACCCACAAATCAATAGCCACATTCTCCTAAAGTACCTGAATTTCTCCATTGATGACATTAATTTGGCCGAGTAAAGGAGTTTGGCATTCACTTGGAATACAGGTAATTATTAGTTTCTCACTATTCTCTTGATTGTTATGAGACAATAGACTAAAGTCTATTGTCTTTAGTCACTATGGTGTACTACAGTGTACTAAAACTAAAACACAGCACTGAGACCCATATACGATCAATTCATAGAAACATGCTTCAGAGATGTTTTTTAAAAGAGTTCTATGGCAATGCAGATGAGAGTGGGAATTATTGCTGATTGAAGTGCTATCAGAAAACTCATCTATAAAATAAAAGATAGTATCACAGGTCACTAGATGGACTAATAGCAAGGCTATATGGAAAATACTGAGGAAGCCAGATTTGGTGGAGCATTGGTTATTCTGGGGGAATAGTAGATGAAGAGTACCTCAGAGGAATGTTGATTGCATTTTCAGTTGAACTTGACTACAGGACAGTGGGTAATCTATAGTAGCCATAGTAAAGGTCTACACCACAGAAGACAGATAAGAGCAGGTACTAGAATTCTAGAAGAATTAAACAGGAAATGATTTGCCAGATATCAGTGACCAATGTTTCTCTGAAAGTTGATTACTGAGAAAAGGAGCAACCATTTTACAGACAACTACCTATAAATTAAAAGTATACATACTCATAATTATTAAAATATCAATGTATATGTTACTTATATGTCTATGCTGTAATGAAGGGAAATGAAACACTAGCTAAACATAAACACAGGCCAAACTGGGGTCTTATGTCTTTAAATTGCATATTCAAATATGGTTCAACTAATGTTAAAACGATTCCTCTACAGTCAGAAGACCCTGAAGCTCTGTGCTTTCTGGCAATCAGAGTTTCAGTAAGTTCTAGTAACAAGACTATGTCAGAGACTAAGTGGTGTGGTTTTCAAATCGAGTGACAAGGGTTTAACACTGGCCCACAGCTTACTATATGTGTGAGCTACAAGGCAAGAAATCAGGGCTCCAGCTTTCCATCACTCCTAATTGGCTATATGATAAAAGATGAGTCAATAATCATCTTTTTATTTTGGTTTTCTCATCAGTTTAACAGATGTAGCCTGCTTACCTCAACTCTGGGGAAGGATAAGCAAGCATTATGTTCCTCTTTGGTGGAAAAATAAGACATCTAAAAAAACGTGATTCGTATTGGAAAACATGAAATACTGGACCACGTACTTGTTCGATAGTAAAATCTTGTTAAAAGTCAGAAGGAACGTGTAGTGAAGTGAGTTGTTTAGTGGAGCAATAGCTGAGTTGAAAATAAACCTACCAGAGAGATCAACCAAGATGGCAGATTAGAAAGAGCCTGAGTTCACTTCCTCTCACGGGCTGACCCAAATTACAACTATTTACAGAAGACCTCTGGATGAAAAAGACTGAAACCTCAGAAAAGACCTTGCACGACTAAAGATATAAAGGACCCATACCCCCAGGGGGGTGATCCACAAATGGGAGAATAATTACAATTGCAGTGTTTTCTCCACAAGGAGCGAGGGGTGTAAGCCCCACATCAGGCTCCCCAGCACAGGGATCTTGCTCTGGGAAGACAAGCTGCTAGAACATTTGGCTTTGAAGGCCAGCAGGTCTTACTTTCAGGAGACCCAGTGTGCTGTGGGAAATAGACTCCACTCCTAAATGGCACACACAAATTTCACGTGCTCTAACACTCAGGGCAGAAGCAGGAATTTGAAAGGAGCCTGGGTTAGACCTACCTGTTGATCTTGGAGAGTCTCCTGGAGAAGCAGGAGGCAATTAGAGCTCACCCACGGGGACACAGACACTGGAGACAGCCATTTCTGGCAGCTCGTTCCATCACGTGGACACTGGTACAGGCAAGGGCCAGTTTGGAATCCTCCTTCTAGCTTATTAGCCTCAGGACTTAGTCCTGCCCATACTCACTATTCCATAGGCAACCGAATTGAGAATTCTCAGGCCAAGCAACTAAATGGGTGGGGACACATCCCCACCTACCAGCAGCAGACTGCCTTAAGACCCCCTGTGCCCACAGCTGTGTTCAGAGAGAGCCCTGCCTACAAGAGGACCCAGGACCAGGCCCCATACATCAGCGCATGAGCACTAGAGCCAGAATCCCCCAGGGCCCGGCAGCCAGATACCCTGGAACCCAGCTCCACTGAGCAGTTGCAGGAATTAAGGCCTGAATTCCTGGCCCTAGTTACCAGCAAGTCTACTCTAGCCTTAGGACCAGCCTCATACATCAGTGAGTGAACATCAGCCCCAGGAAAACTGCAGCCTCCCAGCCTGTGGATGTAGTTCACCCACCAGCAGGCCGGAACCAGTCCTGGGTCTGGCTGGGCCCTGGCCATGCCCACCAGCAGGCCAACACAAGCTTCAGGACATCCTGGACCCCATAGCCAACTGTGATGGGAATGAGCACCACCCACCAGTGGTCCTATACAAGCTCTGGGACACCTACGCCCTGCAGCCAGACCCCAGGATCCAGCTCTGACTGCCAGTGGACCAGCACTAGGCCCAGGTCCTGGCTTCACCCACTGGTGGGTGGAAATCAGCTTTGGGATCTCCTGGACCCTGACACGACCCACTAGTGAGCCAGCACTAGCCCAGGGCCCCACAGGTTCTGCAGCTAGCTGCCTCATGACCCAGCCACACCAAGCAGTGGCCAGCAGCCTCTGCACAAGGCAGGACCTGGAAACCAACTAGACCAGGGACCACATAAGCCAACCAGACTTCCCACAGGAGGTAGCCTGCCGTAACGGAAGGACCTAAGAAGACCACGTAGGGGGCACTTATAGAGAATATATCTCTAGATATAAAAACAAAGCCTGTATATATGCTACCTAAAAGAAACTCACTTCAGATCTAATGACACACAGACTGAATATGAGGGGATGGAAAAAGTTATTCCATGCAAATGGAAATCAAAAGAAAGCCAGAGTAATAATACTTATATCAGACAAAATGTAATTTAAAACAAAGACTGACTGTTACGCAAATCAAAGAAGGACATTACGTAATGATCAAGGGATTAAACCAAGAAGAGATATAACAATTATAAATATATATGCACTCAAAGTAGGACCATCTAAATACACAAAGAATATATTAACAGACATAAAGGGAGAAACTGACAGTAACACAATAATAGTAGGGGACTTTAAAACCTCACTTTTGTCAAGGGACAGATCATCCAGACAGAAAGTCATTAAGGAAACAATGGCCTTAAATGATACATTAGACCAGATAGACTTGATATATAGAGAACATTTTATCCAAAAGCATCAGAATACACATTCTTTTCAAGTGCACATGGAAAATTCTCCAGGACAGATCACATGATAAGTCACAAAACAAGCCTTGGTAAATTTAAGAAAACTGAAATCATATCAAGCATCTTTCTGATCACCACACTATGAGACTAGAAATCAACTACAAGAACAAAACTGCAAAAAACACAAACATGTGGAGGCTATATAATATGCTACTAAACAACCAAGGGATCATGAAGAAATCAAGAGGAAATTAAAAAATTCCTGGAGAAAAATGAAAACAAAGACACAATGATCCAAAATCTATGGGACTCAGCAAAAGCAGTTCTAAGAGGGAAGTTTATAGTGATACAAGCTTACATCAGGAAACAGGAAAAAATCTCAAACAAACAACCTAAACTCACGACTAAAGGAACTAGAAAAAGAAGAACAAACAAAACCCAAAGTTAGTAGAAGAAAAGATATAAAGATGAGAGCAGAAATAAATGAAATATACAGTCCTTCCCCAGGAAAAAGAAAAATCTCAAATAAACAAACTAACCTACCACCTAAACAATATCCTACTCAAAAAGCAATGGGTCAATGAAGAAATCAGAAGATACCTCAAGATAAATGAAAACAAAATCTTACAAAAATCTATAGTATACAGCAAAAGCAGTTCTAAGAGAGAAGTTCATAGCAATACAGGACTTCCTTAAGAAACAAGAAAAAATGTCAATTAATCAACCTAACCTACCACCTAAAAAATTACAAAAAGAAGACAAACCTAAAGTCAGCACAAGGAAGGAAATAATAAAGGTCAGGGAGGAAATAAATAAAATAGAGGTAAAAAATAGAAAAGATCAATAAACACCAGAGCTGGTTTATTTGAAAAGATAAACAAAATAGACAAAACTCTAGCCAGGCTCACCAAGAAGAAAAGAGAGAGGACCCAAATAAGAAATGAAAGAGGAGAAATAACAACAAATAACAAACAAATACAAAAAAACCATAAGATAATACTATGAACAGTTATATGCCAACAAATTGGACAACCTAGAAGAAATGGACAAGTTTTTAGAAACATACAGCCTACCAAAATTGACTTAAGAAGAAACAACTTGAACAGGCTGATAATCAGAAGTAAAACAGAATCTGTAAAAAAAAAAAAAAAAAAAAAAAAAAAATCCCTGCAAACAAAAGTCCAGGATCGGACAGCTTCATTGGGGAATTCTACTAAACTACAAAGAAGAAACTATACCTATCCTTCTCAAACTATTCCAAAAGATTGAAGAGGAGGGAACAATACCAAATTCATTCAATGAAGCCACCATCACCCTGATACCAAAACCAAACAAAGGCACTACCAAAAAAGAAAATTACAGCCCAATATCTTTGCATCCATATTCAATAGATGCAAAAATTCTCAACAAATATTAGCAAACTGAATCCTACAAGACATAAAAAGGATCGTACACAGTAACCAAGTTAGATTCATTCCAGTGTAGCAAGGACAGTTCAACATATGCAAATCAATCAATGTGATACATCACATTAACAACAGAAAGGACAAAAATCACATGATCATCTCAATAGACACAGAAAAAGCATTGGATAAAATTAAACATTGATTCATGATAAAAACTCTCACCAAAGTGGAACATATCCCAACATAATAAAAGCCATTTATGGGGAGGAGGGATAAATCAGAAGCCTGGGCTGAACACACACACACTAGTATATATAAGGTAGATAACCAACGAGGACCTAATGTATAGCACAGGGAACTCTACTTAATGTTCTGTGATAACCTATATGAGAAAAGAATCTAAAAAAGAATGAATATATATACATATATAACTGAATCACTTTGCTGTACACCTGAAACTAACACAATACTGTAAATCAACTATACTCCAATAAAAGTTAAAAAAAAAAGAGAAAAGAAAAATAAAAGCCATTTATGACAAACTCAGGGGCAACATAATACTCAAGGGTGAAAAGCTGAAAGACTTCTCACTAAATTCAGGAACAAGACAAGGATGCCCACTCTCACCACTTCTATTCAACACAGTATTTAAAGTCCAAGCCACAGTAATCAGAAGAGAAAAAAGAAATAAAATGTATCCAAATTGGAAGGAAAAAGGTAAAATGTCACTATTTGCATATGACATGATACTCTATATAGAGAACCCTAAAGACTCCATACAAAAACTATTAGAACTAATAGATGCATACAGCAAGACAGCAGGATACAATATTAATATATAGAAATCTATTACATTTCTAACAATGAAATATCAGAAAGAGAAAGTTTAAAAAATACTATATAAAATCATTTCAAAATAATATCTAAGAATAAACCTAAGGAGATGAAAGGCCTATATGCTGAAACATATAAAACATTGATAAAGGAAATTGAAGATGGGTTAAAGAAATGGAAAGCTATCCCATGCTCTTGGATTGGAAGAATTAATATTGTTAAAATGTCCATACTACCCAAAGTGATATATAGACTTAATGCATTCCCTATCAAAATACCCACGACATTTTTCACAGAACTAAAACAAATAAAACTCAAATTTATATGGAACCATGAAAGACCTAGAATTGCCAAAGCAATCCTGAGGAAAAAGAACAGAGCTGGAGGCATAACCCTTCCAGACTTCAGACAAAACTACGGTAATCAAAACAGCATGATTTTGGCACAAAAACAGACATATGGATCAATAGAGAGCCCAGAAATAAACCCACACACTTACAGTCAATTAATCCATTGACAACAGGGGGGAAGAATATACAATGGAGAAAAGACTCTCTTCAATTGGTGTTGTGAAAGCTGGACAGCTACATGTAAATCAATGAAATTAGAACACTCCCTCACACCATATGCAATAATAACCTCAAAATGACACAATAAAACTCCTAGAAGAGAACACAGGCAGAACATTCATGGACATAAATTGCAGCAATATTTTCTTTTGATCAGTCTCCCAAGGCAAAAGAATTGAAAGCAAATCAAACTGAAAAGCTTTTGCATAGCAAAGGAAACCATAAACAAAACAAAACAAAATTAAAAGACAACATACAGAATGGGAGAAAATATTTGCAAACAATGCATCTGACAAGGGGTTAGTATCCAAAACATACAAACAGCTCATACAACTCAATACTGGAAATTATTAAAAAAAAAAACTCAATCATAAAATGGGCATAAGACCCTAACCCTAACCTAAATGTAAGACCTGAAACTGTAAATCTCCTAGAGGAGAACATAGGCAGAAGACTCTTTCACATAAATCATAGTAATTTTTTTTTGGATCTGTCTCCTAAGACAAAAGAAATAAAAGCAAAAAGAAACAAACTGGACCAAATTAAACTGAAAAGCCTTTTGCACAGCAAAGGAAACAATCAATAAAATGAAAAGACAACCTTTGGAGTGGGAGAAAATATTTGCAAATGATGTGACTAATAAGGGGTTAATATCCAAAATACATAAACAGTTCATACAGCTCAATACAAAGAAGACAAACAACCCAGTCAAAAAATGGGCAGAAGACCCAAATAGACATTTTTCCAAATAAGACATACAGATGGCCAATAGGCACAAGAAAAGATGCTCAACATTGCTAATTATTAAAGAAATGCAAATGAAAACCACAATGAGGTATCATCTCACACTGGTCAGAATGGCTATTACCAAAAAGTCTACAAATAATAAATGCTGGAGAAAAGGGAATCCTAAACTGTTGGAGGAAATGTAAATTGGTACAGCCACTATGGAAAGCAGTATAGAGATTCCTTAAAAAACTAAAAATAGAGGTACCATATGATCCAGCAATTCCACTCCTGGCATATAGCCAGAAAAGATGAAAACTCTAATTTGAAAGATATATGCACCCCAATATTCATAGCAGCATTATATAACAGCCAAGATGTGGATACAACCCAAGTATCCATCAATAGACGATTGGTTCAAGAAGATGTGGTATATGTACACAATGGAATATTACTCAGCCGTTAAAAAGAATGAAATATTGCCATTTGCAACATGATGGACCTGAAGAGTATTATGCTTAGTGAAATAAGTCAGGCAAAGACAAATAGTGTATGTTATCACAGGTGGAATCTAAAAAATAAAACAAACTATTGAATATAACAAAAAAGAAATAGACTCACAGATATAGAGAACAAATCAGTGGGGAAAGGGAAGGAGGGAGGGGCAAGATAGGGGTAGAGGCTTAAGAGGTACAAGCTATTGTATATAAAATAAACATGCTACAAGGATATATTGCACAGCACAGGGAATAAAGCCAATATTTTACAATAAATGTATGTGGAGTATAATCTATAAAAATTTTGAATTACTATGCTATACACCCGATACTAATATAATATTTTAAATCAACTATACCTCAATAAAAAATAAATAATTTAAATAAAAAGAGAAAACAAACCTTATATCTTCACTTTGTAGTATCCTGGTGAAGCAAAATACTTCCAATGAATCACATTCTCATATATTTGAAATTATTATATGAAATCTGAATACTATAAATGCTTTAAAGCATATTTTAAAAGAGCATCTGAAATATAACAGCTGCTTTTGTATAAAAAATTTTTTTAAATCAACTAGTCGTATTACGCTGAGTAAAATTAACAAATCAGTATAAACTGTGTTTGGTTAAAAACATACTATCCGATGGGACAACAGCAGTAATCATACTTCTCATTTTGGATTATACATCAGTAGTTTCTGATATATATCAATATACCTATTTCTAGATATATAGATCTATATATTTCTATGTATCACTTATCTATTTGCCAATCTATATAAGTATATTAGTAGTTATTAATATAGCAATCAACCTTAATATCTTGTGATTTTTAGACTGGTTGGCTTTGTAACAATGCCTCTGTATCACACCTCTGATAAACTGTTATGATCAGCATACTATTCAAAGCAAAAAACTTCAGAATCAAATACATATAAGTGAACACTTCAAACTTAAACACTTTTAACCCTCTCCTCCATTTAATTTGTATTTATGTATCTCAGTCAGCTGCCTCAAGTCCCTTGATTTGGGGAAGGAGGGGTGGTTGCTTATGAGTAGGTTACTTGTAATCATTCATGTGTAATATTTAAAACCTTAATTTTTTACAAGTAAAATAGAAATGCAAAGGTTTTCTATGCTAATTTTGTTTTCCTAAATAAACCTGCTTGCAAAAGTGTATATATTGTCATACATAAACCTGCTTGCAAAAGTGTATATATTGTCATTTCTCTACTTACATAAACCTGCTTGCAAAAGTGTATATATTGTCATTTCTCTACTTTGACTCTATCTGTGAAAATTACAACGATTTAAAGCCATGTTTCAAATCCAAGAACTTTAGGAATGTAGACCAAGAAGTGTACTATAACAGTAATAGTAAAATAAGATTTTTTTTTCAATTTTAATGAATGATTTCAGAGTAGTATGCAAGATTCCATGATTGTGAAACTACACATATTTGCCTTAGGCAAAACAAAAAATATATTAATAGTTTATTAAGTATCTACTTAATGAAAAGTTTAATTATCATTAGAAATTATTTTTCAATCTATAAAACATTAGACATTTTATCTCAAAAAATTGAGCAAAAATTTTTTGCAAATAAACTAATTCCTTTGTCCACAGCCAACTGCACCCACTAAACACTTTATAAGTAATCCTCTTTAGGTAGCCATGTGGCATAACCATTTTACACTCAAACATCAAAGAAAAATGGAACACGAGTAATATTTTTTAAAAGATTTGCATTGTTATTTGATGAAATAATTACTCAAAGAACAAGTTTTGATAACTTCTATAATGAATTCATTTTTTAAAGCATCTGGTTATCTTTCTGAGTAAAAATGCAATACCAATTATATTTTATAGTTAGCAATTTCCTTTTATAGTCTAAAAATTGGATCATAAAAGGAAAACAACTGTGGTTAGAATATTTTTTACGTATTTTGAGGAATATAATGAGATCTAAGGCACTAAATGCGAGTTCGAATTAAAGACAAAACCACATTACTGAGTTTAATTATCTTTGGACGCCATCTTTGGATGAAGTTGCTTCCACAAAGGACAGAGTTTCATACACAATCACTACTTCTATCATGAGTCTAGGTAAAGACTATTGTGATTTTAAAAAAATGATAGCAGTTATAAAAAAATTTACTGCATCCAAGTAAATATTAAGGTTTGATATAGTATAGTAGAATAGTTATTTTTTTCTATAATTTTACAGGCAGAACCCACATTTTCTTCCAGCTTTATTAGTCTGTATAATGAGTGATTTAATCAAAATCAGAATGTATAAACTATAATTTTAAAATATCGTATATATTCTTAAGTGCTTTAAATCACCATTTTCCACCTAAATGAACTAGATATTCAGGATCCTAAAATGAAGAGTAATATTTTTTGTAAATATTATCAGAAAAACACCAAGGCTAGTCTAGATATATCATATTCAAATGCAGAGTGAGGGTCAGAGAATTATCAGAGGACTGAAAAAATATAGAAGTGAACATTTAACTTATGAATGGTTTTTAAAAGATGATTGTAGTAGGCTAAGTAATGGCCACCAAAAGATATCAGGTCCCAATCTCTGGAACCTGTATATGTTACCTTAAGTGTAAACTTTTTTGCAGATGTGATTAAGCTAAGGCCCTTGAGATGAGATTTCCTGTGTTACCCCAGGTGGGCCCTAAATGCCATCGCAAGTGACCTTTTAACAGAGAGGTAGAGGGAGATGGAGCAAAGAGCCATGAGCCAAGGAAGACAACTCCAGAAACTGGAAAAGGCGAGGAATGTATTCTCTCCTAGAGCCTCTCGAAGGAGCATGGCCCTGCCGACCTTGATTTCAGCCCAGTGACTTGACTACATAAAATTTTTAACTTATTTATGTCAAAAATAAAATTCAAACTGTTACTCTTGTTTTGTTACAGATATAACATAGGATTAATAATATATCTAATTAAAAATAACTAACAAATTACTAACACCCTAGATTACAGTAAGGCTATCTCTAAAATGAGAAATTCAAGGGACCATATAATACACACATATATTTAATGTTTAAACTGAAAACCAATCAAATAAAAGTGAGCTGATACATTTTTCCCCTAAAGTGACAAAAAGCCAAAACCCTGTTTATTTTTTTTCAGTTTAAAGGAGGGTGTGATAAATTAAGCACTAGCATACGCTTCCTGCAGGAGAAACTATACCATCCTAGAAAACGGCTTGATATGTATATATGTATAAGAACTAAAAGTATGTATTGTATTTGACCCTGTAATTTAACTACTAAAAATTAGTCTTTGGGAAGTCATCAGAATGAGTTATTTATGGAAGTGCTATTTTCAGCAGAAAATGGTTGAAAACAATGCAAATATTTAATAATTGGAGAACAGATTACTACAAAATGATACAGTACAATATGATGATATGATTACATACCATGATTTTTAAGTATACTTAATGACGTCAGAAATGCTTTTAGTGGTAGAATTTGGTGAAATATGAATGTTGAAAAAAACTAAAATATCAAACTGCACACAGCGTATGAAAAAAATTGTGGCAAGTAAAACAAACCAACAAAATAATATGAGAATGTTTATTTAAAAAGTAAACCTAGAAAGCCTTATTCTAAAATTTTAAGGTAATAATTTCTGCGTGTAGCTATATAAATGAATTAATTTTCTTATTTTTAATTTCTAGTGGTTCTACATTGAGGTTTTTTGGGCTTCAGAAAATTTAAACGTAAGTATTTTAACTTTTCAGAAAAAAGTTATATAGCATTTGCTCAGATATCCACCATCAATGTTAAACCAACATTAGCATATTGATATATTTGTTCCTGGTCTCTCCATTATATTTTACATTTTAGAAAAATGGAAAAAGCAACAATATAAAAAACTAACAAATCTCTCTCTCCTTCTGTTTTCAGAGTTACCTGATATCCCAAAGTTGGTGTAAATAACACTTGTATTTGGAAAAAAAAGTTATCCAATTTTTAACCAAAATAAATTTCAGTAACAATACCCTTCAGTTAAGAACTCAGCCAATAAAGAGTGATACAAATTTCCAACATACAACAAAACATTTTGACTGGCCAGTAAAAAGAGGAAGAAGAGAAGGGAGATATCTGCAAGTTATCAGCTGTTCTGCCTCCAAAATTCTTTGAAAACACTCACTGAACCACCACACTCATGCCCATTACATCCACCACCGCCAAAACTACTCCCACTAGGTAGCTGTCCAGAAGAGAGTGCTGCTGTTCAGGCAGCATGAGTCTTAGAAGAACTTAAAACTACAGATGTTGATCGACTCAGTGTTTAGAAGGTAAAATATGTGTTGAGTTTAAATTATTTCCTCAAGGCATGGTTTATGTTCTGGATTACATCAGCACAAATTGACTAGGCTCTTTTTACAGTTGAAAAATAATGATGCATTGAACTACTTTCTGCTTTGTGTTGGGCAAAATAAAGCAGTCATTCCCTTGTCACCCACCATCCAGTAGATAGATAGATAGATAGGTACCATACATACTGCCTGCCTTTATCACTTCAAGATAGAAACTGGAATTTGTGGTCTCTTTTCTAGTAATGACAGACGTGACTAACTCTTAAGACATATAATTAATCTTAGTTTTCTCATGTATGTTTTTCCCACCAATCCTCTGCTTTCACTTCAAATATTGTCTAGCGTGTCCTTTAAAAAGGCTGTTGATATTTTACGTGAGGGAAAATTACTGAAAGAAAATTAAAAAGTACTTCAAGTTCTTGACCACACCATGCTGACAAATGAAGAATCATGAATGCTTTCTGTAGCACTCCTGCGTATGTGTGGCATGCACCAGCAAGCAAACACTTCACAGCAACAAAAGGGAACCATGAGGAGTACACCGTTTGGCTGGGAGATTGTGGCATGTGGTCAAGAAAATATTTTACCGTAAACTGAATACTTGTCTTTCTTGAGAGTCAGCAGATATGCACTGAGGTTCCTCTAAGAATTTGTCTCTACTTATTCGGCCCAAAGATAAAAACTGCATTCTTTGGCCCAGTTATCTGTAAGAGTTAACGTATTTTTTCAGACATGTTTCAATAAACAGCATGTCAATGACTGTTTATAGTGCTAAAAGGTTTTCTTTAGACATACCACCTAAAAAACTCCACTCTTTGATGTCTTCTTTTTTTTTTTAAATTACACAGTGTGTATTGGGAGGTTCTCCATCTAGGAGACACAACAAAAAGGCTCTTTAAGTCCTTTAATAGCTCACTGTTCCCACTCTAAGGGAGTGTAGGGCTTCAAGGAACAAAAAAAGAACTGCTCCTCAGAATGACTGGTCCTTCTCTGGTGGCATGATCCGGGTCAGAGCAAGGCCACATTTGGCGGAACATCTGTGATCCAAGCTCTAACCTCATGTGGAACAGAAAACCTGGGTGTGTCCATACTTGGCAAGCCAGTGCAATAGTTCATGCAGCTCAGTTTCTTCCCCTCCCTGTTTCAGAGGAATAAAGTGCTTCTCTATACCTTGCTGGATGCCAGGCCTCTGGTTCCTTAAGGGAGTCATGTTCTCAAAGCCCACCTCCCCCAATCCTTCAGCCCCTGTACTTGAAGACTGCTCAGGATCTAGAGAATATCTGAAAGGGCCATTCTTCAAATCCATACTTCCTCTTTTATTATTCCTCTACTGAAACTCTTTTCAATTAACCTACAGCAGGGGAGTATTTGTTCTTAGAATAGCAATTAAGAACAAGCTGGAAAAGGAATTTAGTAAGAAAAGGACTTGCATTGGTCACAGTCCAAATTGTTTTTAACTTCTTTTTGCCAACATATGCAGATACAATCAACTCATCCAGGTCTCCTCTTCCCCATGGTAGCAGGTTAAGATATTTTTTCAGACACACAGATTCAGTATATAGTATAACTATTGATTATAGTGCTAAAAAGTTATTCTTTAAGAATACCACCAAAATTTTTTATTAGAGATAAAATACTCCATGATACTTAAAGAGACATGATTCCAGTTTTGATGTACTGTAATGTATGGAATTAGTGGTGAATTAGAGTCTAGTTCCAGCTCTTACTAAACGTGGTCTTAGGCAAGTCACATAATCTGAGTTTTGTTTTGGTTTCCTTTTTTTTCATTAGTCAAATGTCCTTCTACCTTATAAAGCTATTTTAGAAGTCGAGTGCAATAATAAATATTGAAATGATTTGTATAAAATAAAGTAGGTTATGCTTGCGTAATGCTCTCAGGGAGGAAAGACAGCTACATCCATGTCTTTTGACTCTGTGACTGTTTCTTTTTCTAACTGACCATACTCAAACAAACATAAAGATTATTATCCCATTTCAAGAAACTTCATTGTTTTTCCTGCCTAATCGAAAATTATAGACTTCAAAAGGCCTTACACATCCTCTTGCAAAAAGAGAATTCTTATGGTCAGTTACTGGCTGGATATATACATACTATTCTGGTGTGATTTTTAGTGGAAAAAAAATAGTGTGTGGAGGCATATAATTAAGCATAAAAGGCAATTTCTTATGTATCATTTTAGTTACTTAAAAATATACAAAAATGTACATTTTTGTACTTTTTTGGGTCTCTGGATTAAAAACAAACAAACAAAATAAAGCAACATTATTTAACTGTTTAATTGCTTCCATTTTGTTTGGGAAACTTAACCTCAGTTTAACCTTTGTGGCTACTGTGCAAGTCAAAATCAAATGACTTAGACGATCTCAGCCCCAGAATAATAAACTCTTTGGGGGCTTTAAGCCTCTTTACCTTTAACAGGGGGAACTGAGCAGTCTTCGACTTGTTTGTGTTCATTGATTGATAATGAACAGTTTCTCTGTCTACATCTGTGTAAGACTATGTGAGGTCTGCTTTAGCGTGCTGGGAGTTGAGTGGACGGAGAAGCAATCACAGTGGGTTTAAAAAATCGTTCTAAAGATGACATTTGGGAGGAAAATATTTTGGCCCTACGCCAATGTTTTGTTTTTTTTTCTAACTCTAAAACAAGCTTGGCACTTTACATTTTCATTTTAATCTGTTTTCACAATTGAATGTAAGTTGACAGTCCACTATTCCTTAAATAAAGGAAACTTTCTTCAAGTGGCTACCTTTACCAATAGATTATCTAAAAATATATATATAATGAAGGAAAAATTCCAGAGTTACAGTATTTTATTCTGATTTCATCACTTGCTACAAAACCCATTAGGAATCAACTCTCATCAGTTATGGAATATTTAATTTTTACTTTTGTTTTCTGTTCAATTTGGCAACAATGCCCATGTCTAGCAGGTAGGTAATCCCCTGAAGAGGTAACTATTTCTTATTAAATGGAGATGAAATAGCAGTGATAAAATTCATAAAGCTTACTCTTCCTATAGGGATTTTCTTACCATAAGAACTTCACAGTATAAATAGGTTGAAATATAACCCATGCCTTTTAAAGCATTTATGCAACAAGAGAAATTTTGTCAAAACTCAACATAGTATAGCTTTGATAACACTATTGATTTCTTTATTCTGTGCAACTGGCTACCTTTAATCCTGTCAGTGTTATGGTGTTGTGGGCTTTCAGGAACATTGGTTAACACGAAAAGTATCATTTGCTGACCCAAGGTGCTGTGCTTTGGTAAATGATCATAAAGCAGCTGGGTTGGGATTTCTGACTGAGAAACAGCAGGTTAGAAGCCCGGAGGACTGATTTACATGACTGGGAGCCAAAAGTCTGCTTCCAAGTGGACAGGAGGACTTGAAGCCAGTGCACATGGTCAGAAGAACTGCCTCCAGGATAAGCTGTGTATTCTCATTTATCCTTAAGTGAGGACATCTATGCTTAATTGAAGACATAGAGACCATTTTTGAGCTAGAAGGCTGACTCAAGTAAACTATATTTCTTTACAGCTTGAAAGGCTATCCATGGAGCAGAGTTCCCACAGAAACCATGCTACACGGCTAGTGACTGTGACCCAGTACTCCTCACACAGAACTTATTATTACATGACTCATCCAGCCTCACCACATACCGGGCTTCCCCTGAGCAACAAAAGCAGTTTTATCCTCAGATCAACTGTTAGGATTTCCTGGGTCTCTGAATCTACAGGCTTCCTGTAAGAATTAGGAGTTGTCTAACCTAGAACAGCAAAAGAACCTAAAACAAGAGAACACAGGCCTTTTTTTCCCACTCGAAGTAGCTGCTCTACTTATATAAGAGGGTTAATAACACCAAGAATGTGATTCCATGTCCACAAAACCAAATAAACCAATTGCAGAGAACATATCATATACCTAGTACTGAGACTAGAGAAATTTATTTTTAGGGTCCTGAGAAATTTGATGTCACACATTCTTACAATAAATAAAACCACAAGAATAATATGGTTTTTAAAAATAATGTTCTATGATTCAAGAAAAGTTAATAGGAGGTCAAAATGATGTGCAACTGTTTGAATATGCAGATCAATAAAAAAAAATTTAAAAAAAATGGACTCTCGGGCTTCCCTGGTGGCGCAGTGGTTGAGAGTCTGCCTGCCGATGCAGGGGATGTGGGTTCGTGCCCCGGTCCAGGAAGATCCCACATGCTGTGGAGTGGCTGGGCCCGTGAGCCATGGCCGCTGAGCCTGCGCATCCGGAGCCTGTGCTCCGCAGCGGGAGAGGCCACATCAGTGAGAGGCCCGCGTACCACGAAAAACAAAAAAAATAAATAAAATAAAATAAAGGACTCTTCTTAAGTATGTGTTAGAGTGGATGGAAAGCAAATGTTCCACACTATCTTCCCTGAATGTCATTCTTCTCTGGAGAAATGTTGGTAAGTATTGAGCAAGAATAAGATCAGTCTCAGACCACTTGACTGTCGTTACCAGGTGGGCAGTGATTCTGTGGTGCTGCTAAAATGTAGTATCACATAAGTTAAAAGTCAGCCATGAAAGATAGGCTTGATAATCATTTATGAAAGACGAAAGATGGAAAAGCCATTCATACTCAAATTCAAGAATGCTAACCTCCACAGAAAGGCAAACCACAGGATTAACACAGGGGGAATAAGATTTCCTTTCCAGATGTGATATTGAGACTGCTGCAGCATATACAATAAAATGGGCTATACATGTAAGATCTGTTGTTGAAAGTGAAATCTCCTTCATAAGTTATGAACCTGTCACAAATATTACTGTTTACTAAGACATTTCCATAATTCTCAAAACATATTTATCATTTATGAAAACCAAATTTCCCTGTACACATATATTTAGAAAAACAAGTTTTCACCTGTAGAGTAATTCAGGATGACATACAAACATTAAGAGCCTCTGTTATACAGTGAAGAATCAAGATATATTGGATGATGTAATATAAAATACATTATTTCACTCTCCTATTCATTTACAGAAAGTGCATTATATAAACTCATCAATTTAAAATGTTAAAAGTGTGAACTTAGGTAAAGTTGAATAAAAGAGCCTTACTCTGAAAGCTTTAGTAAATATTTCCTTTGTGCTTAAGTAACAAAATTATGCTTTCTACAGCGGTCAACGTTCTTCTGAATGCAAGTTCTGATAAAGAGTATTACATGACTTCTTATAGTATTAATTAAATCACACAGTAAATATTTACTGAGCACCTACTGTGAGGGGGTTGGAGATACAAGTGTAGCAAGACAGATTTAGTCTCAGCCCTCATAGAGTTTCTAGTCTAGTGGAAAGAAAGTTCAAAAGACAAAGTCTATGACAATAGTTGTGAAGTGCCTGTTAGATTAAGTGAAATAGTTATCACTTATTTTCAACTTTAACGAGATCAGTTACATAGAGATAAAAAGTGTGTAGAATAGATATAGATATACAATTTATGTGTTATATATGTATGTAAGTATATTATACATTATAGATATAGATGTGTAATGTGTTATTACACATGTATGGATTATATATGCTTTACATATTAATACATGTATGTATACATCTACATATATATGTGGATATTTATCTGTGAAAGGAAGAAGAGAAAAAGGGGAGAAGAGCTAGAGAGGAGGGTGGGAAGAGAGAAGTTTTAGGTGGAAGACATCTTATTGAAAAATCATGATAAGAATTATCTAGTATAGAAGTAAGAGCTGAAGCTACAGGCGTGAAGAAATAAGACAGAGTGAGAGCTCCAAGAAGGAAATAGAGAATGAGGTCCAGAACACAAGTGGAATAGGAGGAAGAACACATCTTCTGCTGTATTGAGAGAGAATACAAAAATTATAAGTGATGAGACAGCTACATTTATTCAGCAGGTGACAAAAGTTGGGATAGTTTTCATCTGGTGGTTATTTTCCCCATTGCAATTGGTGGCTAAGTTATCTCTCAGAGGGCGGGATGGAGGAAGGGAAGGCTGAAAGTGAGAAAGATAAATATATCTTGACATGATTGCTGTGGAAAAAACTTCAGAGAGAGGTGATGAGAAAGACTCAGAATCAGTGGGCTGCGTCAGGGCCCGGTTGGCGCTCGTCATCATGAATATGTACCGTGAAATAAATTTCCCTCTTTTGTCATTTTTCTCTAGTACTTCTGGTGGAAGCATGAAGATGACAGGTGATACAAATGATCCAGGAAAGAGGCAAAGAAGTTCAGTTGGCCTGCAGAAGTGATGCATTACGACACCAAATTCTAAACTAAACAAGGAAGATGGTAAAGAAATGAAAAAAAGTGATAACAGCTGAGAAACGTCAGGCTATTGGATGTGTGGATGAGACGAATAACTGAACTGCTTTACTGGGAATAGCTGAATGCGAGTGCCAAAGGAAGGAGGCTGTGATAGATTGAGTTGCCTCAATCTTTTATTCCAAACCCCTCATGGTGATGACAAGGCACAGATGTGACTATTAGATTTAGTCACTGAGGCTGAGTCAAGTGGAGGTGAGACTAAGGAAATGAGAGGGCAGGTTGTCAGCTGAGTAAAAATAAAGACACTGAATTTGCATAAGAAAGCAAGAATATCTGGATAGGGAAAAAAACACTTGAGTTGGGTCCTGAAGATTTCAGCAAATAACAAGAAATGATTTGAAGATCTGTGAAGGTAAGTAGGATGAAAAATGAAGGGAGAGAGAGCTGAGTGCATAGCCTAAAATTAGATGGGCTTTTACCTAAGAGTTGAGGTGCAATGGCTTAAGGGACTTCTTTGAGAATTGAAATCAGAGCACAATGAACCATAACAATAACGTGACATTCATGAAAATCCTTACTCCTAGATCTCTCTTCTTCAAACATTTTTAAACATTTTTATTTACTTTGACAATTGCAAAGTGCACACAGTTTAAGTGCCAGGTGACAAATCTTTACATACCATGTAACCACCACCCAGTCAAGATAGAAAAGATCATCAACACCCCAGAAGCTTGTCTTCTGCTCGCTCCTAGTCATTACACACCCATCTGAACAGGTAATTACTAATTAGGCTTTTATCATCATGGATTAGCTTCATCTATTTTGCATGCCACTATCAACAGCTTGGCCATGTCTGTTGGCCTACATATGTGTACCAAAGACATTTATAGGAGGTTCGTGACAGCACTATTTCTAATAGCCTTCTTCAAATTTTAATGAAGTACAATTTGGCAAGTACTTCATCTATGAAGCTTGTGTGTTTTGTTGAGTTCTATTTTTGACGGCTGGAGACAAAGTCCAAGTGAAAGATAGAATTAAGATGAGGTTCCAAAACTTTAACTTGAAAGTAGATAACCATCATGGAATGAAGTACCCGGGAACATTAAGAATCTGGCTTGAGCAGGCCTTGGATCGAAAGTGAAAAATAATATAACAAATAGAAATAACAGTGAATATTTTTGATCATAGTAAAAACAGCCTTTTTTTTTTTTTTTTTTTTTTTTTTTTTTTTGTACGGGGCCCTCTTTTTTTTGTTGTGGCCTTTCCCGTTGCAGGGCACAGACTCCGGACGCACAGGTTCAGTAGTTGTGGCTCCCGGGCCCAGCTGCTGCTCCGCGGCATGTGGGATCTTCCCAGACCGGGGCACGAACCCGTGTCGCCTGCATCGGCAGGTGGACTCTCAACCATTGCGCCACCAGGGAAGCCCTAAAAACAGTCTTTTAATACCTGTGTATACACTACCTCRTCACAAACATTCTGTATGATTGGTATTCGTTTACCCCATGTTATAGATGACTATACCGAGGCATAAGGAAGTGAAATTGTGGTAAGTTTGTGCCTGTTTCCACATAGGTTTTCCAGTTAGGATGTCTGCACTCAAAGGCAACTCTCTCTCAAGGCCAGTCCTTCCACACTGAGCCTTGACCCTCTCACAAAGACTGTAGAACTCCAACCAACCAGAAATGTATGGGAACACATCTGCTACACCACAGCAACTCTGTTGAAACCTGAAACATGATTAATCAAATTTATAGTCTTTGGTGAATATCTCTGGAGTCTACATTCTCCTTTTTCTTTGGTCTAACCTAGAAAACTTCAGAGGTTGATCTCCCCTGTGTCCTTGTTGTATTTCCATTGATTGCAAAACTCCTATGATTTTATTCCGAGTTCACGTTCATCATCAGCCTCATTAGGAGAACTGATACTGCTAATGAGAAAAGGAAAGATGGCATACAGATTAGTAGCTATACCCTTTAAAAGTAAGAAGAGAAAATTCTGCAACACTGCACTGATGTTTTCTGATCCTTTGAACAATTGCCAACTGGTAAAATAGGCAAGACTTCAAATTGCAATGTCTCTTTTTTTATTGTGATGACAGATGAATCCATTCTGCTTCTATCACTTTTTAATCAACTTTATTGAGTATCTAGAATTTTATAATCCTTTCCCAAAGCACAAGAATAAAATGCAACATGCAGTTAGCATTTGGGGTTTTTAGAACACGATGTGGGTGATGGGGGTGACGATGATGTGACGATAGCAACATCACATCCAGACTTAAGCCTCTGTATGGTTGGTTTTGCACATATGCAGTCCCGTTATTTGTATAAATATATATACAAAATGTAAAGATAAAACTACAAAAGTGACTTTCTTTGACAAGAAATAACATGCTAAGGTTAACTTGAAGAATATTGCTTTGTCATATTTAGGACTCAATAAATGGTACCGTGAATTTGTGAAATGAAGTTATTTCATGTGGCTACTCTATATGCCTTATAATACTAAAAGTTATATCATTATCTGAAAGTAATGATTTATCTTTAACTCTTTTATTTTTGAATGATGAAATATACTCTTAAAGCCCTGTTAAAATTCATTAGAATTGATCACTGCTCTGAGACCTATGCATCCTTTGGACATTTTTTAACCTATGATTTCCATCATGATTTTATCTAAAAAGTATTTTTTAAAGGCAAATAAGGAAAACAAAAGCCTAGTGAATGTAAGCACCTGTTTGAAAGTTCTCTAGTTAATGACAGTAATAAACATGATGTGAGGTACTGGGTTTGTGGAACAAAGGGAGCCTACCACATACTCAGAGCAGCACCGAAGGGGTTACTATTTATCATATTGTACAATGGAATGGAAAATACACACTGGCTCTCAAGTTCAAAGGGCTGGAGGGAACTTTGCTAACTTTATCCCCTTTAGTCACAAACTGTGAGACAGCATATAGTTAACATCCTTTTTTTGGTGTTATTTTTAAATGTGTTTATGAGACATAAATAAAAATATTCTGAACCCTGTGATGACTTTTCTCCCTGAATGGAAACTCCTCCGGTTGTGATGGGCCAGGGAGCACCTCTCCCAATTTGCCTGTCTGACAATTTTTCTCTTCACTGGAGAAGCAGGAATGGATGCTGGAGAAACCAAAATCAAAAAGGGTAATATGTTATATTCTCGCTCTTCTCGTTTCCCCTCTGAGTTTTCCCATGGCATAGGTATTCCAGACATAGAGAGCTAACATAGTTGAAAGGGGGATTTAGAAAACTGTCAAAATCATTTGGGGAAAGAGAGTGTCTCCAGTTTTCCATGAATCAAATGATAACAAGGGAATATCATTTTCTGACTAACTTAATTTCTGACTCTAACAGCTAGAGGTTCGGTTTTCCTAAATCACACAAGACTTTTTTAAGGAAAAAAAAAAGGCAAGGGAATGTCAAACACTCATCAAAAACAGGCTGGGCACTTTAATTTTTTTAAATTTTATTTTAGTCTCAACTGGAATTCTTTGAACTTGTAACAAGTAGCCCATCTGCAGTTGAAATCTACTGTTAAGCTGGTTTGCCATGCTACCTGTTTTAAAACTTACACCTTTCCCCCCAGGACATTAGGAAACTGGGGCCAGCCACAATACATTCTGACATATAGACCTCAGTTCTCTTTAATTTTCCTCAGTATGTATTTAGAATTTCATACAATGTAATCAGGTAACATTTAAAGTATTAAGATGCATAAACAGGTGGGCACTGGCATAACACTCAAGTCATTTGTTTTAGGACAAGAATGTGTACCTGCTCTGAAACAGTAATCCTCACAGGGGATGGCCAGGGCCTCCCAGTAGAAATTAGGCAGGGCCTGCTGTGATTTTCCCTAATCTGATTCATTAGCAGTGTGTGCATTGGCTCTCCATAAATGAAACCGAAAAGTAATAAAGACCCCAAACAAAATTTTATAAAGACCTATTTTTGCTAGTGCTTAATCACGGCAAAAATTGGTGTGTTTATATTCATACACATAAAGAGCATGGTTTGGATAGAATAAATGTCACTACTCAAATAACTTAATAGACCAGTGAAAGAAAAACATGTGGGCCAAAATCAGATAATATATGATGAAAATTTCTTGTCCTATTTTAGACACGTTAAATAGAATGGTATTTCACTTCTTGTGTTCATAACTTTCCTGTGATAATTTAAAAGCAGTTGCAAATACTCATACTTTATCTGATATGAGAGAGAACCACTTCTCACTTTAAAGCTCTGAGACCAAGTCTTTATGTTCAATGCTTTGTTCTCTGCCTTTCTTCGGACACCACTTTCTTATATAACATCAGAGTATGACAGGTTCCACCTCCTTCATCATGTAGACTCACATCCAGCACTTCATTTACTTAGTTTGTTCTTTCCTAAGGGGTCAGTCGATGGATGAGAACTTCAGGTTTCCTTAAGAACTAGTCTTCTAGTTATAAGCTCCTATTTCCAAAGGTCACATGCTGCCCTTGCTTAGTTGTGATTACTTTATTAAATTCACCTCAATTCCTGTGTACAATGGGTTTTCATAGATGGATGAATGTTTAGTAATGTGCGGTTTCTACTGAACTCTTGAGGAACTCTTTTCAACTATGTAAAAGTTCAGAGGAAAGAGAAAATGTGATATGGAAATCCCCAGAAAGAGTTATATGCTGTATTTTGAGAAGATAATTCTACCCCTTTCAATATAATTCTTTCAACCTTGTGGAAAGAAAAAACAAACAAAAACAGAGACAGTCCACGCTTGGTTTCTGTAGGATTTTACATATTTCTAGACTGGTAGAAATAATCTCTCCTGTTTCATTTTTCTTACCATCTGATATTTGAATAATAATATTTTAAATACTTCTGGTGACAATGAATATTTGCCTAGTGTGCTTTTCACAGAGCCCTAGGAACAGTCTGCCAATATTTATTTATTAATCAGGGCTACTTTACTGCTCCAAGAGACAATGAATAAATGGTGCACGCAAAATTACAACCTAGGAGTCCTCACTTCTAGTCATAAATTCCAACCACAAAACCTCATCCTTCTCTTTTAAGGTACTGCTACAGGAAACTAGTCTTATTCCAAAGGCAAAACTCTAGGGATTATCTAAACCAGAAGGGATGATTATTTTTTTCTTTTCTGAGCTGTGGCTTTGCCATCTGTTATATTTCCCTTGTTGCCCAGAATTGGTTTCTATGACCAAGAAACTAAAGTTCTGGCAAAGAAATAGGCTATCTTATGATGATCTGACATTTTAGAGACCAGTATGTTTAAACAACTTCAATTTTGAGATACCTGTATTTTATATATTTTCATAGAAATTAGTTTTTCCAAGAAGATTAAAATAAAGCATTGGAACATTTAAAAACCACATTGTATTTTCAACTAATCAATGATGATTATCAACAACTTTTTGCACTCAGTTAATACCACAGAAGATAGGTTATGCAGAATACTGTTTTCCTATTAATTCTACGTAGCTTGTATAATTTTTTGAGACAGTTTATTTCTTATGTCCTTTATCCGGGTACCAGCATCAGGATAAATTACCACCAAGGAGATGAGTAAATTTTCTACTCTACCTCACTCACCCTGAGAATGGAAACTGGTTCTCTAAAGCCTTGCAGGATTGACTTCTCAGGTGAAAGATATTTAAGTTATATATATTTGTTTATGTGTGTTGTTGGGAGGGGTGGGGAAGGATCTGGTGAAGGGTTTAGGGAAAATGTGACCTGAATATGCTACTGAGAAAAAAAAAAGAACATGAAAATGAACAACTATTATTTAATTTTCCTACAGTAAATCCTAGGTACTTATTTTAGAAAAGAAAACAGAAATATTTATGGTGCTGAGAAAGAAGTAGAATCTTTCCTTGCTAAGATCAAATGTTACCCAAGAGAAGATACAGATGCCATAAATTAGTTAGTAGAAGACATTAGTTACGAGAAGACATTAAAGGAAGATGCAAGCAAAGAACTGGGAGATTAGCCCAGTAAAATAGGAAGTGGAACACTTGGAAGTATACTATGCCATAAATCTAGGGCAAGGCCTCCTGCTGTTTCTGGTGGAAAGGCAGTGGTTTACAGCAAGGGCCACTGAGGATGCCAGCAAGAGTTCTTGATGCTCTATGTCATTATCGGCCTAAATTTTTTTCAAAGACATTTTCTATATTTCATTGCATCTACAGCAAAGAGAATGGTGCCTAAAATTTTGCTCTTAGTCAGTAAATACATGTTAAGTGAACACGTGAATGAAAAAATGAATGAATGAATAAAATGATATGAGAATGACTGAAACTTTTAAACCTAGCATATGGTTAAGAGCTTTATGGGGGAACAATATAAATATCACTTTCTCCATAATAACAATAATACTTACATATGTTTAATAAATAAACTGTACTAGACACTATAATGGGTACAACAAGATACTACTAATACTCCTTATAACTCTCACAGCCATTCATTAAACTGAATACTGTTATCTTCTTTTAACAGGGAAGATCTTCTTTTCACAGATATACCATGTCCTTTGAACTAACAACGTCTATAAAAGCAAGTTTATATGTTTTTGGCCTTGTCTGTGAGGACTTTGTACACTTACATCTCTAAGTTTAATCCTACTTTGATCACATTACTGTTTTACATCAATTATGAAACCAGAGCAAGTATACCTTTTACGTAATGGCCATCATACCTCTCAGGATTTCTATATTTTCAATACGTAATCATACGAATGTATGCATTCAATAAAACATATTCAACATTTTGAAAAGATGGTAACTCTTCTACATTAGATTACTTCCCATAAGAGGAAGAGTTAAGGAAATCTATATCCATATCCATAACTGTAGTTATACCTATAAATTTGTCTATAAGTATATGGGTGATGAAATAATTTTTTTACAAATATAACCAAAAGAAACATTTACATTTAAACCAATTTTTAATTCACCATTACTAGCCTGAATGTATGGCAAGCATCTAAATGCTTTTTTTTTTTTCCTGTTTATGTTCCATCAGCCTTACGGGTCAGATAAGTATTTCACAAAGTGTAGACTAAGAGCTTGTGGAAACTCTTCCAGAGTTTATTCAGTGTTAAGGTCAAGCTTACAGAGAGAGTAGATGTCTC
The DNA here is from genome assembly GCF_003676395.1 of Aethalodelphis obliquidens. Lineage (NCBI taxonomy): Eukaryota > Metazoa > Chordata > Mammalia > Artiodactyla > Delphinidae > Aethalodelphis > Aethalodelphis obliquidens. Next base: position 78,503,138 of record NW_020837949.1, on the reverse strand, counting down.
ATGGATGATCCATGTGAAGACGAAACATGTGTTTTATTTGTGGAGGAAGTGGAAGGGGCTGTCTTTAAGAAGCTGTAATGTTAGGTATAAATTAGAAATTTATAGGTCTTTTAAAATTTGGCTTAATTAAAAATAAATTATGGCAATTATATGCTTTAGCATATGGAAAGTTTTCATTTACTTATGGTATCTTTCCTTTTTATAAGCCCTTGTGCAATATATTTCCCCATTGACTCAGTTTTGGGTTTTTGGTTTTTTTTTTTTTGCGGAACGCGGGCCTCTCACGGCTGTGGCCTCTCCCGTTGCGGAGCACAGGCTCAGCGGCCATGGCTCACGGGGCCAGCCGCTCCGCGGCATGTGGGATCCTCCCGGACCGGGGCACGAACCCGTGTCCCCTGCATCGGCAGGCGGACTCTCAACCACTGCGCCACCAGGGAAGCCCTTGACTCAGTTTTTAAAGAAATTTGCAAATTCTAAAATATATTTCTTTATACAGTTCTGTGATGGAATTTGGGCTCCTGTCTAATCTTGTGGACCACAACCAGGCATATGCAGGCAGAGGCACTCAAGGTCTGGAAGTCCTCGTCAGTCTCACTTGGAAAATACTGCAGGTAGTGCAGAGCACAAGGTCAGGAGTGCTTGCCTCAGAACTAGAAAATCCCCATCTTCCAGAGCTTATATAATTTTAATGTTGGCAGCAGGACACGTGCTATCTTTTTCTCAGCTTGTCTTTGCATTACTTTTCGTTTCACTCATTGGCATATTTTATAGTGTAAGTCCCTCTGTGTCTATGAAATGGGTTTAATAGAAGTATCTAACACATAGTTTGTTACAGGATTAAATTACTATTAAATTATATATATTTATATATGAAGCATTTGTAGCATGTCTGGTACACAGTCAATGCTGTATAAGTGTTTGCTGTTATCATTCTCTATCTTTCTCTCACTTTCTTGCTCACATGCACACATTGCCTTTAATAGCTATCTCTAGACATGATGTTCCATACTCAATATTTCCTCCATCAGTTTGTACAGTATTTAAAAGCAGGAGATCTATCCTACATCTCTCCAATGTTTATTGAAAAGAAAGTGCATATTAGATATACATGACAATCGTCATCATGACTCTTGATCCCAAAAAGAAATAACACATCTCAATACGAACTGTACTAATAATTAGCGAACTTTTTCTTTAAAGTGTCAGAACTGACAGTTGAATAATGGGAAAAAAATGTATTCTGGCATACCTGAAACTGTTCAATGTAAAACACAGCGTAAACTAATTTCTATTTTAGTGAAATTTGTAAACAAATTATGAATGAGTCAGCATCGTCACTGCTTCCATCAAAGAAAGACGTGGATGATTGATCCTCCATTACTGTTTATGACATTATTTTTTCTTTTTCTTGTATTAATTCAGTCTTTATTTTTGTTTAATCAGATAATGAATATTTTACATGTTCATCAGTCTGTCTTCCTGCCAATACAAGTTTACAAATATCTTCTCATCTCCTCACATAGATGGAATACTTCGGAAAATTCAACGTGATCATTCCAGAATGTGTTAGGAGAGAATGTAAATATTTGAGGAAAATAAGTAGTAACCTGAAGCAGACTACTTGGGGGGCCTACAACAATATGGGTAACTCTTTCCCTCGGTTCTTTTTAATTTTCCTGAATATTTATGTATTTTGCTTCTGGCTAAGCATGGCAGTAGAAGAGCCAAAATTCTATAAGAAAAATTACTCCTGTGGCTTTTTTTTCTGGCTCCTGTAACAGCAATAAATTCAGGGTTACCTGATATATTAAGATAACATATTTTTATTAGATTTCTAACCCAACTGTGGATCCATGTGGTTCAGATAAACTGCATTCATGTACACAGATCTGAGATGCTCATTGAATCCAAACTGATCTCTACTGCAATGACGCATTATTCATCCTGAGAATGAGCCACATCCACGTCTAAAAAACAAAATTTAGTTTTTAATTTGGAGGGGAGAGGGTTTGGGAGCTCTTTTCCAGTCTGCTTAAGCCAAGATACGCTCCTTCTTCTAGATTTTTGCTTGGCTCTGCAGTAGAACTTAAGATGGCAAGTCACTGTCTCTGGTAAGTTGACCTGGGTCACAGTAGCTCAGTGTTGACTAGTTTGTTCTCAGATTCGTGTAAGAGTTGAAGTTGTCCAAACTTCTCGCCCACTTTTCTGAACCAGGTTTCTGGCATGGTCTCTATTTTGAGTTCCTGACCCAGTCATCAGACTACCTGCCCCTTTCCCTAGCAACCTAAGGTTCTGCTGATGTCTGAACCCAATAGCACCTATTTCCAATCCCAGACTAGCCTACGTCATAGTTGAAGACTTCTATTTGAGTTTTGTTTTGAAGTTTTCAAAACTTCAAGTAAGGTTCAGAAAGTTAATGAACTACACCAGGAATGAGGGCTAATAAACAGTAAAGCTGAGTTTGTAGTCACATCTAATCATACTGATTCCAAAGCTCGTGCACATATTCTCTAAGCTATTGCTTTTGCTTTAGCTTGTGTCTCTTTTTCTGTGAACATAAAAAGACAGTCTTCTGAACCTGATCCCAGAATGGAAACTTGCAACCATGGAGTGGCCCCTTAGACACTGTCTAATGCCTCATTGAAGAAGCAGTACTTAACATAAATTCATTGCAACTGTGTTCTGCTCTTTCCTTTGGGTATTAGAAGGGTTGGACTACTCTGTTAGGAAATAATGTGAATGAACAAGAACTAAATACTTACATTCTACTATGTCTACCAGGCCGGCCTGACAAGTTGAAAATCTCCCTTTACATACCTCTGTCTGCACTACTCAGTTCAGCCTAGTAGACAAAACTAACAGGTCCCATCCTTGCCACCTCCCCAGTCACCTTGCCTCCCCAAACTCTGACCACTTGGCCTCCTCTAAACAAGCATTCTTGCTTAGATGAAGCCCACAATATGTTTTAGTGCATAAGTGACATAATTGATATATGGACTATATATAATAAACAGTAGAAGCATTGCTACAAAATTATTAGGATCACAGCATGAATGATTTCTCTTCAGTGCTGGACTAAGAATTTGGACATACTTTAGCAGGAAATAAGGGTCCACTGACCATTTATGGATAGGTCAAAGTGGTGTTTTAGAAAACTTTTCCTACTAGTATCACAGTAGCAGAAAAAAACAAGAGGCCACTTCAACATTAGAGAGTATAGGTGGGAATGGATATGAGAAAGTGACTTTGAAAATTAAACAGCTTTGGTGTGAATCTGTAACTATAGAATATGAATTCATTATCCTTTGGCAAATTTGGGGAATTTACAGTTTTGAGTTAAAATTTGAAAAAAGAAAGACTTATGAGTCATCTAGTGAGAAAAAGGTACTATCTAAAATTGCAGTGAAAGTGGAGGCCAAATACAACTCAAAAAATGTAAAAACATAATTGAAAAGAAACTTGAAGTGACAACTGGCACACAAATGGGAGGAAATTGCTCGAGCTGGTGAGCGAGAAAATAGGAATGATGAATTAGCTGAGGTTTGGTCACTGCAGGACTTGCTAGAACATTTCGAGAATGTTGTGAATGTTATATATAAGAGCTTATTAAGAATATTTACAACCTTATATATAAGCATTACCTAATCATTGACGTGTCTATCAAATCACAGAGGTTGTTTATCCTACACATTGAAATAACAGAGATTATAAGTGAAATATAGACAAATTTATGAAAGTCACTTCATATTACATAATTTAATTTTCAATATATTGGGTAAAAATACCTGTCAAGTGAATTTCACCAATTTTAGAGAAGATACGACATCTTTTTAAATACTTACACACTTAAATATATCATTTAAAAAATATGTTTTCGGGCTTCCCTGGTGGCGCAGTGGTTGAGAGTCCGCCTGC
>NW_020837949.1:78336369-78499123 GCF_003676395.1 Aethalodelphis obliquidens | reverse complement strand
AAAAAAAAAAAAAAAAAAAAAAAAAAAAACCAAACAAACAAAAAATGTTTTCAAGACTCTCTTATCTCTATCCAACTTCCCTACAAATGTGCATGTGCACAAAAAATGTACAATTATCAATGTCAATGGGAGGAATCATTAATTTTATTTTGTAATTCTAAGAACCTAGTTCTTTTGCCTAACACTGGGTAAATTTGTTAGAATATAGTAATAAACTACATCCCTTACCTAATCCCAAAAAAGTATAAATGTTGTTTGTAAGCAACAGTTCATGGGTCTTTAAAAATTGAACTTTTTCCTCTAAGCATCTCCTGACAGGAAGACCTATACTTAAAAATACATACACTTTTACTTGCAAGTCCTTAATAAAAAATGAAGATATTATAATGTTACAATTAACAAGATGACCTTTATTTATTTATTTTTATTTAAGTATAGTTGATTTACAATAGTATATTAGTTTCAGGTGTACAGCAGAGTGATGCCATATCTTTGCAGATTATACCCCATTACAGGTTGCAATTCCCTGTGCTATACAGTATATCCTTGTTGCTTAAACAAAATGATCTTTAGCTTTGTGACTGTGACAGCACAGAACAGTTTGAAAGTTAAAGCCAAGATAAAAGTGATTCAGTGGACTTAAATGTCTGAAATATTTAACAAAGTCACCAAATATTCTTTAACATACACACATACGAACACACAGGTGGACTAGTTATCCAAATTAAATCAACATTTTTTTTAAGTCGTAGCCATGAAATGCAAGTTGTAATTTTAAGGCAGAAAACAGTTTTTTCTTTTCTAAAACATATCATGTGCTTGTTAATATTTCTCATGGTTCTCATGGTGTGTTAATTTCTATTTTTGTCTGTAAACTGTCTGACTCTTTTATAGCAATACATATGCAAAATGCAAACTGTATCTGAACTGCATTGGGGCAGCTAAAAATGGTGATTATGTAACTCTATTTCTTGGTTTCTATTTTCTAACCATTATCGAAGGGAATAATTGAATTAATTAGACATAAAAATGTCTATGCATTCAACTCAGCAGAGAACCAGGGCTTTTGGACACTCCTTCCTTATTAGTATCCTGTTTATTTGGGGAGGCTGTATATTATTGTAACGTGGCCCTCTGGATATAATACCTTTTCTTTATGGACATGGTGATTTGTCTATAAGGTTTAAGTGATACCAGCCTACCCAACTCAGTGAAACAGAGTTTTTCCTTGAGAGATATGTATATCTATCTATCTATCTCTACCTATCATCTATCTATCTAAAGATAGATGATATATGTATACATATATCATCTATCTATCTATCTAATCTATCTCTCTCTCTATATATGCTCAGTACATATATATAGGCTGAGACAGAGAACTCTGCTTTTCCCTTTGAGTCCCAAGCTAGGATGAGGCTGATTGCAACGTTTGCCCTCACACTTCCCACTCAGTGGAATACATGATCTTCAGTAGAGAAGTGAAGCCAAGATGAGCCCAGATGAAAATGAAAGAGAAAGGCTCAGTATTTGACTGCCTGCTTCATTAAATCTGAGGCAAACCTCTATCCCTGTCCTTTCCAGTATTTTACCTCTTTCTTTAGGTTAAGTTGAATTCAGTTTCTGTAACTTTCATCCAAAGAGTTTCCTTGACTTTCTGAGCTAGAGAGGCCCTCACTATCAGAGTTATGAACAACTGACAGCCCTCTATTACTCTACCCTTTTGCTCCTCTCTAGATAGAATGTCAGAATGGAAGCAAAGGGGTTATTATTATAGGCTTAACCTAAATGTGTTCTGATTTACTTTAAAGAAAATCATTTGCAAAGTTTGCTCCTTTAACAAATATCAGATTACTTGAAATTCACCTCCAGCTAATTATGACCCATCAGTATATCCACACCACTCTTGAGAATTGCAACTCCAGCTCAAGAAAAATGAATGGTTCTAATTTGCTGCTCACACATATGGCTGATCAATGAGCAAAACCTCACGGTGCCTCCTCTTGCTAACAAAATAAACCTTACTGTACAGCTAGTAGAAGGCTTTTCTTGCTCTTACAATTCCTTCCTTCCTTCCTCTCTCCCTCCCTCCCTTCCTTCCTCCTGTCCTTCCTTCATTTCTCTCTCCTCTTGGAAACATTTTCTTCTTTCTTCTGGCGTCCTGGATCAGTAAATAGCCTGAAATTGTCAACTGGCTAAAAAAAGTACACACACACACACACACACACACACACACACTCTGGATTATATAGCAATTCTTATCATCCCAGAACACTGTTCCTAATACATATTGTTTGGTTTAATTGTTGGAGTTAAAATTCTAATTATTTGACATATACATTTTAAAACATATTTTAAGAAAACTTAAGAAGTGAAACATAACTTTGAAGTAGTTTATCCTTGGACACAATACTCATGTCATTAGTTCATATAACCCTGATCAAAACTGGGCCAGAGAGAGGCATGTAAACTGATGGAGGTGGAAATTTTATGATATTGGCCTTTCAGCATCATAGAGATTTTAGAGCTTCCAGGGACTTAGGAGATAATATAGTCAATTTCTCCAATTTTAAGGATAATTGAATTTAACCAAGAGAGGTTAAGGGAATTACATAAAATAAAACAGCTAATTGATGGCAGAGCACAGATTAAAATCGGGGTCACCTATCTCACAAGTCAAGCATTTTGCTTCTGGAACACGTTCTATGTTAGTCTAAAATAATGTTAAGGAGATAAGCATTTTATTAATATTATTATTAATTGAAGTTTGCACAAACAACTATTCATGCAGCATTTTACTTTCTTAAAAAGCACTTGGTCTTTGCTATTTAACTCCATGGCAGAAACTACTTTTGGCTAAAATATTTACTGTGGTGCCTTCGGAAATATGCATGCTTTTCTTTATGAGTATATAAACACATTATAGTAATCATTTTATAATAAAAACTGACTTTTAAAAAAGGCATAATTTACCTTCTGAAAATAAGAATAAAGCATTTTCTTTATAATGAATTCATATTGTTTCAAAACAAAAACAATTTTTCTCCCCTACAAAACTTGTTGAGCAAGTGTGGTTTAAAGCGGGAACATTTAGATGGAGAGTATGATGTGGTATCCCCCTGAGGTGAGATCAATTTTCAAAGGATTAAGCTTGGAACTCTTTCTCAAATAATTTACCTGCTTGTCTGACTGGCCATGAGAGTCAAGGTGGTACTAAGTCTTGTTTTACTTGTCAGCCTGGGTGGGCTTAATTCTGTGAACCAGGTATAGAAACTTTTGTAGATTATTTTCTTTTAAACATTTGCTCTTAGCATGATGGAAAATAAAAATCGAAACATCTTTGTGCCAAATGCCAACACCTGTGTGCCTTGCAGAATCTCTGTGGCATATACCCCATATCAGACTTTTATTTGACCTGTTGCGAGGGAGGATACAAGTGAAGGGGGCGGCCAAGGGAAGATGACAAAACTGAGAAATAAATCCCCTCCCCCTGGTTACTCCCAGCAAGTTTGAATAGCTCTGACTGTTCTTTAGGACCTAGTTTGCTGTTTATTGGCCTTGGGTCATAGGCTTTCTTTTTTCTATTCTTATATACATGCATCTTTTACTGATTTAGCTTGCTTTCTTGTTTGGTAACTCTCAGGGATACATTAGGATTGTGTTATTTCTTAGAGGAATAATAAATAGTTGCAAATATTAAATTTTAAAATAGTCTCTAACAGAAAACTTTAAAAAAATAAATAGAAGCACAATTTGTAGACAGAAATTGTGTTTCATGAGTCCTATCAACAGGGTAATCTCTAGAAAATGGAACATTTCAGGTAGATTATTTCTCTTAATCCCTGGGGCTGCCTAGTTTACCTTGTGACTATGTTGGGATTTTTCATTAGTAGGAACTGATTTCATTCATATCTCTGAAGCAATTTCCTACTGGACAAATTTAAGGATCATTAACTTTTGTCAGAAATACATATATTGTGGACAATATCACCTTTCTTCCTAATCTCATCTGATTTCCTTTCTCCTCTTTCTCTCTCTTTAGTTTTTCTTTACCTCCTATGAAGTATACTAATTTCAAAGACCCAAATACACACCCATTTAAAATGCTAAGGTAATGGGACTTCCCTGGTGGTGTAGTGGTTAAGAATCCACCTGCAATACAGGTTCGAACCCTGGTCCAGGGAGATCCCACATTCCGCGGAGCAACTAAGCCCGTGAGTCACAACTACTGAGCCTGCACTCTAGAGCTCGCGAGGCACAACTACCGAAGCCCGTGTGCCTAGAGCCTGTGCTCTGCAACAAGAGAAGCCACCGCAACGAGAAGCCCATGTACCGCAATGAAGAGTAGCCCTCGCTCACCACAACTAGACAAAGTCCACACGCAGCAACAAAAACACAACACAGCCAAAAATAAATAAATTAATTAAATGTAAAAAAAAATTAAAATGCTAAGATAATGGACCCACAAGACAAAAGTGGTTCATCAGTTTTCAACTCTAGTCAGAACTGCCTCTCGAGTCAGAATTACAACTTCTGGACAATCATATTCACTAAATCGTGAACAGAAACACAAATGTGAATAAAGGAAAAATCAGATGATCAGCCTTACAGAAACATTTCATCTGGTTCTGAGTATTATTATAAACTCCTTGTGTCATAGGTCCATGTAATTGTGATACTTGAGTGGATACTAAAAAACATAATCACAAGCAAACTTACAAGCCATTGACTGTGCTTACTTTTACAACTAGGACATGCACCTTTAACCTTAACCATGAAAGATATAGGAGGGTCTGGTGGAGTGGGCACAAATCTGTCAACAGTCTTCAAAGGTCACGTCCCACTGGAACCCAGTCAGAAAATCATCCTCGGAAATTCAGAAACACATGCTACCAAAAATGTGAACATTATGATTATAGTAACATGCTCCTCATAATTCAACTTTGTCTTTGATGAGATAATAACATGTCATACCTCATTGCACTCCTTTCAATTACTAAATGCAATTACTTAGTCTGTTTACTTGTCATTGCCTTTCTCACCAGCTTACAAGCTTCTTTAAGACAGGTACCATGTCTGTCTTGCTGATAGATAACACCCAGAGTGTCTAGCACCTTGGCTGGCACGTTTGGATACTTGATGGAATGAATGAACAAAAAAACTAAAATGAAACCTTCTATTAGCTTGGTAAAAGTGATATCATAGTCTATATCAATAGGGCCATTACAATTCATTACAGAACAAGACTTAAAATCAAAGATAATATACAACCTGTGAAAAGAAAGGAAGATGTAAAGTAATTTCATATGCACCTGTTGCAGATTTTACAAAATTTGAAATTTTTTTGATGACAGTTAAGGACATAATACTTCTAGATGCTTGCCTCTCTACTAGTTTGTTAATCCAATTATTTTAAATTGTATATTATTAGATAATGGCTCATTTATATTCATTATTAGCAGTAATTAATACCAGATTCAGCTGAAAAATAGCAGTAATTAAGTAAAAATATTTGTTTTTCAGTTTAAATATATTAAATAATTTTGGCTAAAAGAACTTGGTCCTGAAGAACTAGGCAACAAAATAAGATTGTATTGGTAATGACATCTTGGGACAGTTTAAAATATCGTTTTCTTTCACCAATACTATCGGCTTTACTTTATTCCTCAAGCTGAATCACTTATATTGATTGTAAATGAGACTAGATTACAAAGTCCAGTGCTGAAAGATATTTTCCCACACTTCCACCAAGTTAACCATTGTACAGGCTGGTCAGGTTACACCATTATCTCTGAGCATCTGGAAAACCTATACTATTTGGTCCCTAAACACCAACAAGAAATTCTTTAGGGAATTTTCTATTTTTACAGATCAGCTTTTTTTTTTCACCTTAAGAAATATATAACATTAGCTGAAACTTAAATGCAATTATTTTCCAATAGTATATTATATCATCCAAACAGTAACAATGATGATTTTCTACATTGTACCAGTGAGGATATATCTACCTCATTTCAGAAATATGTAGTTTGATTAAAATAAATAATTAAGTACACACATACATACATATTAATACATATTTTTTATTATACCCTGGCATTTATAGAATCACAAGTTTCACATCTGAGAATAGTTCAATATTATTTGTCAGGTTTCTTGTTAACCAGGTCTTTCGCTAATGCGCTGATGTAGGAGTGAAAATAACACTGCTATTTCAGACACAGAGGAAGGCTCAAATAACTGAGCAATGGAAATCTAAATTCAACTAAAATATTTTGAAATGCTGTTCCAATACTATCTTTGATTGTTTTGAAACTTAGGTTTCCATATCAAGGCCAACAGCATGCTAGTAATAGTAGTACATCAGCCACATTCGTCCAGCCCAGCAATTCCCAAAATGTTTTCTGTAGGACACTAGTTTCTAGAATATTAATAGATGCCACTCACAGTAAAGTTCCTAAAATTTAAGATGCTTAGGTAATGGTGGAATGAACAAAGTTGAACAAGTAACTTAGCTCCTGCAAGACCATTAAGACTATTAACTCTAAGACCATTAAGTATGTGAATGTGCAATGTGAATTTTAGGACAGTAATAGAATGTGAATGTTTTCCTATATTTAGCTGAATGCTGTACCTTTTTCCCAAGGCATATTGGAAAAACTAGTGTTCCAAGGAACACACTTGAGAAAAGTTACCCCCATCTAAACCTTCATTGTGTGAAAAATACCAAAGTCTCTTGTAGTGCTGGGGACGCTGAGAAAGCAATTGCTTATGCCTGGACATTCTCTAAGTAGAATACACACACCTGTAATTTAAATGTTTGATGGCATTCCCTGCCAAACGTCTGCTAGGTTTTGGCAGGCTTTGTGTTCTGCTCCTATTTCTTCCTCCATAATGAAAAGTCATATTTAACAAGTAACTTTATGTCTCTTTGATTTCCACATTTCAGGGGCATTTAATCCATTTAATTGCTGGTTCAGTTGACCCCTCACCACATGCCTTGCCGGTTTCATTATACGCGGGCACTCAAATACCATCTCATTCTCTAGAATCATCCTATTCCCTTCAGCTTAAACTAAAAAAACAATAATATATCGACATGGAATGGAAGACTGCATCTATGTCTTATTTTCTTAATAAAGACTCGTAGAGGGCCAAAAGATTTTCAGAGATTATATAAGCATCCATTTATTTAGGGTACTGTCCATTTTTAACCATCTAAATTTTATCTTTTACTTTATCTGCTCAAATATAAAATTTTCCATTTACAGGTATCTTTAACTTATCCCAGGTGAACCATGAGTGGATGAGCCACTTTGCAGTTTGCAAATTTGCCTTCAAAGCTCACAGGCCACTCTCACTCAACTTGGTTAAGTTGCTGCCTCCTGTTGATTCTGCCTTTCCTTGGGTCAGTAAACAACCCGCTATGCAGGAAAGACCTTTGAAATTCCTGACAATTATTTCCCCCTCTTCCCACAATTAGGGACGAGAAAGAAGAAAGAGAGGAGAAAAAAAATACACAGTTCTGCTTAGACTGTCACTTTGCATCAGTCTGAGAGGGAACACATATTCCTGGCCTGAAAGAGGCTGCCGAGAACAATTAAGCATGGGGCTAAGAGTGAACCTGGGAAACATTCCAGCTTCTCGCAAGTCAGGTCTTCACAGTGTGGTCTCCAACGTAACAAAAATAAATAGATAAATCAATAGATTTCTACCAGTATATATGATCATTCATCTTAAAATTAGCTACATGTACTATTTGCTGTACTTACACATTACATACATTAGAAGACACTCAAAAGACAAATTTTGAGTGCACGTGATAAACAGGGTGACCTAATGACTTCTTTTCCAAACAGAGACTCTTCTGAGAGCAAAAGTTGGTGCTATTTATAATTATATTGAGACAAGTGTTGTGAATTGGAACTCTCCTAGGCAAAGCTGCCTGTAGAAAACACCTAACAAAGATTAAATTAAAAATATTTCAAATGTCTTACTAATTATAATGGCTTTTTACTATCATCAGGTAATATCTCAAAGTACAATATACTCTGGGGGCTAAATTCACCATTAACCTTAGGGGTGTTAATCTATATTTCAAGGAGATATTTTGATAACTTTAGAGGTTTCACCTCACTGCTTATTAAGTCTGATTATATCATCATTATTTTTTTTCTATTTATATTTGAGACTAAAGAAGATTTTTTCTGTGAGAATTAGAATGGTTAGCTCTGGCACTTTTCTGTTTTGTTTTCTTTTATTTGAAAAAATGCATTTGCAAAAATATTTTACAGTCTTCATTTTGTCATTTAATTAATACCAGGAAACATAAGAGACAATAAAACTCGTAAATCCATTTAACAGGCAAAGATAACAGGCACAGTACTTGTTCCCTTTGCAGAACTTCAACTCTTACCTCAGGTTACCAGACATTAATGACATGAGATAATCTGACATTTGGACAAAATAAAGGCACTAGTGTGGATACAATATTAAATATATGTGAAGCTTAATTTACTTTGGACTTCTAAAATGTAATGTAATGTAAATGATAGATCTAATCTTTCTGCACTCCAGTAGCATGTATCTTCTGCACTCCTTGGGATGTACACACCTAACGTTAGAGCTGGTTATCTAGACCAGCGTTTCCCCAACTGTCATGTACATAAAACTACCTGAAGTTCTTAAGAAAATGCAGATTCTAATTTAGTTGGTCTCCAGTGCAGCCCAGGATTCTGCATTTCTACCAGCTTTTTAAGTGTTGCTTGTCTAAGGACCACACTTTAAGTAACCAGAACCCTAGACCTGTTCTGCTTAGTACACTAACCACTGCCACATATGGCTATTGAGCAGTTAATGTGCGGTTAATCTAAGTTGAGACACTGTCAATGTAGAATACACACCAGATTTCAAAGGAGTACGAAAAAATAATGTCAAATATTTTATTAATAATTTTAAAACTGATGATATGTCAAAATAATTTTGATCCTTATAATATATAAATTTCATTTAATGTAGAGTAGGGATACATTTTTTCTTTTTTTTTTTTTATTGTGGTACGCTGGCCTCTCACTGTTGTGGCCCCTCCCACTGTTGTGGCCCCTCCCGTTGCGGAGCACAGGCTCCGGACACGCAGGCTCAGCGGCCATGGCTCACGGGCCTAGCCGCTCCGCGGCACGTGGGATCCTCCCGGACCAGGGCACGAACCTGTGTCCCCTGCATCAGCAGGCGGACTCCCAACCACTGCGCCACCAGGGAAGCCCTACATTACTAATTTTTAATGTGATTACTAGAAAATTTTAAATTATTTGTGTGGCTCACATTATATATACTTTGGTTGCTGCTGTTCAAGATTACAGAACAATGTCCTGATTACGTAAAGTGGTAGTGAAAACATTCACTGTGTGCCTCGATTAACATTTCCAAATTTGCCTCCTGCCATTCCCCATCCCATAATCTAAGTTTCAGCTATATGATGCTACTGGATATTCACTCAGCATTTATTCTTTCATTTATTTGTTTATTAAATAAATATTTATTGAGTGTCTACACTGAAGCAGGTAACACTAGTAGGTAATAGGGGTGTAAAAAAGATAGATGTGGCCCAGCTTCATTAAACACACTATCTCTGATTAATGCTTCTCTTTTCATAAAAAGAAAAATTGCTTTTATTCCTTACATCCCTCTCTTTTTTGAAGGTACCTGCTGGCTCCTTAATCTATACTTCTATGGTGTTTTGTATGTATTTCACAAAAAGCATTTCCTTATATTATGCTTAATATATATTTTATTAACTGTATGTTTTCCCACATATATATATTATTGAGTCTTTGATGGTATGATTTAATCACCATTTAATTGTCCATTAAAAGTACAATTTCCAGCACATAGTAGGTGCTTACTAAAGTAATTTTTGAGTGAACTCTTTATTTCACAAATAAGATGGTAAAAATAAATTAAACATCAATCACTTCCACTATCTAATTTAATTTTAAAAATCATTGATTACTTTAATTTGATTGCCATTTGGCATGGTTCACTCCAGCCCTCTTTCTGTTATTACAGATGTCTTAGGCAGTAATGTACTATCAAGCTCAGCAGATTTAGAATCAATTCAGCAAAATTTGAGCCATATTTGATGATCTTATTTGACTTTAAGCAATTCATTAATTCTTTCTGAATAAGCGTATCCTCATTAGTAAAGTGGATTTTTAATTACTATTGCATGTTTTTGTTAAAAAGATTGAAAGATTCAATTTATGAAAGAGTGCCCAGTTTATAGCAGTCCCTCAATAAATATGAAATCTAACTAGCTAAGTCTTAGTCATCTTATTTTCTTTTTAGTAAGTAAATGTAACAATGTTTGGTGGATAAAGCATTAGACAACTTACATGTTCTGAGTAAAATGTATGACTTTACCTAAATGTGCTGCTTTGCAAGTCCCATTTCCCTCTCAATCATTTTAGGCATAAAATGAGGGGACGAGACGAAACGACATCCTTCCATCGTCTCAAAGTCACTGAATATTAGGAGATGACAAGGAAGCCTTAACAAACAATATCAGCAAAAACAAAGGCTCTTTAATACTTGCCTTTCTTTTTTTTCTTCCCTCAATCTGGTTTCAGTCTGAAAGTCATTGCACAGGCATGACTAATGATAGGTTAAAGTTGAATCTATTTTATAGATCCAATGGACGTTAAAAGGATAATAAAAGAATACTATGGAAAAGTCTGTGCCCACAAATTTTGTAATCTAGATGAGATGAACCAATTCCTTCAAAGACACAATTTACCAAAGCTCACATGAGAAGAAATAGACAATATGAATAGGCCTGTATTAAAGAATTTTAATCAATAATTAATAATCTTCCAAAACAGAAAGCACAAAACCCAGATGGATTCACTTATGAATTCTACCAAACAGTTGAAAGAGAATTATACCAATTCTCTGTAATCTCTTTCAAAGGACAGAAGCAGGGGGAATATTTCCTAAGTCATTCTACGAGGTTAGCATTTCCCTAATAACACAACCAAAGACATTACAAGAAATAAAAACTACAGATCAATATCTCTCATAAACGTAGATGTAAAATTCTTTAACAAAGTATTAGAAAATCAAATCCTATAATGTATAAAATGAATTACACACCACAGTCAAGTGAGATTTATCCCAGGTATGCAAGGCTGCATCAACATTTGGAAATCAAGTAATGTAATCAATCATATCAACAAGCTAAAGAAGAAAAAAATAACACGATCAAATCAATATATGCAGAAAAAGCATCTGACAAAATCCAACATTCATTCATGATAAAAAACACTCAGTAAATTAGCGATAGAGAAGACCTTCCTCAACTTGGTAAAGAATATCTTAAAAAAACCCTGTAGCTAACATCATGCTTAATAGTGAAAAACTCAAAGCCTTGTCTATGTAACAAATTCAAAAGAGAAAACAGAAAAAAAAACCCTCCTGGAACTAGTAAGTTATTATAGCAAGGTTGCAGGATATAAGGTTAAAATACAACTGCTTTCTTTTAAAAGTCAACTGCTTTCTTTTATAGCAATGAACAAGTGGAATTTGGAATTAAACACAATGCCATTCACATTAGCACCCCAAAAATAAAATACTTATATATAAGTAACAAAATATGTATAACAGGTATATGAGGAAACCTACAAAAGTCTGATGAACAAAATCAAACAACTAAATGGAGAAATATTCCATGTTTATGGATAGGTAGGCTCAATATTGTCAAGATATCAGTTATCTATTGATTCAATGCAATCCCAATCAAAATCCCAGCAAGTTATCATATTGATAGTGACAAACTGATTCAATAGTTTACACAGAGATCCACAATATCCAATACAATATTAAAGGATAATAACAAAGTTGGAGATCTGACACCACCTGACTGCAAGACTACAGTCTTAAAGCTACAGTAATCAGAACAGTGTGTTATTGGTGAAAAAAACAGACAAATAGATCAATGCAACAGAAGAAAGAGGAAGCCCAGAAATAGAACCCCACCTCATAGATATACTCAACTGATCTTTGATAAAGGGGGAAAGGCATTACAATGGAGAAAAGATAGTCTTTTAAACAAATGGTGCTAGAACAACTGAACTGAACATCCACATGCAAAAAATGAATCTAGACACAGATCTTGTACTCTTCACAAAAATTAACTCAAAATGGATTACAAACTTAAATGTAAAATTCAAAGTATGAAACTCCTAAAAAATAACATAGGAGAAAACTTAGATGACCCTGATTATGTCTACGACTTTTTAGATAAAACACTAAAGTCAGGATCCATGTGAGTAAACCATGGACTTTGGGTGATTATGATGTTCAATACAGGTTCATCAATTGTAACAAATGGCCCACTCTGGTGGGGGAATGTTGATAATGGGAGAGGCTATGCATATGTGAGGGTAGGGGGTACATGGGAAATCTCTGTACCTTACCATCAATTTTGCTTTAAATCTAAACTTCTCTAAAAAATTAAAGTCTTAAAAAATTGGATTTATTAGCATGAAGTCATAGTTTAATATATAAATATAAGTATAGTTACAGATATAGATGAAAAGTTCTGTATGTTCATGTGTGTAAGTGTAAACACATATATTTCCTACCTCTGTCCACTGAGAGGGTCTATGAGTAGCAAAATCCCAATAATAAAAAGCACATGTACCACTCAGATCTTGGTTTATACATGGTATTTTCCTATGAAAGGAACCAGGGCTCCCTGAAGAAATGGCTAATTTCTGTGCTGCAACAACTCCAAGATGATTCTAGAACACTGTGTGCACCAGATAGTATGGAAGTACTCAAAGAATGATTTAGACATGTCAAAATGATAAAGGATCTAGCTTAAAGGACTCTTGCTGATCAACTATGAACAATTATAGTAATGGTGATAATACACTGAATAAAATTGGAATTCTTTAGTTCGCACTGATATAAACAAATAAATAAATGAATTATGAGAAGAAAAATCTCTCCCTTACAGTATCAAATAATAAATGCATTGCGATAAATGAAATTAGAAAATAATCATCAATAATCATCAAAGTAATAATACAGGTAAGAAATATCAAGTTTCTAAAATTAATGAATGACACAACATTATAAATCAACCATACTTAAATTTAAAAAATAAAAGATAAAAAAATAAAATAAAATTAATGAAGTGGAAAAAGAAACAGGATATTTATTTAATCTCAAAATAGCTCCCTGCAAAATACTTAATAATTACAAAGAGAAAAAAGAAATGTAACTTTCTAGTGGAAAAACGTGGCAGTGACCACCTTAATCAAATTATCAAAGGCAATATGACTGTAATGAGACACAAATATCATAGGCAAATTGACAGGACACAGTGAGGACACAGAATGACTCCTGTGCTTTCCTGCCAAAAATGCATAACCTTATAGGTATATTCCTAGGTATGACCTTGAGGAAACACTGGACAATACTGCACTGAGGGACATTCTACAAAATGAATGCCTTGTAATCCTCAACCATGTCAAGGTTGTTAAAGTCAAGGAAAGACTGAAGAGCTGCTCTTTTTGAAGGAGACGAGAATGATGTGACCACTGAGTGCAAGGCACCAGGCTGGATTGTATTCAGTTGTGATAACTGCCTGGGCAGTTGTCAAAACGAAATGGTGGTAAAGGATACATGGGAGTTCGTTGTACCATTCTTGACATTTTTTGGTAACCTTGAAGTTTTTCCAAATAAAATTGTGTTTAATAAAAAGGATGAAAGCAAACAAAGCAGAACAAATATTTTTATATGAAACAATAGAAGATAAATGAAAACTTTTTTGCAGTTAGTCAAACGCATCATAATTTGAAGCCAGTGTGCACGGGAAATGTGTGATACTGGCCTGCCATATGCATGGTCTTTGTGGTTTTACAACATTTCTCTTCTGTCTCTGGACAAGTACTGTCATATTTATGTAACTTATTCCTAATAAAAATCACCTCAGTATTGTCTGATCTCCCAGTCTATTTAGATATTATTCAGTATATATCTCCACAGCATTCTGTATATACCTGGCATGAATCACCTGGCATGGCCCCTTGAGCTCAAAATATGAGCTCCTTGGTGGTAGGAAGCTTAATGTGAAAGGTCACTACACCACTGAAATGTGTGGCAGAGTTAAAGTTACATTATGTCCATATTATGAATTATGTGTTTTCCAATCAGTGTAACTCTTTGTCCCATTTAATCTTTTTTTTGTTGAAATGCCTATATAGAAATATTAAAATTGCATTGTCACTTTTCTTCTAATTTTAATGACTTGATCGAGTTTCACCCATTGTTTGGATTTTCATTTTTCTGTTAAAATTTTAAAAATCTTCATGATACCATATTTTAGGCATTTCATCTTTCAAATGGTATATCACTGAAACTTGTTTTTTCCCTTTAAGTGAGAGAATGTATCTTTTAAGATGGAATTTTCCCAATTTACTACTATAACAGACATACTTCTTCTTTGTCTTTTTCTTTAATTTCATGTGTCCTTGACATCTATATTTTTGTTATATGGACTGTGTTCAATTTGATTTTAAATTTACCACTATGTAAGAGGATGCATGTCATGTTTAAAATTTGCCAGTGATTGCTCTTAAGTTTTTCAAAAGCATTTTTCAAGCCACTAGCATTTTGTCTAATTGTTGATCAAAGATTTATTACTTGGAAAACTCAATTCTGATGTAAGGATTATATTCTCTTTGCCTCCTTACTTCTCTACTACCGTAAGAGCTGGACCAAGCAGGGTGAGATTAGCATAACAATCAATCATAGAAGAAGTCTGTGGTGCTAAAAGGAAAGGCCAGCAGCCCTAGGAAGACCACTTGAAGAAAAGAATGGGCAGCCTGGGGAAACTGCTGAGCGTGATCCGTTGCTAAGTCCCAGGGAGTCACCTGGCAGCTGTGTGGAAGTTAGATACGGTGTTAGTGTGTTGATAATTAAGTGGGCATCACACATGAGCTGTACTTGGATAGGATTAGAAAGGGATCACCTACTCCTCTCTCCAAGAAACAAAGGGGAAAACAGTTTAGGTCATCAACAGAAGCCTGGGTTTCTCTCATTCCAATTGTATTCTCACCTTGTTGCAACTTGAAATTATTATCATTTTTCATAGGTTTTGATGTTAAACAATATAATGTGGTGTTTAAAAGAACAGACTTTGTAGCCACATTCACCAGGTTCAAATCCAACACTTGTTCACTAGCTATGCAAACTTGAGTATTTTACTTAACTTCCCTACCTCAATTTCTTCAGCTGAAAAATGGGAATAATTTATGGAAAATAATAAAATATTAGCAAAGATAAACTGAGTCAATACATATGACTATACTGGGTTGACATAGTAAGAATTCAATAAGTGTTCACTGTTATTATTACAATGTTTTTTGATAGTGTTGAGACATTTTCTTTATCTTTCATATCTTCATGGATATTTAAGGAAAGAGAGAAGGTAGCCATTTGGCTGCCATCCGGAAGCTATGTGGAAGTGGGATTTCTTTTTCGTGCATTTTAAATGATCTCTTTCACATTCAAAATCATCTGAGCCCTTGATGGCATGAAACTTGCTTTGCCAGAAACCCCTGTCCATAACTGTATCAGCTCATCATCCTTAACTGGAATAAATCTACCACTTTCAACCAACTTCACAGTAAATTCACATTTTTCCACCACTGCTGGACTCTCAAAGCTGACTTACAATACTTTTATTTATCCTCAATTTCCCAGTGGGTTTTTTTTTTTGCATTTCCTTTTGTGGCTATTACAAAATACTTCTATTCTCCTTAAATTTGCCACTTCATTTCTCAAAACTCCAGAATGCTGCCAGCTAAAAGCTTTTTAAATGAATTTTTTGTGTGTGTGGTACGCGGGCCTCTCACTGTTGTGGCCTCTCCCATTGTGGAGCACAGGCTCCAGACGCGCAGGCTCAGCGGCCGTGGCTCACGGGTCCAGCCGCTCCGCGGCATGTGGGATCTTCCTGGAACGGGGCACGAACCCGTGTCCCCTGCATCGGCAGGCGGACGCTCAACCACTGTGCCACCAGGGAAGCCCTAAATGAATTTTTACGTTAGTGATTAAATTTATATTATCTATTTTTAATGCCTTCATGATCTTTTTTATCATCCTTATAATTTCTTGAAATTTCATGCTACCACTATTGACTTTCCCCCATTATCTATTAATAAACACAATTAAGTCTTTCTTATCTTAAAACATCTTCTGTCATCTCTCTGTCCTTAAAGTTTAGAAACCTCTTCTTTCATCCTTTTTTGTAGACTTCTCTACTCATCAGATAACTTAAATCAGTGTTTTCCAAGGGAAAAAATGTTTGCATTTCTATATAGTAACAGCTGTGCTCTCTCACTTTCTCTTTTAAAAAATTTAAAAAAAAACTATCATAATGAAATAAATTTTAGAAATAATTATATAAATAAAATAGTAAAATTATGTAAGGTATTTAATAGTTCAACATGGATTGTTAATCTTCAAAAATTGTGTATGTGTGTAAGTTTCATGCGTTATAATGGGTAGCTTGCCTTGCAAACCTGCTTAATCTTTCAAACCTTAAATCTTTGTTCTCAGAACACCCAAGATTATACCAATCTAGAATCAGTATAGCAAAACATACATGCTGACCTTTTCCATGATACATTCAAATACAGACACGTGCATGCATTAAACTGTGTGCTGGTAATTCTGAACGAATGTATCAAGCTGAATCTGGTCAAAACTAAGCTCATCTTTCTCTTCAATATTTAAAATTTTAACTACTACTTTTAATGTCATCTTTCCAGGCTTAAAATTCCAGAAAATACTCAAAATAATCTGTAATTCCTTCCTTGTGCTGTAATTTACTAAGTGAAAGGTTAAAAGGGCCTAAAGAAAAGTAATATCAGTGAAAATAAAATAATAAAATTATAGAAGAATATAATATTTTAGAGAAGAATATAGGAAATTTGGCAACTGACTGGACATGGTAGAAAACTATCACTATTCTAGATTGGGAGAGGAAATTTTGCTACAGTGTATAGAAAATATTTAAATAAGAGTGTTATGATTAATATCACTTCCAAAAATGAGCATTATTTTCTTTTTTTTAAATCCAGATAGTTGCATTATACAAGGAAAGCAGATTACTGATTTGTAATAAAGTCTAAATTTAAGAGAAATTGAGTACCTACATTATCTTCTAAAGTAAACGCCACGTGTACCTGTCACTGAGCAGGTGTTTACTTCAAGAGCTGGCTGACACTGATTAGTAGGAAGAGCAAAGGGGCTATCTATTAAGGAAATATTTAACCTGGTTCTCCTGATTTCCAAAGACTAGCTTCTCTTACCCTTCTCTAAGTATTGCATTCTCCTTTCTTTCAAGAATTATGACTCAGGAATTATCTGAAAATTAGATTCTGAGATACTGAAACACAGAAGAGCAGATGCAGCCCTAAATCTATCCTAGTTGACAATATCACCACCTAAGATCGTTAGACTTTACCTACAAAATTTCAGAGTGAGAGCAGACAAGGCTAGGTAGATGGTCAACCTTAGGATGTAAAAATCTTCATTTCCTCTCATTCATCAAAAACTAAAATGACTCTTGACCTTCAACTTGAGCATCCTATGCTGTAAAGAGTATTGAACAATTCAAACGGAAGTTTGGATCACCTTTAATCACTGTGTCCTATGAATGGAATGACTTTTTCAAAGTTATTAATAACAAAGGTCATGAGGAAGGAGAATATGCTTATTTTTTAATCTCCCTATCAAAACACTTTTTCCCATTTTCTAGATGATGTTTCTCTTTTGATTGATGGGACTGTTAAGTTTCTGGGAATAAAAGCCAAACAAACATATCATACAGAAGTTTTCTTTAGGCACTCAAATTCAAGTCCTATTTAACACAGTGGGGTCACCAAAACTTGAGTAAAGCTTTTGCCAATGTTTGTGTTTTCTTGTCATTAGATGAAAATCAAAGTCATGTGGACACCCACAGGGAAAACAGCAGGTCTCAATGTGTGCTTGGTGGGGCACATTCTATGATTTCTTCTCTTGTACTCTTTTATGTTTGACAATGTAACTACAGCTTCACTTTATTTTATTATTTGTGTTGTAATTGTGGAGGTCCTAAGAAATTTTCTCCCATTTTACATATACCGTTTATCTGCAGTTGCCAGGTGGTTTCAGAGAGGAAAATCAAACTTCTCTCTGCAATGAGTCTACCTCCCTTACTGTCTAAATACAGAAGACAATGTAGCAGGTGCCTGAAAACCTGAGGGAAGACATGAAGCAAAAGGCAAATCCAAAGAATTTTGGCTTTATGCTCTACTAAAAGCCCTTCCAGGAAATGAACGCAATACAGGTATAACAAAGGTATACAAGAAAAAGTTATGTATGTTCATACGCATGCATACGAACATCCAAACACGATGGAATTCCTTAAAAATGTGGTTATGGCAAGAGGAATTAATAAACCTAAATCATTTAATAGTAAAGTTATATTTCTTTTCACCTAAATATTAAGACGTAAAGGCTGGTGATGTCAAACATTTTAACCAACCAACAAATATAAACGCTAGCATAAAAACCTTTATTATTATTATTTATCTTTTGAGAATCTCATTGAATATTTTGTTCATTTTTCATTCAACTAGCAAGATGGTTCTCACAAAAGAAGCTGCATACAAAGAGATATTTTCTCTGGTAACAGGCAACTTGTTGGGAAAGAAAAAAAATAGCTGTTTACATTAGCCAAAGCATAGCCCTCAGTAAATATGCATAAACTATAATGATCGAAATTCCAATGAAGTCTTGGCATGTTAAATTTTGTTTCAAACATTTTAATTCACCTCCTCCCCCATCTCAGCTAAAACACTGCAGAGCAGCGGATTTTTTTACTTTAACAGGAAAAAAAGGAAATAAATACAAGGCACTGCAACGTAGTAGTGGTGGCTTTGGTTTGACACTCATCCAAATCAAACTCTCATTCACATTTTGAAGTCTCATTGAATTCAGTGCCAGACAGTGAGGGAATGTAGAACAGATAGAAAGCAAAGCAGCTAAAGGAAGGAGTGGGCTTAGAATTTCAGTTTGGTACATTTATTACCTCGCTTTTCTAAAAAAAAGATTACTCAAGGACAGCTGAAAACTTTTATCGAAAGTTATAGACTCTGGTTAAAGAATAAATAATAAATATGACTAGGAAAGTAAAAAGAAAACAGTATTTAAAGCTCTCCATTTACAACCTTTAGTTTGATAGGATTCTTATATTATTAGATAATGGTAGCTAACATTTCTTGAAAAAACTGTTACTACTTCAACTCATTTCCTCAGAATAGCTCTGTGATACAGGAACTATTGTTTCTTCCCATTCTGTAGAAACAGGCCTTAGAGAATTTGAGCAAAAGTTTATCAAAATAGCAGATAGAATTCAAAGAAATAGCCAGCCCTCAAAGGTAGGCAACTTTTGAACTCTACTGCTACACTCCCTCTGCACTGAAGACTGATTCTTTAATGCTATGCTCTGCTGTTTTAGGCTCCTACGTTTTATATGCTTCAACTTTTTAAATGCAATGAATTACATTTGTACCACTTAACAATGCAATAATGATGTATTTCCAAGGTTCTTAATATTTGATGCAACTCATATCATCAATAATCATACTCAATATTTAAAAGAAATAAGTTATACATTGTATCTATACTTACACAATTTTTAGAAAATATAAGTATTTTCTCTAAGACACACAAACACAGAGCAAAGAAGTTCCTTAAGCATTTAACTCAGCATTTACTGAAATTAGTGCGATAATTCAATTAAAAAATGACTGACCCTGACTACATACCAGGCTCTACTCCATCTAAGTTACACCAGAGTCAAGGTCTTTTTATCCCTCAATGAATATAATAACTCAATAAAGTTCGCATTATCTTACTTTGTTATGAATAACTAAACTTGCCATGTTCTCTTAATTTTTCGCCAAATCATCTAAAGCCTAGAATCATAGCATTTTTAAAGCTGAAAAGGATCCTCTATTTTGCTTTTCCAATGTATCATCATCTCTCTTTTTTCTTTTATCATTCTCTTAATCCAAACTCCACCCAGAAGATGTATCTTCAAATTCATTCTGCCAAATAATATCACTGGAAGAGTGTTCCTCTTCTACCAGGACTGATTCCTTCCTGTTCTTCATTGCTTTTCCCCAGCCTATTTGGTTTCTGAAAACCCATAACCTGCTGTATCTGTTATTATTATTATTATCTTGCTTTATTTTAAGGTGATATTCCATTTGATTCAAATGTGAAGTTTTCTTTTCCATTTTTCAATAATTTCAGAAAAATTTTTCTAATTGGATTATTTTTCTAAGAACGAATTGTGAGGAACTGTCAGTTCCAGTCACCATTTTAACCAAAGCTCTTACTTCTCAAATAATGCAAATCTTCATCTTATTTACTAAATTTTTGCAACAATTTCTTCAATGTGTTTATTTTAATCCTTGTCTATGTATTTCTTTACCTTGAAAAGTAGGCCAAAAACATCTTTTTCAGATTTATGATTATGTATATTAAATGGAGGCAAGTTTCGAAAAACTAGTACCTGCGGTATTCTGTCCAGATGCCGTTGTGTAAGCCAGCTACAGCAAACGCTTCAAATGTTCTTTGTTCGCAACAGGCTTGCCATAATATCTGTAGGCTCAGTGTGCCTCTGCGGTTTGCCTTAAATAGAAAGTCATTATAGGACACTAAGAGTGAGTATTTAACTAGATTAATTATATTAAACTCATGACACTATACAAAACCTATAACAAGGATCAATGCTGGCTTTAGAAACATGGGAAGGAAAGAAAGATTTACCTTCTGTATTCCAGTATTTCTCTTTGAGAATCATCACCCCCTCCACACATAAACGCAATGTGGAGTCTTATTTTTCTATATTTCAGGCAATGGTTACTTCCATCTTGATCATTTTAAAAATGTAATACACAAAGTATTTATCTATATATTTAGAGATAATTTTTTTTTCAAATTTTTTCTTTATAGGTTATTATAAAATATAGTTCCCTGGGCTATACAGTAGGTCCTTGTTGATTATCTATTTTATAAATAGTAGTGTGTATATGTTAATCCCAAATTTAGGCCATCTAATACACCCAATAAGAGGCACCTAGGAGATAATTTTTTTTTTTTGGTATGCGGGCCTCTCACTGTTGTGGCCTCTCCCATTGCGGAGCGCAGGTTCCGGACGCGCAGGCTCAGCGGCCATGGCTCACGGGCCCAACAGCTCCGTGACATGTGGGATCTTCCTGGACCGGGGCACGAACCTGTGTCCCCTGCATCGGCAAGCGGACTCTCAACCACTGCACCACCAGGGAAACCCCAATTTCTATTATTTAAAAATAGGACTAACCCACTTATTTTATGAATAAAACAATAGTGTCACAAAATATTAAAGAATATGCCTGCATCCATGGCTAATTCAGAATCCAAAGATCTCTTCTCTGAGCTCAATACCCTTGGAGAAGGATTACTGTTTGTAATAATTTCAACATAGCTCATTCCATTCATTATATTTTTTAGATTGTTCTATAAGCTAAAATGTTATTCTTCCTATTTATCTATTATGTCTAAGGAGCCAGGGAGTAGTCCAAGTATTCCCTGGTGGACTTACACAGCTGAAACTTCATCTTCCTTTCATGTGATAGCCTTCAAATTGCCTCTTTTCCCCAATTTTCCAAGTTAGTTATTTTTTTTCCCATGTGACATGGTGAATCCCCTAAATATGGCAACAGTTCTCTTCTGAATTAAGTCCTTTTTTAAAAATTAATTATCCATTTGGAATTTGAACATAATTCTTTGGAAGTATTAAATGGGACTGTCACCATCCTTGTTATACGTACTACACTATTTCAAGTTAGTATGTTACCTCTACTAGGAATATTTAATTTAGAGATTAATATTTAACTGTGGATTAGATGAATGTTCCTTTTTGAAAGGATTTTGCATGAGCAGATTGAGGAATGATTTGGGACAGGAAAACCTTTTATATGCCCCTAAAATCTTAAAGAGTATCGTTTGCTAATCATTGTAATTGTATTCCTTTACCCTAGAACAGGTCAGGCAGCAGAATGAAACCTGATGATCCTGATAAATTTGGTTATTAACTATAAACACCTTATCTATCTTAAATAAAGGAAGAAAAAAGGACTTCAAAGGGTTCAGACCATTTACCAGATATTATTCCAACTAGTGCCAAGGAATTAATCACAAATTATTCTCAATAAATTTCTTTCAGTGCGATGCATTACCCCGGAATGTTGTTCATACCACCTCATTACATATCATATCAAATTTAAAGAGCTAGAAAATGGAGAGTTTCATATAACTAACATTACTAATATTCCTTTGTTTAAAATATAAAACAGAATTTATTAATTTATACTATATGGATTTACATTTCAAATTATTTTACCTTCCTTTAATACTTTATTCATTGTTCCTACACATAACATTTGCAAGCAACAGTGAAGAAACCTATTGAGCATAAGAATCTAAGGATTATCGGTAAGGTATCTCATATTCAAATTTTGTTGTAAATTCATTTGACCGAACTCCTTTTCATTCTTTGTTGCCAACTAATTTGCATGGCCTGTAAGAAAAGCTAAACAACTTAAATACTTGTTAATGCTCTTACATTTTGATATGAAATTATAATCTTTAAAACGGTGAACATTTCCAACTTGGAATTTGTATTGTCATGTTCTTTCAAGATACACAGTCAGGTAGTCTTATGCAATAAAATCTTAAACATAAGAAAGTGTCATCCAGACATATAATACAGGATGATTTCCTTCTCATAAGCTGTTTAGTCTTTATTTGTTATTGGGCTGACATTACTGACATCTGACACTGTTCATTCTTCAGTTTAACAGTGAAAAGCTTCTTAGGAAGAAAAGCCTCTCTCGTCCACTTTAATTCCCTAAAGAGTTTATTCCTTTGGGAAAAATAATTGTGTGGAGCACCTGTGGTGCAAGTGCTAAGGAACTATCAAGCAAAACCCAGCCACAGCTGTGCTGTAATCACTGAAGTGTGCCCAGTGCATAATGGCACATTAGGTAGGCATTGATCTCTGCCAGTTTATGAGGTCTCTTACAGAATCAGGTAGACTTTTGCACTGAAGCCCATGGAGCAGAAATCGCTACTTCTAAACTAATCCATTTTCAAATTACCACCCCATTGTGACTGACGACCTCACTACAAATCCGCTTATCTGCCTCCAACCACTCAAAGCAAAGGAGAAGCAATCGTTATTTTCCTTTATTTTCTACTCTTTACAAAAAGCTGTTCTCGCCATTCTTAGTCACCTTTAGTGTCGCTGCAGCTGCGACGATAAGCATGACAAATGTCAAATGGTGCCTAACTGTCAGTGCTTAGTTGGAAGGTAAAATGGGAAAGTAGAATATGTGCTTAGTATGATATATGGTTTAACTAAGATTTGATATAGAAATTGCTGCTATAAATTATAGCTAATTTCATGAATGTATTTAAATAATTTATTCAGATTGCAGCATAGTGATGCCTGACTTAAAAAAAAAAGTCTATCACTACGATATGCAGGGTTTTCTTGATGAAAACCCTGGGTCCCGTTTAATTACCTGAGTAGATAAAACTTAAAATACTTGAGATCCTTTATTCTGAAAATGAAGGAGATGCTCAAGAGTTTACTTACTTGAAGGCAATATCATATAAAAATGTGTAGGAAGCATAAAACATACACATCAGAAATATTCCTTATTTCTTCTCAGCAAACTTTATCACAGAAGGTAGAATTTGTCACTTTGTGATCCACAAAATTTGGTAGTTGCAAAAATGTGTAAATAAATATTGTATCAAAGTCACAAGATAGAGGTAGAATATTGAGGTACTACAAACTACTATGTATAAAATAAATAGCTACAAAGATATATTGTACAGCACTGGGAATATAGTCAATATTTTATAATAAGTATAATTGGAGTATAACCTTTAAAAATCGTGAATCACTATGTTATACACCTGAAACTTATGTGACTCTACACCTCAATAATTAAATAAATAAATAAATAAAAATTTTTAAAAAGAATGTATATAAGTGATATGAAGTTGCATCTCTTTCTATTAGAAAATTGGAATTAGCCATAACAAAGACCTTTGATGTATTTTAAAAGTCAAAGATTAGTGTATGTTTTGTAGGTTATTTTTTGTGAAAAATATCTTCCCTGGCTCTCTGAAAGTTTTTTCATTGGACCAGACAGTAGAGAAATAATCGGTGAATATATTAATGTACGTATGTGAGTATTCATTTACGTATTTCTTGAAGCAAATTATATACAAGTAGTAATTTGAAAGCAGTTCTAGCAGAATTGCAGAATGTCTGTTTACAAATGCATTGGAAAAAGCAGTAGTTAAAAAATCTCAGCCT
Organism: Aethalodelphis obliquidens; assembly: GCF_003676395.1. Classification (NCBI taxonomy): domain Eukaryota; kingdom Metazoa; phylum Chordata; class Mammalia; order Artiodactyla; family Delphinidae; genus Aethalodelphis; species Aethalodelphis obliquidens. The sequence continues at coordinate 78,474,630 of NW_020837949.1, read as the reverse complement.
TGGCAGGGTGATGGATGAGGCAGAGAAATAATTATTTCCATGTCTATAATTAAAGCACATATTTTTGAATGTTTCCATCTCAAACATAATCAAAATTCAAACATCTGGGCCAATCACTGCTGTGAAGCATCATCCTTGCGGTTTCATGCACAGTGCCTTGAGCAGTGGACTGACAAAATTACTTATTCAGACCCAGGTCAGGAGCACTTCAGTTTCATGAAAGAATATCTTCTCAAAGGAGCTGGAGTTGCTTCCTCACAATTGCATGTTGATTTATGTAGATATGTCAGGGCTTCTTTCTGAACATTAATCAATGGTGTTTCTTACATTTCGTGTATCGACTATTTGTGTATGTACAATAACACATTTATAAAGTGTTACTGTACAATGCTACCTACTCCAACCTACCTATTAGTAGGTGGGATGAAAGATAGAAAAATAATTCACAAATTAGTGTAAAAAACCCTAATGATTTTATTTTGGCTTATAATATCTTAATTTTAGAAGTAATATTATTAATCTCTTGATTACCTGTACAAACGGATGGGGAAAAGCCACAGGTCTATAAATTACAAACAATTAATAATCCAAAAAAATATTTCAAGTGCATTCATCTCACTATTTTCCAGAATATCTATGTTTTGTTATAATAAGTATTTTCAAACAAAATCAACATGTGTTCACCTCAACTAGTGAAAATATAAGAAGCTATGTAAGGGGAAAAATTTACATTAAATCACCTATATATATATATATATATATATTTTTTTTTTTTTTGCGGTACATGGGCCTCTCACTGCTGGGGCCTCTCCCGTTGGGGAGCACAGGCACCGGACGCGCAGGCCCAGCGGCCGTGGCCCACGGGCCCAGCCGCTCCGCGGCACGTGGGATCCTCCCGGACCGGGGCACGATCCCGCACCCCCTGCATCGGTAGGCGGACTCCCAACCACTGCGCCACCAGGGAAGCCCCTAAATCACCTATATTAACTCCCTTCCTCATGCCCCGGGCTGCCAAGATCAGCACCAGGCTCTTCCACAGCTTTCTTCACACTGATGAACACATACATATGCATATGTATATGTATATACATATATCATATCGATAGAGTTCTATGTAATCTGTTTTACAAAAAGCATCACAACGTAAACATTGTGTAGCAAAAACGGTTTTTCATGAAACATACATCATGAATAGGCCTCCAGTCAAATGCATAGATCTGACCCGTGCTGTTAATTAACGTGTAATAGTCAATAGTCCAGATTAAAACCGCATTCCTTAACTCTTCCCCAGTAGTGAACATTTGGATACTCTTGGAGGAGTTTTCACTTTTGTCCATGTTGATTTGCCCTACTTGTTCGTTAGTTGTTATTTTATTAAAATATATGCATTTTCATTTTAGTACCTATTTCTTGATCAGTTTTCATGAATTCATGGCCATTTGGATTCTCTCCAGTAATGAGTAAGCCTACTTCCTGGAACCCTAGAAATCATTGACTTGATTTCTTCTTTTTAATTTTCACCAACTTGATGGAAGAAAAATGGCATCTCATTACTGCTATAGTCGGCAGGTTCCAACTAGTAAGCTTTAGCATCCTTTCATATGCTTGCTGCACATTATAGTCCAGCCTGATATCATTCCCTATTTATATGCTTTGGCCAGTTTTATATTAGGTTATTTGTCTATATTTATCACCATAATTAAATAAATTAAATTCCTATATTCTTCTCATGGGAGTTATATGAAGGCTAAGCAAATGCTGAGAAGTGGGCACCCTGCCATCTTAGCACTTACCATATTTTAATGAAAATTTTACTATATTGCTCCCGTGACGACATTCCTCTGGTTATAGGGCACTTATTTTTATTCCTCTTTTACCAATGATTTATCATAATACCTGAATGCTCTAAATATTCAGGAAATGAATGCTGAACTGGTAAAATGGTGAGAAAAGTACATCTTCAATTAAATTGCCGGATACTTGAGGGAAAGAATCACATCTTGTATTTATGGGTCCCCAAGAGAAAGCTGTTCACACAATACCTCTGAATTAATTGGTTACTCAATCTTTCTTTTCCAGCTTTATTTGATATAACTGACAAATAACATTGGGTAAGTTTAAGGTTTGCAACATGACGATTTGACACACATATGTATAGTGAAATGATTATCACTTATAAAGCTAGTTAACACAGCCCTCACCTCACATTACTCTGTGTGTGTGTGTGTGTGTGTGTGTGTGAACATTTAAGATCTACTCTCAGCAACTTTCAAGTACACGATAAAGTACTGTTAACTATAGACACAATGCTGCACATTAGATCCGCGGAACTTTACTCATCTTGTAACTGGTAGTTTGTATCCTTTAACCAAATTCTCCTCACTTCCCCCACCCCCAATCCCTAGCAACCACCAATCTACTTTGTTTCAGCTTTTTACAATCCACGTATAAGTGAGATCACACAGTATTTGTCTGTCTGTGTCTGACTTATTTCACTTTTGGTTGCTCAGTCTTGAAACTCTTTTCCCTACCTTCAGAGTTTCTTCTTGGAGTTAAGAATATTTCAACTTCAGGTTTAACTCTGTGAATGGAGAATGCTAGGGGCCCTTCTCGTCTCACTGCTGTGTGTTGGACCTTTGTATAATATTCAGTTTTTAATGTTAATTTTTGTTAGCTTCTTTGCTTTTTGTATCATGTTCAGTCCATGCAAACTTGGCAACTGAGGATTGTGTGGAATTTCAACTAACACATCTCAGATGTGCATGATCGCAGCCTGTGGGATATGAAAGGATTTAATTCAGAAGGCACCTCCATCCAACTTCAGAGTCTAGACTAGCAAGTGCTCTAGAATTTATCTATAAGACAATGGTCCCTTGATTCAAAAGACATTAATCAAAATGCTGACAGTATCATTTTGTTGTTAACTGAGTGGCATTAGGTTTGTTATTTTTGTTGGATATTCTTACGTTAAGTGACCAGGCTGTAGAGGTAAAGGTTTTACTTCATTCACGAAACATGAATGGTATCATTTATTTTTTGCTTGAGGCACAACTTTTCTAAAGAACACAATTCTTAAGGAGGGAAATAACTAAAATGAAGTCCATATGTTTGCAGTAGAAAAAGTGTGTTTATAGCTTTCAAAAATTTGTCTTCTATATCTATGCTTTCTATTGACTGGTTATTTGGGACAAATCATTGTGCTTTTCTCTCCTCACTTCTTTCATTCTTATACCTAAAAGAATTCGCAGAATAATTTTTTAAAACTCTTCCTGTTCTAACTTTGTTTGCTTTGGTAAAATGAAGCAACTAGTAAGTAAAGAATTGTAATTAATTCCTTCTGATACTCAAGCCAAAGTTTTAGACATCTTTTTTTTTTTTTTTTTTTTTTTTTACTATATAGTGTACCCCTTCTTGGTTGCACTTAAATTTAGGTTATAATCAAGGATTTTTATTACAATTTTGAAAATAAGTCAACAATACATTTAGGATAACTTTGCAAAAGCTTATGATATAATAGTCATTATCATGGTTTGGATTTGATAATTCAAACATGTCCATAAATCCATAAGTGAAAGCCACTTTCATAGGTATTCTCATATTTTACTGAAAGCAGTAAGAAACCATGATAATAATTAAGCAAAATATATAATGTTTAAATATAAGCTCAACTAATCAGATAATAAATATATTAACTGAGCAACTACTAGTGAATAAAACAGTAAATAGAGAATCACAATCACTAACTTAATAGAAAATATTACATATAAAAGATAGCATTGAACAAGAAGTTTTAAGCATGACAATACTGTAAAACATTAAGGCTTTTCTTATGGAAGTAGTATTGAGCCGAGATGTGAAAGTTTATACGGAGTTAGCTAGATGAATGGATGAGATTGAAATTAGGCATTTTGGCAGACCAATTGATAAAACCATTTCATGTAGTTTCTTCAAAATAGCCACTTCAACATGTGTATCTTCTTTTTAACTATGAATTCGAGCATGACACTCATCCACTAGTTTAAAAATTGGATGAGATTCATGGTAAGGGATGGATATGTTTTGCATATTACCTGGTAATAGCAATGTGTTTCAATCCATTTGATATCATTGTTTCCTTACCAACTGAATCTATGGCAGAATGGCAGTCTACATAGCAAGTTATAGTTGTCATTGTGTAGAGGGACTTCTTGACTGCTAAACAGGGAAATTTGGGGTGTTCTTAAATAATCGTAGAACTGCAATTGATTTTTCTATTGATGTGACTGATCTTAGATATCCTGGGAATACTTTATGATTAAGCACGCTTTTATTTTATTCATCTTTGTATCCCCATACTCCTTTTGATAGCTTTTTAATCACTATACAAGGAGAATTTAGTATTGTAAGTATTGTTGGGTGAAAAATCTTTTAAATGCCATCACTTAAAAAAATGTATTTTCACTTCAAAATTCCCAACTCCCCCCCACAAAAAAAATCACAATTTGACAACGTATTTACAGCTTTAACACCATTTCAAATCATGTCAGTTGTTATATTACTCAGTAAGATGGCTTTCTGAATACCGTTTGATATACTTTTTTGAGATTTTTAATAATATTTAGAAAAGCACTACTTAAAATACAGACTGTTAAATAATTTCATCTGAACGTCTCTGCTTTTCTGATTAAAAATTAATTCTATGTTTTGGTCTAAATTTTTTTAACTTCACTTTTAGAAACAAAACACAATTGTGCTTAACAAAGAAAGTTCAAGGAACTTGTGACCACATGTTTAGAATGATGTGGGACAAAATTCCTCAAAAACTTGAGGATCTGAGCCTTAATGTTTATAGTGTTGACTAAAATTGATTGTTCCAGAAACTCCATTCATAATAACTAATCTACATGGATCTACGTACAACAGTCTACAAATTCAACTAATGTTAATACCTGTTTCTTTTTGCTTATTTCTTCACTTTTCCTTATTTTCAGTTCTGGCTAACTGCTGTTGGTTGAGGTTTCACTAAAGAAGAGTGGAGTGGGATAGTTTCCACAGCAACTGTCTCAGACCTCAGGCAAATCTCTGATGACTCTGGGTAGTACTTCCAGATATAACTTGTTTCAAAGTCCAGTTGTGTCCCAACAGAGATACAGTTTTGATGAAACCCAGATGAGCTTTAACTGTATTTTAGTCTGTACTCCCACTTAAGCTATAGTCAATTATCTATGGTAATAGGAGAACAGAAATAACATGAGTGATGAAATCTGCAGATAATCTCTAAGCATCATTTTAGCCAATAATTTCCAATCCCTCCTCTACTGAATCTCTTAGTAAAATTTCTTAGTATGTATTAGAATGGAGACATGTGAGTTTTCTTCTCTTCATATAATAAAGGTGCCAATAAGTTATAAAATGATTCTCAAGATATGGCCACAAGGGAGGAAAGTGTAATTAATCATTGGTCTAGATATCTGTTCCTGAGAAACTTAGGAAATTCTTTCTTCTGCCTATCAAACCTCTGGAAACACATTACCATCAACCATAATCATATTTAAGTTTACAAATCTATTTACATAATATCTGATTATTTGTTAAGAATATAATATGGGGCTTCCCTGGTGGCGCAGTGGTTGAGAGTCTGCCTGCCGATGCAGGGGACACTGGTTCGTGCCCCGGTCCGGGAAGATCCCACATGCCGCGGAACGGCTGGGCCCGTGAGTCACAGCCGCTGAGCCTGCGCGTCCGGAGCCTGTGCTCCACAATGGGAGAGGCCACAACAGTGAGAGGCCCACATACCGCAAAAAAAAAAAAAAAAAAAAAAAAGAATATAATATGAATTCCAATTAAACCAGGAAGATTAAACATACAAATCCATCTCTTGTCCCTCCCTTAGCCCCAGTAGAGGTATAAGAGGGTTAACAAACAAGGAAACAGAAATATATTCATCCACTAGGACCAAGAGAATGATAAAAATGATCACGGCAATATAAGACTTTAAGGAAATTTAGGGATAAGGAATTTGAATAAACTTGACAAAGTGGAGTTAGAAGACCTCTGAAGAAAAGCAAACCCATTCACTCTAAGGAAACTGGGAGATGATGAGCGCTCAAAGGCATACCTTACCGGGATAAAAATCAGGAGATCAACATTCCCCCCATTTTGCTCCCAAAATATCAACGATCATTTTCAGTATTTTCCCTCTGCCAACTATTGGAGAAATTAAAAAGCACTAGAGAAAGTACCCCACGTATCATCATTTGGTGGTCCACTGCAAAAAGACTGATTTGCTTACCTTTCAATACCAAGTGCAATCTAATGATCCACAGAATACACTCTGATCCCTCCCACCCCGATCCTACCCATACAATGCTTCCAAAAGTGGTTTGATATCTTACCAAGGGACAGCTCAGAATTACCTGACTAAAGAGGAAATCTGACAACATGAATGGAAAACAAAAACCCTCAAAAGAGAAACTGAAAGAACTAGGAGAAAACAAAAACGATGAAAGACATGAAGAACATCACAAAACTGTAATGAACATTTTCCAGAAATAAGAAAATCTATTTAGTTTATTAAAAATAAATAAGCAAACAAACAAGACTATAAGAAAAAAGAAATTGAGAACCAAAAAAGAGCTCTTAGCATTTAAAACTATGGTAACTGGAATAGGAACTATAATACAATGGTCAGAAGACAAAACCAGGAAAAATTCCCACAAAGTATGACAGCAAGAACACAAAATGGAGGAATATAGGTTAAAGAAAATTAATGGATCAATTAAAGCAGTCAAATATCAGATTTTTAGGGCTAACAGAATGAAAAGACAGAAAACTCAGGGAAGAAATACATATTATATATTATATATATTATATATAATTTCTTATATATATTCCACAGATCTATATATATATATCGACAATTATTTTATACATGTATATCAATCTATTTGTATCTATCTGTATTTATATATCTATATATAGACATAAAGGTATAAAGATCTTATATATATCAAGAAAATTTCCCATAACTGAAGGGCATTAGTCTTCAGATTAAAAGGGTCTGCTTAGTGCTTAGAGCAATTATCACAAAATAAAACAAATCCCAAATCTGACATAACTACATGTCAGAATATCAGGGACAAATGTAAGATCCTAAAAGGTTTTCTTTTTCTGGTGGGAAATAGGGGGGATATATGTGACAAAACAACAGAAATCAGATTGCATTAAATGCTCAACTTCAGCATTAATTAAACAAATGACTTGAAAATAAATAGATGCAAATATTAAGCATAGGAATGCTGGGTTGACCATGTTAATATCATCTAAAGTAGACATCAAGGCAAAAGCATCACCAAAGATAAGAAGAAACAGTACATAATGATGAAAGGGGCAATTCAGCAGGAAGACATACTGAGCATCAATGTGTACGAGCTTAAAAAAGAACCATAAAGTACAAGAAGCAATAATTGACAGAACTAGAGGAAGAGAAGAAAATTAAAATTGACTAATCATAGTAAGGGATTTTATTAGAATCACTAGACAAAAATAGATCAGTAAACACATAGTGAATCTAAAATGCAGTATGAAACACATACAGTGGGCCTTAAGACAACTCTCAGTAGATTTTAAATGATTGATATCAGAGTATGTTCTCTAGCCACAATGAAATTAAACATCAATAATAATGAGAGATCTAAAGAAACACAAGTTGATTTATAAATTCAACAAAATCCTAATTAAAATTTCAGGAGGCTTTTTTTTGGGGGGGGGTGGGTGTTTTATTGGGAAAGCAAACCACCTAGAAGAACCAAAGAAATTTTAAAATTCAAAATATAGCTGACTTGGTCATCTGATAAAATTTAATTTTAAGACTACAAAAATCGGGCTTCCCTGGTGGGACAGTGGTTAAGAATCCACCTGCCAATGCAAGGGACATGGGTTCGAGCCCTGGTCTGGGAAGATCTCACATGCCACGGAGGAACCAAGCCTGTGCCCCACAACTGCTGAGCCTGAACTCTAGAGCCTGTGAGCCAAAACTACTGGGCCTGCATGCCACAATACTGAAGCCTGCACACCTAGAGCCCATGCTCCACAACAAGAGAAGCCACCGCAATGAGAAGCCCACACACCGCAACGAAGAGTAGTCCCCCCTCCACAGCTAGAGAAAGCCAATGTGCAGCAATGAAGACCCAAGGCAGCCAAAAATAGATAAATAAAATAAATAAAATTTAAAAAAAAAGAATACAAAAATCAAGACAGTGTGTTATTGGCAAAAGGGTAGACAATGGAGAAAATTAGACAATCCAGAAATAGGTTACTGATTTTTGATGAATTTCCTAAGATAAGTCAATGGAGAAAAACATGTCTTTTCAACATATAGAACAACTAGACGTTGACACGGAATAAAAGGTTAATTTTGACATTTACTTACACTACATGCAAAAATTGACCCAAAATCGGTCATAGTCCTTCAAAACTAAACCAGTAAAATCCCTTAGAAGAAATACTGGAGAAAAAAACGTAACCTTAGGATAAGCAAGATTTAATATCCAACAATCATGAAAGAAGAAAAAAATGATATATTGCACTTGATCCCTACTAAAATTTTTGCTATTGAAAAGAAACTTAAGGAAATGAAAAAGAAATTTACAAAGTGAAGGAAAATATTCACAAAACATATATATCTACAAAAGGACTTGTATCTAGATTATATAAATGCTCTTAAAACTCAAAATTATTAATAAGACAAAAAGCCAATTTAAAAATTTAGCAAAATATTTCAATAGATATATTAGAAAAGAAGGTATAAACAAATTAGAAGATGTTCAATATCATTAGTTATGAGGGAAATGCAAATTAAAGCCCCACTGAAATACTATTCCATATACATGAAAATGGCTAAAATTAAAAAACTGACAACATGAAGTTTTGCAAGGATGCAGAGCAGGGATCAGCAAACTTTTTGTTTAAAGGACGAGATAGTAAATATTTTAAGCTTTGAGGGCCATATGGTTTGTGTCACAATTACTTAATTCTGCTTTTGTAGCATGAAAGCAGCTCATTCATAATCAAATGAGTGTGGCTATGTTCCACTACAACTTTTTTTTTTTCTTTAAATAGTATACGTATTTTAAAGAAATTAGAAGAAATTTACAATCATCCAGATATTTACCAAAGTTTGATGCTATTTATTTTCTCCTAAAGTGCCAAATTCCTATCTGGTATCATTTCTGTTCAATCTGAAGGACTTTTTTTAGCAATCCTTGAAGTACAGGTCTGCCAACAATGAATTTTCTTACTTATCTTTTATTTCAAAATATCTTCATTTTGCCTCCCACATTACAGAATATTTTCATTGTATACAGAATTCTGGGTTGAAATTTACTTTTTTTAACATCTTTATTGGAGTATAATTGCTTTACAATGGTGTGTTAGTTTTTGCTTTATAACAAAGTGAATCAGTTATACATATACATATGTCGCCATAACTCTTCCCTCTTGCATCTCCCTCCCTCCCACCCTCCCTATCCCACCTCTCTAGGTGGTCACAAAGCACCAAGCTGATCTCCCTGTGGTATGCAGCTGCTTCCCACTAGCTATTTTACATTTGGTAGTGTATATATGTCCATGCCACTCTCTCACTTTGTCTCAGCTTACCCTTCCCCCTCCCTACATCCTCAAGTCCATTCTCTAGTAGGTCTGTGTCTTTATTCCCGTCTTGCCCCTAGGGTCTTCAGAACTCTTTTTTTTTTATTCCATATATGTGTGCTAGCATACAGTATTTATTTTTCTCTTTCTGACTTACTTCACTCTGTATGACAGACTCTAGGTCCATCTACCTCACTACAAATAACTCAATTTTGCTTCTTTTTATGGCTGAGTAATATTCCATTGTACATATGTGCCACATCTTCTTTATCCATTCATCTGTCAATGGACACTTAGGTTACTTCCATGTCCTGGCTATTGTAAATAGAGCTGCACTGAACATTGCGGTACATGACTCTTTTTGAATTATGGTTTTCTCAGGGTATATGCCCAGTAGTGGGATTGCTGGGTTGTATGGTAGTTCTATTTTTAGTTTTCTAAGGAACCTCCATACTGTTCTGCATAGTGGCTGTATCAATTTACATTCCCACCAACAGTGCAAGAGGGTTCCCTTTTCTCCACACCCTCTCCTCCACTACAACTTTATAAGTACAGCTGAATTTGGCTCAAGAACTATAGTTTGCAGACCCATGACACAGAGCAATGGGAATTCTCATATGCTGATCAGGTGAGCGCCAAATGGTACAACCACTCTGGAAAACTGTTTGTCATTTCTTAAAAAATTAAACATACACCTACCAAATAACTCTGATATTCCAATCCTCCATGTTTTTCCAGGAGAAATGAAAACACAGTCCACACAAAGGCTTGCACACAAATGCTCAGAGAAAATTAATTAAGAAAAGTCAAAAGTTAAAGACAACTAAATATCCACCATCAAGTGAATAAACAAATGTGTATCCCTCAATGGAATACTGTCCAGCAATAAAAATAAATGAACTCCGGATACAAACAAAGTAAATCTCTAAACCATTATGCTAAGTAAAAAAAAATACACACAAATATGTATACTTATTTCGTATAAAATGCAAACTAATGCATAGTACGAAAAAAGTAAAAGGTCACAAGGAATCTTGTCAGGGTGGAGAAATACTGTATGCTTTGCTTGTGGGGGTGGTTTCATGGGTGTACAGCAATGTCAAAACTCATAGAATTGAGCCCTCTAAACCGGGTGCAGTTTCTATTACCTAAATTATCCCCTCAGTAAAGTTAGTAAGGGAAAAATAAACTGACAGAGAGCCTTCACCCAAAGAAGTTGTACACATCTCAAAGAGTTTAACAGAGACAAAGGTTCTATGCAGAATTTTGCCATATATATATACATATATATAGGCAAATATTTATATATATTTAGACATATATTTATATATATATATGTAGACACATATAGAGAGACCAGCCATAAAATTCCATTCCCCCAAAAAGGGTTGTTCCTTGAGGTAGTGTAGTACATATGTCTTTCTCTTATTACCCAATCTTTTTTTGCTCAATTATTTCCACCCACTGACAGACTTCTCTTTGTGAAAGAAGAGAATGTCACCTCTTTATTTTGTTCACACAAATATCAATTGCAGTTGAAGACAACGCTGATAAATAATGGAAACTGTCAACAGACAATCCCAAAATGAATAAGGAAGAAAATCCAGCAAAAGCAGTATTTTGGAAGCAAGATATGGTGATATAAAGGAAAGAACTGTAGAATGAGAGCTTGGAGTTTACGTTCTTAGTCTCTGTAATTTGTATTAAATTTTTCTTGGCCTTGGTTTCCTTATGTAAACAATAAAATGATCTCCTAAGTCCCTGCAGGCTCAGAAATTCTGTGGACCTAAAATCATTTAGCACAGATTATCAAAGACAAGAAAAAAACAAATCAAAGTTTAGGGAAAGAAGGAATTATTAGCCAGAAAAATAAATGACTCAGTCTTTATCTGAAGCAGACTTTGTGCAAACATGCAGACAATGAAGTTTTTTAAAGAGGTAGGTAACATTCCTCTCCTACTCATGGCCACTCTGATCCCACCATCACTGAGTGCAGAGGAAGGTAGGCATGTACTAGATTCCCTCAGGAGGAAAGCCATGCCTCTAAGCATTCCTTCTGACTCTCTGGGCACTAATATGTGGCCAGGGTAATGAGGTAAGAGCTTCCTAGTTGCCCAGGTCACCAAGATTCTTGTCACTACAACTAAGCAGAAGCTCAGTTCCAGCATGATTTTCTTAGCTCACCTTTCTCTTTTTCTTTAAAAAATGTCTCAGGACTTCTCTGATAAGGAAAAAATATTTTAATTCCTTGAAAAATCTTAGAAGTGAATATTGAATATTATTAAATATTGAAATATTATTCAATATTAAATATTGAAATACTAATATGCTATAAGATAAGAGAACCTGTTCAACAATCAAAATTAAATAACAGATAAATTAATACAGGAACATTTTGAGTTATTCATCATTTTTTAAAAAGCCTTTATCTATTAAATATTGACATCCTTTAGAGAATTTTAAATGCTTTAAATGGTTTTGTTTTAATTCAATTCACCAGCAACTTATTTATATAAAAAGGTTCATACTCTTTCCTTCAGTCACTCACTAAATAAATACTGTCTGTTCTTTAAATTGGTGGGAGGGGGGAGGCGTATAGAATAAAAAATATTTTTCACCTTAAAAAAGCTTACGATCTAGAGTAGAAAAATGACATACTTAAGTATCCATGAAAAAAGAACTCTTTTGAAAGATAAGGTAAATAAAAAAGTACTTTGTACAGTATTCAAAGAAAGGGAAAACTATACTGTACATTTCAAAATTCAAGTTTTAAAATAAATCATAAAGTGTTTCAAAATATGTAAAAAATGTAAGCAAAAAAAATGTAAGCAAGTAAAATTAGGTATTGTTAGTCCCATGTAAATGAGAAAATTAGATAAAAGCAAGGTAATTTTCTCAAGGCCACACAGTAATTCAGCTTGAAAATCCGGAACTATGTGAGTCTGGAATATAATTTCATTCTAGTATATGAGAACTTCCTACAAAACAGACCAAAGTTATTCAGTAGTCATAAGAGAATGAACTTGAATGGAATAACAACTTATATATACTACTCTTAATCTTCTTAGCATTCTGATTTGTATCTTCTTCTTCCTTCTTATCCACACCTTCTTAATTTTTCTTTTTTAGTTAATGTGGAATTTTATCTCGTATTCCTCTCTTCCAAAATCAGCACATCTTTTTCTTAACTACAGTCTCTTTTAATTGCCTTCTACTTTTTTAATGGATGCTTAAAATTTCTGTCATGAGCTTCCTAGTAAGGTATTTGTATATATTCAATCTAGAATTTGTTAAGAATCAAACTTATATGAAGCCACGCCTAGGAAACAGTCTATATTTGCAGAACTGTTTTCAGATTCAGGAGAGGAAAAAAATGCCATGTATCTTGGCATTCCCTAAGCAAATAAGCCATTAGATAATAGAATTAGCAGGACAGAAAAAGTACACTGACTGTCTACTCTTTAAAGTAATTATTTATATTAAATATTTTAAATAAATTTACAGGCAGATATTCTCCTTCAGGTTGCTTCTGTTTAAAAAAGAAAAAATAAAAAGGAGAAAATAAGGGATAAAGTAGCCCTGTCACTGAAATGGATACTGATAAAAAACAGGTCTCAGGCCTCCCACTTTGGGATGGCCAGATTGCATTTTCCAACAAACTGATATTTATCTACCCTAGTTTGTATTTGTATCACTCAAAGCCTAGAATCGTAAGTTCAATTCTGCAAATAGTTCTATTAGATGCAATACCTGGAAGTAAATTTCATCAGATTTTTGGTGAATTTACTACTCTTTTATAAATATTCATGAGTTGACAACCAGTCACTGTCTCATCTCAATCCGATGTGTACATTGTTAATTGCATTCAGTGATTTAAGACTCATCCATATGGACTGCTGATGCTTTTACAAATTAATTTTGAAAAACTGGCTTGATTGTCAAGTATACATTAAAGATGTTGATGGCAATGACATAGAAATCAAGTCTATATATGACTTTGGCCTTCATAAATTTGCGACAGATTTTAATTAGGACCCAGGAAATTTACTTTGTGAACCATGCCTCCTTTATTTGTGTCCTATGAGGCAACTACTCATAGATGTTTAGTGTATGTTTTCACTCCTTTCTTCATTCCTTCTAATAGCAATATATATAATACAGCGGGAATGGTAAGCCTAATGCCGGTAAATTTTCTTCCTACTTCATACGATGAAATGAGTCTTGAGCAACAATCACAGTTAAAGAGGGTTTTTAAAAAAGTAATATGTATACATTCAGATTTCCTAACCATATTTTATTTTAAAGGTAATATTTCAGTCTCTCACATCTGAGGTCAAAATTAAGACAGCATAACACATTAAAAACTGACTCCTTCTTCTGTGTTTGGCACTTAAACTTTTGAATGGCTTCGAGTTGATAGTAACCGTATGTGGTCCAGGAAATGTAGAAGGGGCAGGCTAGCCAAAGGATCTTTCTGGATGGCAATCTGCCCACACACCATCTACCTCTGCTCTGTGGCTCCCAGGGAACATGGAAAACCCAGTCTAATTCCTAAGTATAACAAACTTTTTAAAAAAAGAAAGAAAGAAGAGCAAAATAGTAGCAATCCAGATCTTGACATTTTAAAGGGGTAATGTGGCTTCCCTAAACACTATTTTTTTTTAATGTTGGAGCCCTCTCATATAACCAAATCATTCCACAGAATAGAAGACTATACAATTGAAAACAGAAAGTGCCCTTAATTTTTAGAAATTACCTTATAAATTATGTGCCAAAGAAATGTACTAGTAAATCTAAGTTCTCACCAAACTTATTAACATACAAACATGTGCCTATTTTCAAATCTCTTACCTCTTTCCAAGAAGAATTCTTAATTCCTGGGGTACATTTGTTCAGTCCAACTGTTTAAGTACCTGGACACAGTAAGTACCCTATAAAAACAAACAAGGTCATTCTTAGAATTCAATGTAAATAAAACAATTAGCTGTTAATTAATAGGTGCTTAAAAGTCAGTATAAATTTTTTTCAAACCACTTTAATTCCTTGCATTGGAAAATGTAAGAAGGGAAAAGGTATTATGGGAGGCAGACACTGAATTTGACCACCTTTTCACTCTGGCTCCTTCAAACAAATGACAATTTGTAATCACTAATTGGATTTGAGGTACTTTGAAATAATTCACTATTTAGTCTCTGACTCTGCTAAAGAATAGCTGATTTATTTGAGAGTTAGCTGAAACTCTAACACGCTCTATTGATTTGTCCCTAATGCTATGATGTCATTAACATTTTTCACTACTGATGATGAAAGGCTCAAAGTGACAACGCAACTAAGAAGTAATTTCATGGCACTGCTAGCAAGTAACAGGATTTCATTTTAACAAAAGCTTTTTCTTTTTTCCCAAATAAAGAAAATATAAATTTTAAATAACTGAATCTTTTTAAATATGAAATTTAAAATATGCTTTGAATAGTTTTATTTTACTAAAATAGATGCTTTGTAACATTAGTCTTTCACTATTTCATATTTGAATAAATAATAAAAACAATGTAGAAAACAAAATAAAGACAATTCAAATCTGGGCCAAAAACCTAATATTATCTCAAAAAAAAAAAAAAGAATGTAATGGAGATTCATTAGCTAAGTATTAGCCTTATTAAACAATATGAATCTTATTTGTCAATAAAAACTACAGTAATACAGAAGTAGTGTTCTCACAGTTATTTCCAATCCTGTTTCTTTTACTGTACATTTTCGGGAAATATAGACGATTTCTATAATAATATTTTTTCAGAAATGTAGAACACATTATCCCACATGCTTCTTTGGATTCCTTACTATGTGATAGTATCAGGGATAACTTAAGAGTTGATTTAAGCTAAGGATTTATGATAGGTATATAAATAAAAAAAAGAAAATTTACTACCCTAAATATATATGCACACATTGAAACTCAAACACAAATACCATGTTCAATATTCCTTGCACACATACATTACAAGGTGGTGAAATTGTTTCACGGTGGAAAATGAGATCTTTGCAGGAGAGGAGTCAAGTAACTGAGAGACTAGTGTTTTTGAAGAGTCATCTCTTTGAACGTTAAAATTACCATACTGTATGGCAAGAAAGAAGTTGGAGAGAGTAACAGTAAGCTAAAGCTAAAATCTTTAAAGAAGAGGGGAAGTGACCAGAGGTTGGTGGAAGACTTCTACAAAGAGGAGTATCAGGTGATACCTACCAATGTCATGAGATCACAGCTAGGGAATTTAGGGAGGAAGCAGGAGACTGCGCTGGAAGTGACTGAGGAGCAACAGAACATTACCTTCCCTCCAATCCCAGCGATTTAAGTGATGTGACAGGAATATAGCACTCTCTGGAAAGTGGGCATGAGAAGCAGTGTCATCAGGGAAGAACCAGGCTTCATTTAGAGAGAAGAAGAAAATACACATAAGCAGTTGAAAATAAAGAGGCCAGGTTGGTGAGTTCCAGAGAGCATGGTGAAAGAGCACCAGGAGACAGACAGAATTTGAGGATGAGAATTAGAGCCTTGAGAATCAGGAATGACTTGAAAGTTCTGGTTACTGACCTAACAGGAAAAAACAGGCATGATAAGTCAAATCCTCATTTTCCCAAGACAGACCACAGGGATGACGCTGGGCATGTCAGTGAGGGCAAAGGGATGGTTGTGAGGCTCTGTCAGGCATGTTCAGGGCTTTAGGGTGACCACTTGACCCTTGATAATAGTGCTGTTTGATACAGCAAATGATGTGTGAATTCCTCTTGATTTCGGATGGACACCTTTAGACTAACATAGGGGGAGTCCTTCTTCCATGACCTCCATCAGTAATGGCCTGTACGTGAGGAACGTATACCACGTGTGGGCTTCACTTTGACTTGTGCAGAAGAAATTCTAATGGCCAGTCTAGGGGTCAACTTACTTTGAGGGCATTGCCAGTCTCTTGAGCCCAGCTGATGGTGGCCATACCTACCATGTGGTTGAATATTCTGCATATGAACACTCAAAGGCCTGCAGAGGGGTGGGTCAGAATATTTCAGCATTCTGATCTCCTGAATTTCACTACTGGAAGCCTCAAGAAAGGGAAGTTTTGTTCCAAATATAAGGTCTTCTGCTTTTTATGTCTTTGAATTTTCTCTTATCCTGATGTTACAAAAGTTTTAACTATTTCGTCAACAGCTTCATAAACTTTAACTGGACTGATCATAAACCATGTAGACATTTTTTATTAATTCAATAAATATTTATTGAGTATTTACTCTGTGCCAGACAATATTTTAGGCAGTAGTGACAAATAATTAAAGTGCCTGGCCTTAAGGCACTTAAATTTTATACAAACAATAAGCCAAATAACATACAAACTTGTAATACAATGTCAGGCAATGTTATGTGCCATAAAACAAAAGGATAGAAGGTGGGTGGGTATTAATTTGCTTGGGATGGCCAGGGAAGTACTCTCTGAGTTGGTGACATTTTACCTTAGGTCTGAAGGAGGAAACCATGTGCATATCTCGGGAAAGAGTATTTACGACCAAAGGAGCAATAAATACAAAGGTCCTGAGGCCAGACTGTGCACTGATTGCTCCAGAAAAAGCAATAAAGTCAGTGACTAATGAGTGAGGGAGCAGTGACGTGAAGGAAATGGAGAGGCAAAATATAATATGGTTATTACTGTAAATAAATTTGAACTGGTAAAAAAATGTACTATAAAAATTGGTAAAATCTAGGCCACAAACACAATTTTCTAGTTAATAACAATACAGTGGTCAAATCAAAATATTGTAAAATGAAACAAACAACCAAAAAAAAAAAAGAGAAAAGAAAAAACCCAACTACAGATAAAGTAATTAAAATTGCTTACTTACACAATGGAAGTTTTATTACTTCATTTATCTCTATATCAAACTGACCACCATGGAACCATCATGTTGGTCAAAAAAATTTACTCTAACACTTAAGATATGGTTTAAACTATGATTAAATACTTGTTTGACAGAATGAAAATGTGCCTCTTCTCTGATAAAATAGAGAAGCTTCTGGCACAGGTGAGGTTTTCCACATATCTTTGGGAAGATTATATGACCCAAGTAAGCACCTGCAGATACAGAATATCTGATCCAACCTGACAGTTCTTTTTTTCATTCACACCATGTAATTTTTTTTTTTTTTTTTTTGCGGTACGCAGGCCTCTCACTGTTGTGGCCTCTCCTGTTGTGGAGCACAGGCTCTGGACGCACAGGCTCAGCGGCCATGGCTCACAGGCCTAGCTGCTCCACGGCACGTGGGATCTTCCCGGACCGGGGCACGAACCCATGTCCCCTGCATCGGCAGGCGGACTCTCAACCACTGCGCCACCAGGGAAGCCCAACCATGTAATTTTTCAATAAAATCTGTCTCAGAAGGGGTTCCATTTGTGTCAGGTAAACATTTCTAACCAGCATACTTTCAACTTGTTCTAAAATGATAGTAACAAGTAAAACTTAAATGGGAAACTCCTATTGCAAAGAGATTGTAACTCTTTATCTTATCTATTTCTTTTCTTTGATCCTGGTGTTCTCCTGGAAACTCTAAGGAAGTTGTGACATTGACAAATCTGATGTCTGCTAGTTCCTACCGGGATGTACTAAGAACAAATGTAACATTTTACTTTCTGCGGTTCTTGTTTTCATTAAGCAATGATTTACTAGGAGTCAGCTGAATTAAAACTTGCATTGGTCATTTTCTTTAAAAATAACGTAGCAAATTTATTGCAAAGACTTAAAACTTTCTTTATATTTCCAGAAAAGTTCTTTCCAAATTTAATCTCTCTCTTTCCATTTTTCTCCTTTCCTTCTTCCATCTCTCCTTCTCTTTTCAAAAGTGGATGAAAAGATGAGGTAATTTGAGAAATGGATATGAAAACATTTAAAACTAATCAATTGAAATTTAATTTCATTTCTGATGCAGAATTCAAAGTGATTTTGATTAGAATTAGTAGATATATTTCAAATAACTTAAAGATATGTGTCGTCTGTTCTGAATGTTTAAATTGTTCTAAACTGTAAATTTAAGTAACTTCAAAGATTATTATGCTTAATTATATAAATTCCATGTTTTACTTATTTATTAATACATTAAAATACTTATTAAATATATCCAAGGACTACCCTGGTGGCACAGTGGTTGAGAATCTGCCTGCCAATGCAGAGGACACAGGTTCGAGCCCTGGTCCAGGAAGATCCCACATGTCGCGGAGCAACTAAGCCTGTGCACCACAACTACTGAGCCCCTGTGCTACAACTACTGAAGCCTGTGCACCTAGAGCCTGTGCTCCACAACAAGAGAAGCCACCGCAATGAGAAAACGTGCACCGCAACGAAGAGTAGCCCCTGCTCACTGAAACCAGAGAAAGCCCACGTGCAGCAACAAAGACCCAACGCAGCCAAAAATAAATAAAATTTATTTTTAAAAAAATTGTATCTAATATGTCAGGCCATGTTTTAGGTGTAAAATTAAATTAGGCATGCAGCTAAAATATAACCTCTGGGGAAGAAGGACTTGCTTTTTATTTGTCACTATATCCCCAGTGAACAGAACAATGTCTGGTAGAGAGTAGCATTCAAATAGGGATGAACTTATTTGCAAAGCAGAAATAGAGACACAGATGTAGAGAACAAACTTATGGATACCAAGCGCGGGAGGGGGAGTAGGGATGAATTGGGAGGTTGGGATTGACATATACACACTACTATGTATAAAACAGATAACTAATGAGAACCTACTGTACAGCAAAGGGAACTCTACTCAATGCTCTGTGGCGACCTAAATGGGAAGGAAATTTAAAAAAGAGGGGATATATGTATACGTATAAGTGATTGACTTTGATGTACAACAGAAACTAACACAACATTGTAAAGCAACTATACTCCAATAAAAATTAATTTAAAAAACCAACAAATATATACAATGAATATGTATTTTAAGTGAATGTATATATTTGAATGAATGTATATATTTGAGTCAATGAAAGAATATACGTTCCTGTCTCCCGTCTTTTATTTTACTGAGAGACAACTAAGTTAATGATGAAGTTCAATATGATGAATATAATGATGGTCATATGTACTGAATGCTTAGGAAACACAGAGATAAAAATCTGAGTCAGACTATAGGGGTGTTCAGGGCTCCAAGTCTCTGAACAGAGGATTAAAGACACATAGTCAAGATTTAGAGTATATATATCTGGGGCTGATATATCATTAGGAAATACAGCAAATTGCTCAGGGAAGACACATACATCTTTCAAGGTCCCAGATTATGTAAGTTGTGAAAAATTGAATGACTTCTAAAATATGAAAAAAGATGCAAATTATAAATTAAGAAATATTCAAATAAATTCCTGTTAAATGTAAACTCTCAGCCTTATTAATTATTAAACTGAAAGCTTTTTTATATTTAAGATTCTTTTACTCTGCAAGTATCCCTAAATATGCATAAAAATTGTTAGAAAAAAATCACAGAAAATGATAATGAAATGAAAGGGTGCATTTATAAAGACTTTTCAAATTTTTAAAAGAAAAACAAATGTTAAATGATGAACAAAGGTAGAATTAATATATTTGAAGTAATATGAAGTGAGGCAACTGAAACAAAAAAATGACATGTGGTGCTTCACACGACCTAAAACAGGTCATATTATCCAGTCTTTCACTGGCTGAAGATAAATATAATTTCATCAAAATATTTGCATGGCATCTATCCTTTCAGTAAACAAATTCTAAATCCCAAAGTGTCATTGACTATCTCACGTTTAGAATAGAGACCTGAAGCTAAAAACTTTATTATTTTTATTTTTCAGTGAGATTACAAAGTAACAGAAAATTAGCATATTTGCCCTTAGTTTAATACCCTTCAGAATAATTGCTACCTTAAATAAACTGCTTAGTGTCTTTTCAGGTGACTTTAAATCAGCCTGGACAAATTACTTGGGACAGTTTTAGGTCATTATGAGGTCATGAAGACAGCCCCAGTGGTAACAGATAATTCCTAAAAGCTTTTAAAAAATTACACTGAAAACAATTTTCTCCCAATAAAATAACTTCTATGAACTATTATAAAACTGATCACCTACAGCTTAAATACTTGAGTTTACTCATATTAATAATTCTAGTAAACTGGTATTCACATATATCTCCTTATATATATATATATTATTTACATTAATATGCACTGTATAAAATTATATATAACACATTCACAACACATATGCACATGCAAGCACATGTGTGTTTACTCACATACACACACATACACAAACTCTCCTTGGAGAATCTTTAGCTGGTTTGTACATACTTTGCAATGTTTTAATTAAACTTTAAACTTAAATCATCTAACGGCTTAGTACCACCACAATTTCCGTACTCCCTATTTCCATCTGCATATATGTGATCACCTATATTCTAAATATATATAATCCCTTCTTCTGAATATATATGATTCCTTACAAGACTGTGAATCTTTCTATTACTTCTTAATCATAGTTGCAAACATGACTGGTACATGTTTTTGAAGCTTTCTGATGTTTGCAACACCTCCTATTGTAAAGTTGTTTGCAAAGTAGATTTATTATTTTTCGCTTTGAAACAATGTGAATAAGATATCAGACTTCTTTAA
Organism: Aethalodelphis obliquidens; assembly: GCF_003676395.1. Taxonomy (NCBI): domain Eukaryota; kingdom Metazoa; phylum Chordata; class Mammalia; order Artiodactyla; family Delphinidae; genus Aethalodelphis; species Aethalodelphis obliquidens. The sequence goes on along the minus strand of NW_020837949.1, from coordinate 78,453,335 downwards.
CCACGCTGGCCACTTGCCTCTAACTAAGTCATGCACTGTTATTTATCATTTTTTCAGAGTATCAGCTCTGATACACTTAAATGCTTATTTTCTTTGAAGTTCTATTGCCATACAAAGCAAAAGAATCCAATTTTGAGAGCAAAACAGTAGAAATTAGGAGGAGAATGAAACTGTAAGTCTATAAATCTTTTCACGTATTTAAAAACAAAAATATTGATTCATAGTTATTTTGGAATAAATCAAATTAATTACTATTGTCCTCTTCTGTGGTCTCAAATATTTTAACAATAGGTTTCATCCTGTAAATTACCTGTTAAGAAACTTTTTTTCTTTCCTCTTAGCTTGAATGCTACCATATTCAGTTTTACACTTAAAGTAATAGAAAAAATCATGCTTCTTGAGTGAGTTTGTGATAGAAAGGTCTAGAAGTGTATGCTGTGTCTCCAGATGTGTGCTTATGATGAGTGAAGAGAGAGAATCATTTTTGTAACTATGACACCCAAATTTTCTACCCTTTTCAAGTTCATTCTAGACCTGGCCCTTGTCCTAAAACATTTTGATAGTCTTAAACACCCCTTAAAATTTATTCAGTGAATACATCTAGTTTTTTAATTAAAGAGGTAAAATTTTAATTAAGACAAAGATTGTTATAAATCTATGATCTTATTCCTTGGAAACATTAGGGAAATAAAAATTATAGACAAACATTTAGGTATCTTATATACTGCATATTACAAAGCACTCCATTTTTTCACCAATGAGTATCTAACATTCCATTAGTGAAGCTAATGTATTATATTATATAATATTGCATAAGTGAATTATATCTATATCATGCTAATCTTACTAACAAATCAAACATTTATAAGCAGCCATCAGCGTTATTAGCTCCATTAGGGAAAAAATCAGAATTATCTAAAAATGTCAAGCCACTAACATATTAGTATACTGAGTAACATAACTTTAAGATAAATGTTTAAGATTGCATTATGGTCAAAATATTTACATCCCCTCTCCACTGTGTCCCTACGAATGAGGAAGATTATACTTCCTACTCCTTTGATGTCAGTCTTGATGATGTAACTTGATTTGGCAAATAGAATGTGCGTGATAGTGCCAGGGCCTATTTCTGAGCAGAAGTTGCAGGACCACGGCATGGTTCTGCCATCACTCTTTTTCCTGGGATATAAGCTAATTCTTAAGTCTGGGTACAAAATAATAGAGCAGAGCTGAAACTGTCACACAAAATATATATAATGTGAATGGTATTTTAAAAAGCTTTATTCTTACTGAGATCAAGCCATAGTTGGTGAGAAAATTTTATTGGAGGTTGGAAACATGGTGACCCATATAATGCTACAGAGCAATATTTGGCAAAACTGTAAACTGCAATAACCTGGGGAGCATATAATGTTTTAAATTAGCTGTGGCTTCAAGTTGCTGTCGTTATTTAGTTGGTATTGGCCAGTTTGTAAGGAGAATCAAAAAAAAAAAATAGAGGGAATCTAGAAATTTCAGGCCTTACAGCACTGAAAGATGAAACTGCTTCTTTTCATTACTTAGTAAAAGAAAAACTGTGAAAAGCTTTAAGTCACAAAAGATAATTTCAACACAGCCTCTTAGCAAAGAGCAAATCCAGACTGTAACTTTCACTCCCATCCTTAAAATCTCTGATTAAAAAGAAAGAAAAGAAACAAACAAAAACCCTCTGATTAAAGTAGCAGCCAGTAAATACTTTCCTTTGGATACAATGGCTCAGAGAAAATAGAATAAAGGATACAAGTCTTCTAGAAGCCCAGTAAGTTCAAGGTACCAGAGTTTAGATGGGTATCATGGGTGTAGCTATTGGTACATGATTGTGGATAAAATAAAATACTATTAGTAAAAAGCCTACTATGTTTTGAGAAAGTTGTACTGCCAAATGAACCATCAGCCCAGAATAAAAGAGACTGTGAGTGTTCCAGATTTAAGATGAACTTCAGGCCTACCAAATTTCTATTGGCAGTAAAATCAGGCTAAGATATTACTTAGCCTGATAGCAGGGGGGATAGGGGGAATATTCCACAATGCCCTCTTCAGATAATGCCAAGGAGGGAGTATAATAGAAAAGATCTGCCAGAGGGCAGAGCTAAGAGCTATGGAGATAATAGGGTGCACAACTGCAGGCAGGCATCAAACCTGGGGACCATCAGGGAACATTCGCCATAACCAGGAAAGGGGCATTTCCACTATCGTTTCAGATTTGCTATAATCTACATGGTGACTGCTTTGTGTTTCACTTCTTCCCCCTTCTGTTTAAAAGCGTCCACCGCAGTATATTAGAACTGTGTATTTGTGTGGTGCCGGACGAAGGGGGAGGCATAGAGTATATAAATTATCCTTTTTAGTTCCTAGTTCTCCAAATTAAGATCCTCATCTGGGCTATCATGAGGTTCTAGACTTTTGAGTCTGACACTGTGATTAGATGGGGTTTTTTGTGCATGTAGGAGAGGAACATGAATATACGTGACCAGACTTTGGTAGGTTGTATTATTGTCAAGATATGTGCTGCTGCTCTCAGCTGGGCCAGTCCCTGCACGAGCATTAGACTTCGAGCACCATCGACTTTACATGTGGTCATATGACTTGCTTTGTACGATGACGTGTGACTGCAAGTAACATGTGCAGAAGCTTTAAAAGCCAGCTCCTGGTTCTGCCGTTGTCCTTGACCTTCTGCTATGAGATGAGTATGCCTCAGATAGGGCCTGCTTCTTTATTTTAGAATAATGAAGCAGAGCCTAAACTGTCCCATGATGGGCATATAACATGTGTAATATATAAACTTTGTTATCATAAAGCCACCTAGACGTTGAGATCATTTGTTACCATAGTACAACTCAGTGTAGCCTCACTGACTGAATAATACAATAGAAAGTGCCCAGAAGCAAAAGGTGTAGAGAAAACACCATGTTGGAGACAATAGTCACTTTTGCTCAGCCAAGCAATGTCTGCTTCAGAAAGAATTCATTTTATGCACTGTCTGCCTTAGTACAGCAGGAATTCTAGGGGACTGGCTGACAAGACTTGGCCAGAGAGCCATTATTCTGAGTAAAAGCCGATTTTCCCTGAGTATAAAAAGAAGAAAAGAATGTTCTAACAGTAATGGAGAAAGTGGTTTGATTTGTTTTAATCTCATAATAAATCCTTCACAGTGCTGTAGGATTATGAAGAATAAGTAAATAATAAACTAACTGAAAATAATGTTATCTGGAGAAGTTTTTGTTTGTTGTGAATAATTTTCTACTAACTGTTCTAGCTGGTGGGATTGGATGGGTAAGTCATTCATTTCCAAATAGGGAGTCAACCTTACCAGAATAAAACTGCAGAAGACTCCAAAGCATCGCATCAAGCTGAAATTTTAAGATATATCACTTTAATCAGTAAATTTGTCAGCTCAGTGAACAGGTAAGATATGCAAATGTAATCTGTTAGGCTGGAAAGAGTATGAACTATTCTCCTCAGGAGATAAAAAAAAATATCTCCTAGATATTTTTATATCTAGGAGATATAAAAATATCTCCTAGATATTTTTAACTTTTGAAGAACTTGGTATGTTAATGGTACCACACTGAAGACAACAGCCCTGGGGAAGAAAGACCCCAAGAAATGAAAGCCTAGACATTTTCTACTCTTCTTGGATGATGGGCAAAATAATAATAGATACAATTGTGACCTCTGTTTTTAAAATACCAGCTATGGTTATTGTCATCAAATTAAAGAATAGAAACAAATAATGAGAAATCATCTAAATTGCCTTTGTTAAAACTAGTCTTGTCATAGTTTATCTCCTTCTTAAACAGTTACGTAAGCAATCTTTGGTGACTGAAGTTTTTCTTATATTTCATCCTTAACATGAACCAATAACACATAAAAACAACCAGACAACACTGAAAATAATAAGCAGCTATATATTCTTGTCATAAATAAGTAAATTTAGCAAATGTTTTGGGTTTATGGTTACGAACTCCTTCAAAAATTGCATATAAAAACTTCCTTTAATTACATTCAAATAGCTTACTCTGATACCTATATCTTATGATATTAAGACATTCTGCTAGTGATTTTTGAATATAAATTCACCCCAAAATCTGATTATTCATGTCTAAATATATTCACCGGTTAAAACTGTAGGGACTACTCCATCTTAGTTATTTTTATACTACTAAGTTTTTTTCTTTTTATAATTTTGGGTCCTTTTCCTTTAACTTTATATTTTTCCTTTTGTTATTTATTTTAAAAAGTCCTCCCTGTTTTCATATTAAACATTTTTCAAACCATCTTCTTACATATTTTTTCAGTTCCATTTGAAAGAAATTAACTGAGTTAAAATTGTTCGAATTAAAAGGACCAATTCCTTAAGTTCTATGTACCATTTTAAACTTTCAGTATCACTGTAACCAAATTAAAACCAAAATTACCACTGATATAAAGAAGTTTTAGCAGGCAAATCAGTTAATAATTTCAAATAATAATAATTTAAATCAAACTTGGAAAAAAGATTTATGTAGCAACATAAAGAATGTAGGTACACAAACCAAAAATCCACTAAGTTACATACAAAAAAACTCCTTTGTTTTTGCATCACACAGAGTACATTACTACTGTACTATCTCAGTCCTTAGTAAGATAAAAGAGGTATTCTAAGTCTATATGTTAAAAGTATACTTGAATACATTGAGAGACAGAGAGAAAATGAGTTACCATTTCAGAGCTCCCGTGAGTCTTCTTTTCCTATTGTTTGCTGACGATTTTTGATCAAGCAGATTTTTCGTTTTCAAGAATCACATTCTTTTACTTTCTTTTAAAATTATAATCCAGTAGCAGAAAAATGTCACCAGTGGTCAAATAAAATAAGGGACAGGGAGAGGCGTGCGGTGCCCACAATCAAGCTGATTAAACTCTGCAGGATCTGCAGTTTGTCAAAAACCATTTTGCTGCCTCACATTTTCTAAAAATGGAAAAGGTGAAGCTTTCGCAAGTAACGGGCTCCAAATAAACCAGTACGCCCAGCACAAAGCTCGTGATACCAGCAAAAAAAATTTTTTTTCACACATTAGCAAGTTCTACTATCAGCAGGCACCCATCATCCTAATAGGACACTTCTCCATATTAATGTGAGAGTCAGCTTTTGCACCCTAAAATCTCTTTCCATCCCTCGGGCTGCATTTGTCCCAAAGAAGCATTAGTCACATGTAGCCTTGAGGGACTTTTATACAAAACTTGTGGAAGTAATGTATAGATTCTTTGGAAGGGGAAAAGACAAAACAAAACTGGGTCACTGATGGTGATTGTTAAAACAGTAAACCTAAGAATGCACTATTACTTCTTTCTCCTCATTTAATTTCCTACTTTTACCCTTATTTTCTAGAGCTAAGAGTGCTGTGTATAGAAAATTAAATATGGGCTACATGATAGTTATCCATGATATTATGTATTCACTGACAGCATACTCTATCACAATTCATTTATTTTTGCTTCTCACCCTATCTAGGTGTTAAAGGTAATAGACTAATACATTTTCTTTTTTTTTGGCATAGAGCTTTATTGTCCTTTTTTATTTTTAACTTATATTTTAACAAAGTTTGTCTTTACCTAAAAATCACTATTTCTTCAGTTTAAAAATGCAAAAAAAAACCAAATATAATTTTACTATTCTATAGGTATTATTTTTCTTGGCATATGATCTTCCTATTCTAAAATTCGCAGTACATTTCACATTCACTATACTTGACTACTCCTTGTCTCAACATATTTCATCAGTTATTATGGTCGTGGAGTTGCCAATAAATTATTTAACTGAAATATCTGTACTCTGGCGGACAGCATTTCTTGGGACAAACTCCATGAAAATGCAACTACTTCAGAAAGTCCTGAAACTGTACAATTGTATTAAAAATGCCTGGTTTCTAAAAGAAATATGAAACAAATATCATTTGAAAAGATATATTTGTTTCTTAGAAATCAATTGATCTAGAGATATTCACTACATTTTTATACAGTAAAAGATGCAAAGCATGAATGGTGAAATAAGCAAAACAAGTTGTTCGTCACATGACTTTTAGGTCATATCTGAGCCTTCTTTTCCTGTTCATTAAAATAAACAGGTGATAACTAATACTTGAACATTTAGTATGAAATTGATATGTTTTTGAACACTGGTAGCATTAAAAAAATATGGATTTTTTATATTTAGTCCTATCCATTCTTTAGCTATTAAATATTAATACTAAATTGATAATCACCAATTGTTAAAAAAAATGACTTATCACAATTTTGAAACAGTTTAAATAAATTGTCCACAGATCTGTCTTTAGCATTTATTGTGTGAATAAATGATTTCTTTATTTTTGTATCCATTAAGATATGTAAAATAGAACAAATTGGTCAGTTGGCATAAAACGATTTCTATGTACCATTGCATTGCTCAATAACATCTTTTATATAGCCACCTTTACCACACCTGTATGTGAATTATGTGATAGGATACAATACCACGAGACTTGCTTGAAATCTATCCACTTAGAAATCACTGTACTTTTAGGTATGGTCTTGGGAATGCATTGCTTTAAATATATTTATGTAAATGATTATCACAGATGTTACATACTCACCGGATAATGCAAGAGGATGAATAAAATATTAACCCTAGTTTCAAGGGATTTCAAGTCTCCTTATCTACCACACAGAGGCTGATTAGTATAGTAATTTATCATGCATCAGCCAGAGGTCAGGAGAACAATAGCTACTATTACTGGCCATTTAGTATAATCCAAACACTGTTCAAAGCACTTTATACCAATTAGATATTTTAATTCAGTCAACATTTCAGTCAGGTATTTTAAATTCACTTTACAGGTTAAAAAAAGAGAGAGAGGGCTTCCCTGGTGGCGCAGTGGTTGAGAGTCCGCCTGACGATGCAGGGGACGTGGGTTCGTGCCCCGGTCCGGGAGGATCCCACATGCCGCGGAGCGGCTGGGCCCGTGAGCCATGGCCGCTGAGCCTGCGCCTCCGGAGCCTGTGCTCCGCAACGCGAGAGGCCACAGCAGTGAGAGACTCGCGTACCACAAATAAATAAATAAATAAATTAATTAATTAATTAAAAAATGAGAGACACAAAGCTCAATGACTATGGATAATCAGTGACAGAACTGAGATTATACAACCTGATGGCAAAGACAGTTCTTAGGCTCTGTGGCTTTTAGCATCTATATTTTGGCCAGGGGCGTTTAATGGGAAAAGAGAAGCTGGAAGGGTAAATAGAACACAGAGTGCTCAGCTCATGTGATTTTAGGCCCTGACGAAGTGCTTGGCAATTTTTGTAAAAAATACACATCTAATAGGTTTTTTTGAGGAGAAGTAAGTAGAGGCACAATGAGCTGGAAGGGGACAGCAAGTAAAGAAGCAGATGGTGTCAAAGACATACTTCACTGACATAACCATTTCCTAAACCTCATGAAAACAGATTACTAAGAACCCCAAAGCCTCTTAACCAGGGGCTCCTAGACCACCAAGAATCTGTTGTAAAATTCAGGTGATCAATGAACTTGAATTGGAAAGAAAATATTTTTACTAACTTTTAACTGAAATTTAGCATTTCCTTCATTTATGAAGGTAGGTAACAAAGCATAGTGGTTTACTAGTAATACCTATCATGGTACCACCAAAAGGGATCAGATATTTTCATATCACATTACATGTCTTTCAGAAATCTTAGAATGTCATTTACAGTCATCACCCCTTTCAAATTGTGGTATTATTCCACAATTCCACTATATCCTCTTGTTTAATGCTTTAATTTAAAATGGCATATATTACTAAATCAAAAATTTGTTCTTTTCAAAATTCTTATAATTTTTTCAATATAATTGTTTTTCTTTGTAATACTATAGACTTTATTTGCTGCATTTAAAGACATCATTTCTTGAAGCAGTTCATGGACTCCAACAGGCTGCCAAAAATGTGAAAAATGGTTATGGTTTTCTCAGGGTATATGCCCAGTAGTGGGATTGCTGGGCCCTATGGTAGTTCTATTTGTAGTTTTTTAAGGAACCTCCATACTGTTCTTCATAGTGGCTGTATCAACTTACATACCCACCAAGAGTGCACGAGGGTTCCCTTTACTCCACACCCTCTCCAGCATTTATTGTTTGTAGATTTTTTGAGGATGGCCTTTCTGACTGGTGTGAGGTGCTACCTCATTGTAGTTTTGATTTGCATTTCTCTAATGATTAGTGATGCTGAGCATCCTACCATGTGTTTGTTGGTAAACCATAATTCAAAAAGAGTCATGTACCACAATGTTCACTGCAGCTCTATTTACAATAGTCAGGACATGGACGCAACCTAAGTGTCCATCAACAGATGAATGGATAAAGAAGATGTGGCACATATATACAATGGAATGTCAGCCATAAAAAGAAACGAAATTGAGTTATTTGTAGTGAGGTGGATGGACCTAGAGTCTGTCATACAGGGTGAAGTAGGTCAGAAAGAGAAAGACAAATACCGTATGCTAACACATATATATGGAACAACAACAACAAAAAGTTCTGAAGAACCTAGGGGCAAGACGGGAATACAGACACAGACCTACTAGGGAATGGACTTGAGGATACGGGGAGGGGGAAGGGTAAGCTGTGACAAAGTGAGAGAGTGGCATGGACATATATACACTACCAAACGTAAAATAGATAGCTAGTGGGAAGCAGCTGCATAGCACAGGGACATCAGCTCAGTGGTTGGTGACCACCTAGAGTGGTGGGATAGGGAGGGTGGGAGGGAGGGAGACGCAAGAGATATGGGGACATATGTATGTATATAGCTGATTGACTTTGCTGTAAAGCAGAATCTAACACACCATTGTAAAGCAATTATATTCCAATAAAGAGGTTAAAAAAAGTATTAGTATTTGGGGGTTGGTGATGGTGGGAGACTTTCATTTTTCTATTGCATATTTGCGTAATATTGAATTGTTTACCGTGAGTATGTACAGGTATTACTTTTGTAATTAGAAAACAAAAGAAAAAGAGGGGTGGGAGGGGATATTACCGCCAGATTCTGAAGAAAAGGCCAGTAAAAGGGAATTGTAAAATATTAAAAAAAAAAAAGATGTGAAAAATAGTAAATCTCTCTAGTAGGTGAAACCACATCAAGTTCCCAGTTGGCAGCAAAGACCTCAATTGAACCACTTCTCTGTTACTGTGTCGGACATCATTCCCACCTCGATTCTCTTTCTTCTTTCCGGGGACCAAGTTATTATTATGATTATAGAATCACTGATACCCCAACCCCATATCAAGACTACTTGGTAATGGCTGTTATACCTTTAGTCCTAAGAATAATTAACAGGTGACATACATTTAAATTCTCCTGCTGCTATCAGAAAATGATATGTTGTCTCTGAGACTTATGATGTATTACTGTTTTTGTCTGCTATTTATAGAGTTTATACTTTGTATACAGTAAAAATGTTATGCTCCTTTTGGTACACTAAAAAAGTTGCTAAGTTTTAGCAGGAATTCCTCCCAAGCAGGATTGCTAAAAGTATATTAAACCAATCAAAGAAGTTGTTTCTTATTGCTAGCAAAATTATAAAATTCATATTGCTAGCATCAGCTACTTATTAAATGCATGTACTTGGATATATGGAATTATTTATAACAGGTTAAAAGGAAATATGCTCCACTTGCAGAAATAATCAGTTAAGGGATTTTTATTAAGTCATTTGCTTCATAAAAGGCAAACCTATTACACATTAGAAGTAAATTAGATATGATTTTTCTGTATGTAAGTTATTGTATTAACTATATTTTTAAAAGAATTTTCTGTGATCTATGATTTTTTTTTTTTTTTTTTTCTGCACTATGCGGGCCTCTCACTGTTGTGGCCTCTCCCATTGCGGAGCAGAGGCTCCGGACGCGCAGGCCCAGCTGCTCCGCGGCATGTGGGATCTTCCCGGACCGAGGGCACGAACCTGTATCCCCTGCATCGGCAGGCGGACTCTCAACCACTGCGCCACCAGGGAGGCCCAGAGCTAGGATGTTTTGACAACTCTTGGGAGCCTTACAGACGCAAAGAGAGACTGACCCTCCCAGGACAAGCTAATTCCTGGGAATGGTGGACAGCTTGCCTGGAGCACACCTTTCATGTGCAGATCTGCAGATCCAAAACCATATTCCCACCTACCTTCTTATTTAACTCTGATACATCAAGCCAGTATTTCCCTGCTCTAAATGAACCCAGAGCCAGCCAGGTACCAGACAACTAGAAACTATCCCTAAAGCCCAAAGCCTTCCAGAATTATTCGAACTAACCAATCCTAAATGGCTTACTCTGTCCAACACTGCCTTTTCTGCAGAGACCCCAGTAAAGTCTCCTCCCTCACTCCTGCTTCTACCTCCTGACCAAAACATGGCATTCTTCCTCAGGCCCTGTGTGGCGTGGCATGCCTCTCGTTCTCGGAAAACTGTGAGTAACATTAAACTTCTCTTTCAGTGGCATTTGATCTCTCCTTGTTTTTACTCAGTCACTTTTATAAATTAAGACCTGAGCACAGAGCAGTTATATGTCACAGTAAAAAGGTAAACTATGTATAATTATTTGATTGTAAGTGCTATTATAAAGGATGAAGCCATGTAATAATAAAGTAGGAGATTTGAAATGAGATGGACTTTTCCAATTTACTTGCTGTGTTACCCTAGTGCAGCTTACTTGTTTCTCTGTGCCTCCATTTTCTTCTTCTGCAAAATGAACATGAATATGATTGCCATTCAGGATTATTGTGAAGATTAAATGATAAGACATATGAAAATATTGGCACCACAGGTGTGCTAAATACTTAGTGGTGACTAATAATGGTGAATTACCTAACATTAGTCAAATACGTATTAGGCTGAATTAGGAGTCTTATTTGCAATAACAATTGTGATTACCATCATTTTCCTAAGTTCCAGTTTACCTAGATAAAATCAAGTTGTTTGGATATAATCTGTGGAGGACAACATAGTTTTTACAGCCAATTCTAATTGATAATACTAATTTCATCTCATAATCTTTACGTTTATATTATGGTTATCTTAACTAACCATATTATTACATATTTAACTCAACAAATATCTATTTATTGATTAGTAAAAGTGCTCTTTATTGTATGTTTTCAGTACATTTTTTCCCTAAGTTACATTTACTTGCTTTCTGAAACTAGATGGGATACAATTATCACTAAAATTAAAATTTCAGGATACTATTTTATAAAAGTGCTCCAGAACCCAAATAAAGCACCATCTTTCTCTATAATACAATCCAGCAATAATGATAAGACAATAACTTTTAAAACACGCAATCTGGGAATCAGACTGCCTGTGTTCAAATCACTGCTCTGTAACTAAACAGCTGTGTGACTTAGTTTAATCATACATAAAATGTGAACAGTAATACTACCTACCTCGTAGTGTTGCGATGATAAATGAGTTAATAGTTGTAAAACAAATGCCCGTCAAAAATAAACCCACAATAGAAGACTGCTAGTGAATCACTATCATCATCGTTTGTATTATAATTATATTCATGGAAAATACACATATTTTAAGAAAGATACCAAAGAAGTGTTTGAGGGTTTTAAAAAATGGGAAAGCACATCAGTCACATTTAAACTCGGTAGAGGCTTCCTGAAGATTCCATTTGAGAAGAGGGTCTCGGTTCCTGACACTCAGGCAGAGCAGAAGAGCAGTTATAAGCAGGACCCACAGAGTCACACCAGAGTGGAAACTCGACTCCACCATTTTACTCACAGGCAACCTTAGGCAAGTGACAACAACTCTAGCCTCAGTTTTCTAATCAATAAAGTGAAGGAAATAATAGCACACTCATTATCAGGTTGTAATAAAGATTAAATGAATCTTTAAACAAATGTCATCAAATACGAAATGTAATTAAACGCATAAGAAATGCTTAAGTGTTAACAACAAGGCTAAGACTCTATGACTTCTGAAGATCAGCTACTAAAAGACTGACATTAAATTAATTGTGTATTTTCTCTATACTGTAATATTTATGTCAGTCAAAGGCATGAATTCTTAAGAGAGCTTGATTCCCTCTTCTGAAGATACAATTCACGGTGGTACGGCTGGTAAAGTTTGCTAATATTCATTTTAGCAAGGCTCTTAATCTACATGTTCTTTTGGCACTAATCACTACATAATCAAACACGCCAAGTATGACAGACAGACCACCTTCAGCTAAAGCAGAACATAAGTGTATTCGCTTCTTAAAAAGAAAACATTTCTCTAATGAGAAGAAATCATGTCATTTCCTGAGTGGACACTCACAAGGGGGAACCTGCAGCATGCAATGAGTAAAAAAGAGTAAAGTTGGGGGGAAAATGTGGAAAGAACCCTGCAGAAGGAGTATAAATGAAAAATACTTCTGTGCTTCTATGCTAAATATGATCCTTTCTTACAATGAACTATAGTTCTTTAAAAAGTGGAGAGCTTATTTTCTGATTATATTCTGTCATAAATCATATAGACAGATGTGTGCCTTAGTCATGCATCATGGTTGATTACCATCATTCAAGTTTATGTAACACAGGCTAGGAATTTTATTCTTTAATTCAACATTTAATTTCTTTGGTATTAGACAAAAAGCCCAATATCCTATGCATTTTTCTTTGTTGTAGCACAACATCTGTACAATAAAAATATTTACGTCAAATATTTTTATTTTAAATGTGACTTTAAAATCATGCCTAAGTCTGTTTATTCTCTTCCAGAGAGTAGTACATTTTAGTTCTTAAAAATGTAGTTTAAAATAAATTGTTTTAGAGTTTTTAATTATGTATTACCTTTCCTAAGTCTTTTGAAAACTGGTAAATCAACACAATGTCAAAATGTGTAAATAAATATAACTTATCTGAAGAACTCGTATTTACCAGTACGATGGTTGAACCCACTTGCATTCCTGGCACCATGAGTCAAGGATTTCTTTAATTACAGGGTGTATGAAGACTTTTCAAATGTTGTTGAGCCGCAGCAGCCTGACTTAGGTGGGTGGGATAAATCCGTAGGGTGGTTTCTTACAAAAGTAAACTCTGTAGGACGATAGTAATCTACTGGGGTTTCCAATCAAACTTTGTTCATTACTGCTAGTCAGAGCTGGTACACTGAGAAGATTAACATGAGATTACTCAATATTTCTATTAGGGAGAGTTCACATTTGACATTGGTCATGGATATAAAGTTAATGCTGAATTGACTTTAGAATTCAAACCCTATAGCTATCTGCCAGCTCCAATGAATGAACAAAAACAAGATTGTTGTAGAGCAAAAAGAAAAGAACATATGGTTGAAACAAAGCAAATGCTGTTTTTGGCTGATAGATAAATGGCAAAATGATGATTATATATGCATTGGCCATCGTATTTTACCAAATGAAGGTTTTAGATAACAAAAGATGTATTTTTAAATCTTTAACAAAAAATTTCAAAATAATTCCTGAATTCCTTTTTTCAAAGAGACTGAAATTTTAAAATCGTAAAATCATCCTCTATTAGTCTTAAAATCATCCTCTATTAGTCTTAAAATCATCCTCTATTCTTATGAAAAGTAAAGTACAGTAGCTCCCCCTTATTTTCAGGGGATATGCTCCAAGACCCCCAGTGGATGCCTGAAATGTAGATAGTAGTGAAACTTAAAAACAATATGCTTTTTCCTATACATATATATGACAAGCTTTAATTTGTAAATTAGGCACAGTAAGAGATTAAAAACTATAACTAATAATAAAATAGAACTGTAACAATATATTGAAACAAAAGTTATTTGAATGTGTTTTCTCTCTCACTCTCTCTCACTCTCTCACAATATCTTGTACAAATTTAATTCCGTTTTCATCTTAACTAAGCACTTACATGTACTGTGGCCATTACTTTTGCAGTTTGAGGTGAGACAGCAAAATTAACACAAATTTCTTTTTCCTTCTTCACAATTTCACAGATAGAAGATTCATTCTTACTGTAGACCTTAGCAATCTCAGCATATGATTTTTTTTTCTTTCCTTATTAAGTTGAGAAATTTCTCCTTTTCACTTAAAGGAAGCACTTGACAGCTTTCCTTTGGCATATCTGAATTGCCAGCATCACTACCCTTGCGCTTTGGGGCCATTATTAAGTAAAATAAGGGTTACTTGAACACAAACACTGCCGTATCTCAGCCATGATAACCGGAGGTGCCTACTATGCCCAAGGGATGGGATATGATGAACACAGGGATGGAGCAGGAGAGTGTAAGTTTTCATCACACTACTAAGAACAGCAGGTAATTTAAAACTAATGAATTGTTTACTTCTGAAATTTTTCATTTAATATTTTTGGGCAGTGGTTGACCATGGATGCTGAAAGTGCGGAAAGGGAAACCACAGATAAGGGGAGACAACCGTACATATCAAAATATGTCTAGTTAAATAGACTGCAAGATCAGTGAAAATGGTAAGAAGAGTCACAATATCCCTGAGTAAATTATAATTATAAACCACAAATCTAAAATATGACACAAATGAACTTACCTACAAAACAGAAACAGACTCACCAACATAGAGAACAGACTTCTGGTTGCCGATGGGGAGGGAAGGTGAAGTAGGGATGGATTGGGAATTTGGAATTAGCAGATGCAAACTATTATATATAGAATGGATAAATAACAAGGTCCTACTGCATAGCACAAGGAACTATATTCAATATCCTGTGATAAACCATAAGGGAAAAGAATATGTAAATGAATGTATATATATGTATAACTGACTCATTTTGCTGTACAGCAGAAATTAACACATTGTAAATCAACTATAGTTTAATAAAGTAAATTAAAAAATAATTATCAACCACAAAAATAATTTCAAAAATAATGTTTTCAACATTAAATAGATATTTACTGTTTGATAAAATGTATAAGGCATGTACTGAGTGTTGTAGGTAACACTAACAGTAAGTAGATGTAATCAGCCCCTTCCTTCAAAGAGCTTATATTTGAGTGGAAAGAAAAAAGACATTCACTGCATAATACAGTATGAAAAGGAGTGCCACACCTAATATAATAAACAGTTTATATGCAATAATTTATATTTGTCCTTATTTTTATAATAGGCCTACACACCTACAACAAAGGAATATATGTGTGTGTGTGTATGCATATATCATATAGTATATGTATATTATATATATCTTTTTAAACAAATATTCAGTTTATGTCAACTATGGGGCAGGCACAGCTCTAGACTTTGGAGTCTAGATGGACAAATGGACAGGGAAAGTCCTTGCCCTGTGAAACTTGTATTCTAGGGAAAGGAGAGAGACAACAAATAAATGAAGAAATAAATTATATTAAAAAACCACAAACTACCAAAGTGGGGAAAAAGAGAGAAAGGGTGGTGTGAGGTGCTACTTTAGATTGAAGGGTCAGAACAAACTTCTCTAATGAGGTCACATTTGCATAATGATCTGAATTAAGGGAGCAAGTCTGCCACAGGATATCTATGAGAAGAGCCTGAGGCATCAGAGACTCAAAATATCCAGGTGAAGTATAATATTTTAGAAACAGCAAGGAAGCCTGTGTGGCTGCAATGGCCTGAGAGAGGGACATGGTGGGAGATGAAATCAGAGAGGTACGAGGGAGCTTGAACATGAAGAACCTTGTGAACTTTGAAGGACTCAACAGGCCATGGGAGATCTGCCAGTAATTGGAAGGTTTTGAGCAAAGGAGTGATATGATCTGGCATATTTTAAAAGGACCACTCTGGCAACTCAGCAGAGTAGAGGTGATTAGAGCTGCCTGTGCAATCGTGGTGATCATTTAGACAGCTTTTCAGTAGTTCAGAGGAGAGATATGCAAGGGCATTCATAGTGGTAATGGTTAAATAAAGGTTTCTGGCTAAATTCTAAATTGGCCAATTCTATAATTTGAGAAAAAAATATTATAAATTAAAGTGTTTTTAAACCATAAAAAAAAGGTTTTCTTAAATTATTTGCTTTTGACTTATTTCAGGTTGGGATAATATATGTAAAGTCCATGGTCATTCTATAGTTGATAGAAAAATATGGAGTAATTCGTTTTTACTTTGTAAAACAGTAATTGAATTGTGAAAAAAATAGGATTTCTCAATAATATGTGTCTATTAAATGTTTTTATGTATATCTTTGAGTTTAAAATAATTTTGGAGGCTGTGATAGGCCCACTTAAGTACAATAGTCTGAAATGTGCAAAATCTGCCAATGAATTGATCTCCGCCCTCGATAGATTTACATTATTTCCGGGGAGGTGAACATTTATATATGAGAGAATTTGAAAAGACCTTTCAAGGTAAAATTCATAACATAACTTAATTCTAAGCCATTAGGTATGTTCAGTGGCAGTTAGGAAGCAAGTAGTCAGTTTTAACTGGAACAATCAGGGAAGACGTCACGTAAATGTAGTGGTCGTGATGCGTAGTGGTAGAAAAGGAGAGAGAAAGGGAAGGAGGGAGAAAGAAAAGCAGGCAGGCAAAGGAAATGGGAACTACTGAGCTCTCGAGGTATGCCAAGAATTATACTAGGATTGTTCATATATAGTCAAGGTAGTATCAAAGAGCATGCGTCATTCCTAACAGAGACAGCATGAGAGTATGTAAAAATATTCTTGAATCCTGTAAGATTATAATAATTCTATGTAAGAGAGCTTTTAAAAATCTATGAAGTTACTATTTGTACATTAGAACTATCATTTTACAGATATGAGTTTATTTTTTCAAAGCTGCATTGTTTTGAACTAGTTCCAGCTTCGTAACTTTCACCCTGCTAGCTAATGTAAGAATGTAGCATTTAATCACAGATTTCAAGCCTAAAAGCATGCAAATACAGCAAACTCCAGTATAGAAAAGCAGCTATGGTACATGGTCTTTTTGATGAATGGATAGCCCTCAAGGCTGTTTTCCTTTTTGCAAGGTCTTTTAGCCTGTGATAAAATTCAAAATTGGATTAAGGGCAACAACATAATATTTGTATGCATTTGCCACGAAATAAATAAAACACAAAGATAATTTATAGCATTTTTGAATTTGTTGGGATGATGGTTGACAGATTATAGTTTTGAGTTTTATGAATTAAATCTTTAATTTCTGGGTGGCTCCATTTATTTTTAAATAGCCTGTTTTTACTGGATTGCATATAATTCCCTTTGTAAAAATAAGTGTTTTTATAAATTATAAAGAAATAAAAGGGCCATTATAATCTTTAGGAACATTACTCAGAGAATGAGAAAAGAGTCAAGTGCGTAAGGACTGGAAATAATAGAAACCAGTTATTTTTTATGGCAGTCTATGTGGAAAAATATTTTAGCGTCCACATCTTTACACTTCAAAATCTCATTTGCACCATCACAAGAGAGTTGGGCAACCATAAATAAACATTAAGGACCCCCTTAACACCATATCCTAGAGACATTTCTGGCATATAATAAATGCTTAGTTCTTGGAAGAAAGAGAGAGAAAGGAGAAAGCAAAGGGGGCAAAGAGGGAGGGGGAGAGAGAGAGGAAACGGATGGCAATTTTCAGAATAAGGAGCTTTTATATATGAAAAGTTTCTATCTTTATGAAAGATGAAACATTACTTGTTTTACTTAAAATCTTTGAAGGTTTCTTTTCAGATGAGATGTATCTTTATCCACACTGAATCAATTGATTATAGCTGATCTATTTCAACAATCTATGCAAGTTTATAGAGAGCAAAAATACCCTTTATTGAACTGACTTTTCTTCATTTTGACCCATTTGCTTTTTTTTTTGTTCATCCAACAGATATTTACAAAGCATGTAGGCACTCTACTAGACACAGGAAACACAGGTATAAATAGCATGTGGTTCCAGCCCTAAAGAAACTCAAAATCCCATAGGAGGTAAAAATGTAAATTCATTAGGGAGAGAAGTAGAAAAACGTAACTAAACCAAAGATACAGAGGTAGTACGGGGTGAATAATTCCAACTCAGGCTCACAGATTTCCTGGAGGAAGTAATTTTAACCTGGGATTTTTTATCAGATTGATCCAGGCACATGGATATAGCAAAGTAGGGTCAGATTCAACGAGGACATTCCAGGCAGACGTAACAGTATGTATATAGGCATGGAGGCAGTAAAACATTTAATATTCAAGGAATTACATCTAGCTTTGTGTGTCAAAAGACATTTTAATGAAACAAGTAGGCAAAATATGGAGTTTGAGAGGTCGTCATGACAAAAGAGTTGAGGAGTATTTTAATGAGAGGAGAAACATAAATGTAGCAGAATTTTAGGAGGAACATTCTCCCAGAAACCTAGAAGGGAAACTGACATCAGATCAGGCGACTATTAAAATAGTCCAAGTGGACAACAATGAAAATCTGAAATAAGATTGGGACCATGGTTTTGTTTACCAAACTTCTATAAAATATACTGTTATCCTATATTTCTCTAAACAACAATCATTAATGTCAATGATATATAAAATGTTTTAGTAAAAAATGAGAGAATACGGTGTATAATTCCAAAAGTTATGTTATTTTACTTCACATATTTGCACTTCTCTCTGTATGCCTTCACATGGGTCCTTTGTGGCCGTTTAATGAATTACTGTCCTACCCTATAATAATTTTATGGTATTATTTTTCTGGCAAATTTAGGGCTTGTACTTGATGGTTTAATTGATGTGCCCCAAATATGATTTATTCAATTACAGAGATTTTGAGCCAATCACAGTGATTAACAATGAAATGCCCCACATTCTTACCTAATGGCCAAGTATAAAGGTGTGATATAGAAAAAAAGAGATTCCCATAAGAAGTAAGTCAAGTAAAAGAAACATGTGATCAGTCATATCAATTCATTTTATGGCATCAGTGGCTCATATTAAGCAGAAATAAATATTTTACGCCCTGGATATATGTTCCATTGCTCAACTTTGTGGTTGATCTATTAAAAATGCAGTTAATTGGGAATTCAAAAGGAGTCTAAAAAAATCTTTTATGATATTAATATGATTTAGGTCATTTCTTAAATATTTTATAGTATAACTCACAAAATAAGGATGACAATAATCTCTATATCAAAAATAAAGAAAATAGATGAGATCAATGACTTTTTAAATGTACCAACTGAACAATGAGGGAACCTAATATCAAAATTTTGAAACAATTTTTAAAAAACCAATGAAGACAATATATAACAAAACATTAAATAATAAGATCTATGATTTTTCAGTGTTTCCAATGAATATCATCTGTTCAGGTAAGTATCATAAGTAGACATTTTGAAGACAGTGACAGAGTTTGTGAGGAGGTGAAATGAGAAAAGCATGTCCCCTTTCATCTGTTTTACCATTGAAAGGATATTACCTAATTTATTTTTCCTTTACCACCCAAAACAGTCATCTGCCATTGACTGCACTACTAATTTTCCACAACTTTTTTCCCCCTATGGTACATGGGGCATGGTAGGGGTAATTCAATTTATTTATTGCACACTTAAATGATTAGGTATTTTAGAACTTTACAAGCACAGTTTTTCATCCAACTCTTCCATGAGCTCATGCTAACAACCATAATGGTCTTTCTTTTATACTCTGAAATAAGAATGGTTTGGATTTTATTAAATCAAAGAGAATCAATAAGTATAGGAACGGACTTTGTCCTATATCTATCTCTTTGATATCCATACCTGAAGGTAGTTAGCCGAAGCATTCAAAATATAAACTGATGAGTCCGTGCCATGGAAAGAGAGACCAGCATCACATACTGTTAGGTTTTGTACATCAAATTCTATATCTCAGGCTTCACATTTGAATACCATGAATATGTAGAGTGGAGTTTCAAGCAATCGATACCTGTGATAGACATGGTTTTCTGTTTGGAACTATTGATTGCTTTTCTGAATAATCTCCAAATCCCACTTTGCAGTCATTCAGCTTGGAGCTCAAAAAGACAGACATTAGGAACTTTGAGGTATCAAAAAATAGAAGTATCAAGATGATTAAGAAATTTGCCAGGGGTATTTGGAAGAATTTTTTTGGCTTCCTTCCCAAGTTCTTGTAGCTCGAAATCAAGGTTTGATATTTTATGACAAGAGCCTTCCCCCTTAAACAAAAGGTGCTTTTCTGCTTTTAATCCCAACCAACACTTTTAAAATAAAGTTTGAAAATAGAAGATTCAGGTGACTCTAGTTTTCATTAACTGTTTTAAATTCACTTAATTTTTAACTGGAGTTTTCATTGCCCCCTGTCTGTAATGCATTGAACTTGTTCTTTATTACTAGCAGTTTGTGGTTTTATATGCTTCTAACTAATCATTGTTCATTATACCAAGAGAATCAGATTACCAACTATGGTTTGATGTCATTGTGTATGTACAGGACGTCCACAGGTGTCTGGAAGGCCAAAAAGGAAAAGAAGGAAACCAGCCAAGATTAAAGTTGCATAGATCCAGATGTTGCTGCTGCTGTTTGAAAAAAAACACATTTTAGAGTTCGGCATTTCAGTCTTACAGCTGGCAAGTAATAAGAGGGAATGAAGTCTGTGTGTGTGCATGCATGCTCCTTTAGTGGCAGAAAAAGGAGAAATGGAAGGAAGGGGAGTCCAATCTGCTGAAGTAAAATAGGAATGTGGAAAAGAGCCTATTCAACCCCAATGGCAATGAGGTATTTTCCTGTTATTAACAAAATGTTCTGGCACATTGGGAAGAATACAATTTGCCTGAATGAAGTATAGAACCAAAAATGTAAATAAAATCTCTGACTCCTACTAATATCTTTACATCTCATTCACAAAATTATCATAAGCAGGATTCAGTTGTCTTTCTTTTTCACTCAGTAACTTGTTTTTACCATTACTCATTACTCCTTTACCAATACTCTTTCAGAGACAGTTCCAACTAAGGATCCAAAGACTTACGTATAAAAAAAAATAAAAAAATAAAAAAATAATAAAAATAAAAAATATATATTAAAAAAAAAAAGAAAGGGCTTCCCTGGTGGCGCAGTGGTTGAGAGTCCGCCTGCCAATGCGGGGGACATGGGTTCGTGCCCCGGTCCGGGAAGATCCCACATGCTGCGGAGCGGCTGGGCCCGTGAGCCATGGCCGCTGGGCCAGCGCGTCCGGAGCCTGCGCTCCACAACGGGAGAGGCCACAACAGTGAGAGGCCCGCGTACCGCAAAAAAAAAAAAAAAAGAAAAAAAAAGACTTACATAGCTCATTGAATCACGCAACATGCTAATGTGAGTACTGGTGTGGCATTATGAGTTTTACAAGCGGCTCATACCAGATGTTTCCATCAGGATATTACAAATAAACCCAACATTCTAAATCCCAGTGACTCATTTCCAAAAAAAGACACTATATCCGCTGCACATTAAAATGTGATTGACATGATTGTAAATAATTACAAATTCTTATTCATGGAAATGTAATTACCTTCTTTTATTTTTTTTCACAGTACTCAGATGCACTGCCAATGAAGGGATGTATCAATACTTAATTCTAGTCTAGGCTGTCCTGGACAGTAGTCTGTTGAAATGTAAATGTCTAAATAAGTAAAGGTCTATTAATTCCTAAATTCACTATATTAGATCCTGGGCCAAAGTGGGAGTCAGCTTTCAAAGTAATGGCTAAAATTAAGCAAGATCAGTTGGAATTGTCTTAATATGAAGAAACTAATCTTTTGGTTTTTCAGTGGCAATTCAGTATAGTTAAAGGAATATAAACAACATATGGCTGTATACATAATAAATCTAATGCATTCATAAATTGAAGTATTTGTCTATTTTCATATGCTCTACTAATGAAATAGGTGCTGATATGCTTTGAGATACAGATAGATAGATGGATAGATAGATAAACAGATAGCTAGATAGATGTGTGCTTCACAGAAAAAACTTGTAGAAGAAAAAACATTTAAAGTGATTACTACATATTAGCTTTTACTTCCAAGTAAATATTCATAGTTCTTGAGCATATTTAAAAATTGAGTAACTTTATAAAGTTTGCTACACCCAAAGAGATTATTTTCAAATGTCTCTACTCACAGCAGGCATGTTGTCAATACAACAATTTAACATCATAGGGTTACGAATCACTGTATTATTTAAGATAAGAAAGAGAAATAATGCAATCTCATGTTTTTAAAAGTCATGATTCAGTCTAGGACTGCTGCCTTGAAGACTGTTTCAGGCTTGCTTTAGGGTGTCTGTTAATCACCTCTTTATTTAGTTCCATTTACACGATTTTTGAGACAAAAATCCAGCTTTGATGGAAAGTTTCTTATGTAAAATAGGAAACGGCAATAGTGCCTACATACTGCATGTGAGTGTCAATTTAGAAATACCTGGTAAAATCACAATCTTCCAAAGTTCTCAGTTGGAGCTACAATCGATGTCCTCATCACAAACACATTTACAGCCTCCCTTGATTGTCCCTACTTTGGTGTTTAGCTTCCACCAGATTGTAGAAATGCAACACAAGAAAATGACTCTCTATTGGCTATAAGCAACTTCAATAACCCTGTAACTTGAAAATGATGATGTTTCAGATTTCCCACAATGACTCTATACTCCTCATTTATACTCTTATATACTCTTAAACTCCTCATTTGCCTCTTTATCAAAATTCTCAGAACTCGCAGAAGAAATTAAAACAAGGAAAAAAAGGGAAAAAAAGTAACTAGGAAACTAGTTGCCTCTAATTCATAGAAAGCAACCAAAACATTCTCATTACTATTTCAAAATTTCAAACGCTTCCGACTTGCCATGAAAAACCCACCCTCCAAAAAAAAAAAAATTCAGGTGAAAAAAATATTGCTCCAAGGCTAGAAAGTCAGAAGATATAGTTTGGTACATGTGCTAATTTGAAATATTTTAGAGAAAGGAAATGTTCAAAGGCACAATGCCGATAAGTAGTGACATTTTTCTCTTTTGTTTTCAGTTTGTGACTTTTATCCAAGACATATGCTATATGTGAATACAGAGATTAAGTATCTGTTAGAAGTTAAATGAATTCTAAGGCTTGGGGCATCAAGGAAGCTACTTTTAAAACTTAAAGGGGGGACTTCCCTGGTGGCGCAGTTGTTAAGAATCCGCCTGCCAAGGCAGGGGACATGAGTTCGAGCCCTGGTCCGGCAAGATCCCACGTGCCGCGGAGCAACTAAGCCCGTACGCCACAACTACTGAGCCTGTGCTCTAGAGCCTGCGAGCCACTACTGAGCCCACGTGCCACAACTACTGAAGCCCACGCACCTAGAGCCCGTGCTCCACAACAAGAGAAGCCACCGCAATGAGAAGCCCGTGCACCGCAAAGAAGAGTAGCCCCCGCTCACCACAACTAGAGAAAGCCCGCGCGCAGCAGCAATTGAGGACCCAACACAGCCAAAAACATAAATAAATAAATAATATGTTTAAAAACAAAAAAAACTTAAAGGGAAATAATTTTCAAATTTCCCATATTACATGGTGTTCCACTGCCAGAAACTTAAACTATGTACTGGAATGAAGTAATTTTCAGATTCTGGACTGTGTTATCTACAGTATTTAACAGATTTTGGTATATACCTAAAGTCCACGAAGTATAATGGAAAAAAAAAAGTGAATATCCATGCCTGACTTTTCTTCCAATTGATTAAATACCAAGAACAAAGTTTACTATTAAAAGTTAATTAACTAAAAGGTAGCAAGTAATCAAAGACTAAACCTACTATTAATTTCTGTCTACATGACTCCAAATGTATGGATTGGTCTTTTCTAGGAGTAAATATTTTGGAAATGCAAATTTGTTTGCCATTTTTACATTTACTATTCTATAAATTTTACTTTTATAAATTTATTAATATATTATATGTGAAACAGATTTCAAAGTAATGTCAGAAGTATTTTACAATTAGTTCTAGAGAAAATTTAACCTAATTTTTACCTGAGATCATGCTTTATGGGTGAAAAAAATTTCTAGAAAACTAAAGTTTATTTATAATTTATAATAAAATTTAAAATAAAGTAAATAAGATAAACAATTAAAATAAATGGTTTATAAAACATTAAATTTATTTTGCCTTTTTGGGGTGAAAATGTTTCTAAAAGGTATTACCAATTTCTAATATTGGGTATATAATTCCTATTATAAGTACTTTCAAATGTCCTTACTGACTCAGATTCACCCATATAAACTTCAATTACAGGACTTGAAATAATTTGGGTCTATTCTATGAGATGGGGAGGAAAAATTCTCTAAATTCCTATGATTCCCGAGTAATTCTTTTCTCCCCATTATAAACTTATTATTAATATTGGTTGCATGTAGAACCTAAGATAATAGGCTCATAAAATGTATATAGCTACATTTTAACATAATTTTAATTGTTTTTGATATGATGGACTACTCCCCTTTCATAATAAAATACATGAGTTTTATGTCTTTATTCCTCAGATCTTTTGCATGTATATTTTGACTATGAAGGTTTACTCCCTGATAAGAGATATTTTTACAATGGCATATAGAAGTTATAATTGTGGAAGATAATAATTTATTAGATCAATTGAGAAACTGTTTATCTTTATATATATATAATATTATCTGTCTATCAATCAATCTACGTATCATACACACACACACACACAGACACTGTTTATTCCCTGCTGGAAGGTAAAGATTATGTGATTCACATTTTCTTAGGATATTCAAACATACTATCTTTAAATGACAGACATTTATGAACTATGGAGACATGCATTTAAGAAAGAAATTATTACAGCCTGCAGTAAGAATTCAAACATGACCCCAAATAATAAATATACTAATTACTGTTATTTGTTTGTGTGTTTACTGATATCTCAACTCTCAGAAGTGGTTTAAGCATCAAAGTCTAATTGAAGTACAATGTGAGCCATTATTTAATTTTAAATTTCCTAGTAATCACCTTAAAAAAGTAAAAAAATTAAGTGAAATTAATTTAATAATACATTTTATTACCTACTGTAACAAAAATATTATTATTTCATGCCATCAATATGTAATCAACATAAAATTATTGGGATATTTTACATTCTTTCTTTCCTATTAGGTCTTCAAAATCTGCAAAACTGAACTCAGACTAGCACAACTGAAGAGCTCAGTTGCCAAACAAGGCTACTGGCTACCAACCTATTGAACAACACAGGTCTACAGTGTGGCTAAAATTTACTAACAGACTAACAGCGTGATCTTCTTCAAGAAATATCAGAACTTTTTCTTCCTAGATACCATATTTAGAAGAATATAAGCAGGCAACTGTCACATGTAACTATCACAATGACTATAGAAACAAACCCTATATGAGTGCAATTAAGGGGAAACTTTTCAAAACAGAGGGAGTAATTAAGTAGAAAATGTGTAGTTAAATCCACTCAAAAAAGTTGGATGGAAAGATCCTTTTTCAAACAGAAGAACACCAAACAAAAAAGGAAAGAGGAGGGGAGGAAACTCAACATAGGCAAAAATTACCATATTTACTGAATAGAAGGCCAGTTTAGCTCTGGAAAACTTTTTCTTTTTTCCTCCCAGAGAGAATGGCCACACGCCAACAGATACAGGCCTAAAATAGAGTATATACCATGGTAACCATAGTAATGAGTAGATGGAACTAAAAAAAGCTGGTCTTGGGTGAGCAGATGTTCAGTCAAAGCCAGAATGAAAACATGAACTGCATTTCACAATCTCCATTTCACCTCCATACAGTAGGACAGTGTTCTATGAGCCTGTGGGAGAAATGCATCTAAGGAGGAGAGACCAGCCACCAGGGAGGCCTTGCCATCTACACAGCACACAAACGGGTTCCATTAGGAGAACGCACTAGGGAGAAACATCCCCTAGCAGGCCTACTAAAGGATGATAAATGTTACTATTATATATGTACACAAACACACACTTACTGAGTAGTGTCTTACAGTTGTTTAAAATAATCAGCCCAAGTTAAATTATGAAAAATCTATTTACCACCTCAATTTTCTTCAGGAAGCCTAGCCTAGATACAATTTTTCTAAGAACAGCATAGTTGTTATCTCTATTATTTCAACACCTCTTCTAGACTTAAAGTTATCTTTGTAATAGAAATGGGTTGGTGTTTGTAGTTAAGAACAAGATGTGTTATGTAGATGGCCTGGGTTTGAATCCTGGTTCACAGAGGTGACAGGACAAGTAACTGACACTTCTTAAGCCTCAGTTCACTCGCTTTCAAAAGGGGATAAGTTGTGCCACTTCCTAGATTATTACGTGGGTTAAGAAATGAAAGGTGACTGGCACATAATTAGCATGGATACATTTCAGTTATCTTTTATTGGTATCCAATTCAATGAATTATTTTTATGCCATATGTGATTTAATTCCAAATAGCTGTCAGGAAAAATACTGAAACTATGTTTTATTGTCTAGCACATTTTTGTTGATACATGTGTGCACAAACACAAAAAATACACAGACCTTTGCCTGCATCTATATATTTCATCCCTTAAAACAGGTATTTTAAAGAGAAAACAAAGAAGCCACACTTAGAGAAGACAGGTAGCTCTCATCTTGTTTCCCCAGATGCCAATGGGCCAATACTCCATGTGTGCCACACTTTGCTGCATTCATCTGGCAGTGTTTCAAAACCATATCCTAAGCCACAGAAGCCTACTAAGGCCAAGCAGCACTGAGTCATAATTAGCTCAAGATGAAAGTTCACCGAGGAATGGATTCAAACTCAATTTAATATAAAAAGGCTTTAGAGGGAGGGATCATTGTGTGCAGATCTGAATGAAGCAAGCTTGCACTCTTGATCATTGGAAACTCCTTGATAAAGAATCTCCCTAGATCCATAAATGCCTCGTGCAGCTGGGGTTTGATGTCATACTTCTCACTACATTTAGTGTGGGAAAGGAGGGTTGGCACATGTTCCTCCTCATCTACATGTAGCATCCAAAACAGTCTCAAAGAAAGAAAGAAATTTAAAAACAAACAAAACCCAAAAACAGTAGCAAGTTCTTGAGCAATGAATTTCAGGAAGCAGTGAGATGTCTGGGAGGGGTACATTTCAAGCAGAAGTTGAAGATAAATCTCACTGTTCCAGGAATATTGAATCTTATCAAAACTTTATTTACGAAGATATTCATCACAATCTTATATATATTTATGTGTATATAGTACACATATATATGTGTGTATATATATAGGTATATATATGTTTATATACACATACACATATATGTACATATATATATATATATACACAACAGTGGAAAATGTTCTACTTATCCCAATAGAGGTTGATTAAATAAATATAATATGAATGAAAAGTAAATGCTTACAAAATATGACTCTGTAAAAGACATCCATTAAGAAAACTATAGTAGCACAAATCTGTTCATTTAAACTATAACTAAAGTTTAGGCGGAGGAGGAAGTTAAACCCTAAATTAAATAACTGTTTAGAATTATGCCCCCCTCCCAAATTTTAACACTGTACCTGTGCCTTACATTAGAATAGGCAGTAAGAGTTTATCATTATAATGTTGATGTCTTTTGTATTTTATAAATTGAAACTCATGATGCCTAAGAGCTTAAACACACATTAGCCTGAATTCACATTTAAATTATTCTTAGACTTCACTTTTTTCTAACTCCAGGATTATTCTTTTGCCTCTAAGGATGAATATTTGAAAAAATTGGATGTTTAAACACAGAGATTGGGCATAAATTAATATAATGGCGCTAAAATGGCAGAGATGGGGACTCAGCTTGCCCAGGTCCACAAGAAAAAATCTTTAAATGCCAGCTTCTGTGTGTGTCCATTCAACTGAATAAAGTCAGTTAGAAGCTGAAAAGAATAGAAGAGCAATTCACAAATGTTCAGTTTTCCACAGCCTTAAAAAGCAAAGGGAAAGAAGATTTAAGGTATTAACTGAATTTATTTTGATCTTTCTTGGGAACAAGAGAACTGCAAGGCAAATCTAGTTTTTAAAGTTTGGAAGAAAAACATGTTTTAAGTTATTTTCATCAGATGTGGGGTTTTACTTGAATTTGCTCTTTGTTTTTATATGGTATAGCTCAGATGTCTGTGGTAGTTTCCATTCTCCATGTTGGGGTATATATATATATATATATATATATATCCTATATATTGGGTCCCTGGTAATAATTTGGTGCCAGGAGTTGCTTTAGACTTTTCAAGAATTAACTGTTCAAATGGTGCTCCTTGGAAAATTACAAATCAGAGATGGGGTACTAACTGAACCAATGTAATTGCACTTTATTTGGTGTGGGTTTGTGTGTTGAAAAACTATATAATCCTAACAAAAGTAGATGATTTGGGGACTAATGAAGGCACAATAATGGCGATCAGAGTCTCCCTGCAAGGTCAATTAGAGACTGCTTGTACAATTTCCCTCTTGCCTAATGGCCTTAATATAACCACATATTCTTATTATTGCTTTAAAGTTATTGAACATATGTAATCTGTGTCTCTGCCTTTGTGGGTCCTTTCAGTCGTTCTACTCGAGGCAGCTGCACTTGAAGCTTAAGGGTTTGCAGCTGTTAGAAGCTATATGAGGAACGTGAGGTTTTGGCACTTGTTTTCACAGTTCCTACTGTGTAGAAGTTTGGCAAGAACTATGGAAAGGGTTTGGTGACTTAAAGTATGTTTGTAAAACTTTTCCCCATAGTTGTGGTTCTGAGCACATGAGGTATGGAGTCAAAGAATATAAGGGTGGTTATTTTGATTGGGGTATTTTGGTCCCATTCACACAGCAATGAGGGCAAAATATTGTGCGATGCTGCTTAAATTTTGGTTTTTCTTTGAGAAGTATAGCAAAGAGGAAAATGTTGTGAAGTAGGTCTGCAGAGTGTTCCATCTTCTCAATTTCGACAGCAGTTTTCAGAGCTTTCACATGATAAATTACACCAAAGGCATCTTTAAAGAACATATTAATGGTAGTATTCCTGAAAAAATTTTCAACATTCATAGATGAACTATTTCACCCACATGAATTAATTTTGGGGAAAAAGTAATTCCAGTACTCAAATCATCACTTAGGATATATATTCAATATAATTTTAGAGAGGACAAAAAGCAGGGAGGATTTTTTTTTAATTCAATGGATTGTAACTTTGTCTAGAAAACATATTTTCAAAAATTACCATGATGTGATATAATAAATTTATTTTTAGATTATTTAAATCTTATAAAGAAAAATAAATACTTACTTCATATACTTCTATAATTCCTGTACAGGAGATTATTAAAGTGAATTGTTTAAATGTGTATTTAATTGAATATTATATGAATGTAATTATAAGCTATGAATTCTCAATGCTCTGAAGAGGCAATGTGAGAAAGTGACATTTTCCTAGGTAAATTAAAAATAATATATTAAAATTTATTAATAATTCAATGAAAATCTATTCCTTGATTGAGAATAACATTTGTAATTGAGCAATATTTTTTAAGCCTAGCAATTTTATATCCTAGTTACGACACTCAGTTTAGCCATAGGATTATACTAAGTTCAAGAGGGATTTATGTAGATGTACTTAAAAAGATATACGTGAATTAGAAATATTTGTGTCAGGTTAACTATGATATTAATAAATTTATAACTGGCTCGGAATTTCTGGTGGAAGTGTATCAGAATTTTTTTCTTTTTGGAGAAAACACTTAAATTTTTTATTGACAGTTGAATGATGTATAAAAACAAATAGTAAAATTGTTTTTATAAATATTTTCCATAAAAAAATAAAATGTAAAAGCGAAATTAGAATTCTTTGGATAGTCAAAGTTTCTTAGCTTAAACTTTACGGTGGTTATATCTCCATGTACAACGTAAATTAGAGAAGTGAGGTAATTTCAAAAGAATAAAAGAACCACTTGAAAAAATATGAACCTAATTATTAGAATAATCTGATCAGTAAAGTCTCCATTTAACCTCATGTAGACATGAATTACCATAATATCAACTACATGATAAACACATACTCGTTGTTCTCCCTGCAGTTAATGTGATCATGTATCTAACTGATATACTTATCTAGCACCCACTTATTAAGCAATTTCTAAATGTGTGATATAAAGATTTAAATATTGCTTTCAAATAGTGGACTGTATGTTTTATCAATCTTCAAAGATTATCTCAAGGCAACATAATATCTTCTACTTTTTTAGAAAACACCATTTAAATTCCAAATCATCTAAAGGAGGCAAGAATATACAGTAGAGAAAAGACAGCCTCTTCAATAAGAGGTGCTGGGAAAACTGGACAGGTACATGTAAAAGTATAAAATTAGAACACTCCCTAACACCATACACAAAAATAAACTCAAAATGGATTAAAGGCCTAAATATAAGTCCAGACACTATAAAACTCTTAGAGGAAAACATAGGCAGAACACTCTATGACATAAACCACAGCAAGATCCTTTTTGACGCACCTCCTAGAGAAATGGAAATAAAAACAAAAATAAACAAATAGGACCTAATGAAACTTCAAAGCTTTTGCACAGCAAAGGAAACCATAAACAAGACCAAACGACAACCCTCAGAATGGGAGAAAATATTTGCAAATGAAGCAACGGACAAAATATTAATCTCCAAGATTTACAAGCAGCTCATGAAGCTCAATAACAAAAAAACAAACAACCCAATCCAAAAATGGGTAGAAGACCTAAACAGACATTTCTCCAAAGAAGATATACAGACTGCCACCAAACACACGAAAGAATGCTCAACTTCATTAATCATTAGAGAAACGCAAGTCAAAACTACAATGAAATATCTCACACTGGTCAGAATAGCCATCATCAAAAAATCTAGAAATAATAGATGCTGAAGAGGCTGTGGAGAAAAGGGAACACTCCTGCACTGTTGGTGGGAATGTAAATTGATACAGCCACTATGGAGAACAGTATGGAGGTTCCTTAAAAAACTAAAAAGAGAACTACCATACGACCCAGCAATCCCACTACTGGGCGTATACCCTGAGAAAACCATAACTCAAAAAGAGTCATGTACCAAAATGTTCATTGCAGCTCTATTTACAATAGCCAGGACATGGAAGCAACCTAAGTGTCCATCATCAGATGAATGGATAAAGAAGATGTGGCACATATATAAAATGGAATATTACTCAGCCATAAAAGGAAACGAAATTGAGTTATCTGCAGTGAGGTGGATGGACCTAGAGTCTGTCATACAGAGTGAAGTAAGTCAGAAAGAGAAAGACAAATACCGTATGCTAACACATATATATGGAATCTAAGAAAGAAAAAAAAAAAGAAAATGTCATGAAGAACCTAGGGGTAAGACGGGAATAAAGATACAGACCTATTAGAGCATGGACGTGAGGATACAGGGAGGGGGAAGGGTAAGCTGGGACAAAGTGAGAGAGTGGCATGGACATATATACACTACCAAACATAAAATAGATAGCTAGTGGGAAGCAGCCGCATAGCACAGGGAGATCAGCTCGGTGCTTTGTGACCGCCTGGAGGGGTGGGATAGGGAGGGTGGGAGGGAGGGAGACGCAAGAGGGAAGAGATATGGGAACATACGTATATGTATAACTGATTCACTTTGTTATAAAGCAGAAACTAACACGCCATTGTAAAGCAATTATACTCCAATAAAGTTGTTAAAAAAAAAAAGTTTAGCCATCCTAATGGCTGTATCCATAGTTATTTCATTTTGGTCCTAATTTGCATTTCCCTGAAGTTGAGTACTTTTTATGTGCTTATTAACCATTTAAAATCTTCTTTTGTAGTTTGGCTTCCGGGAATATGGCGGAAGAGTAACACGCGGGGATCACCTTCCTCCCCACAGATACACCAGAAATACATCTACATGTGGAACAACTCCTACAGAACACCTACTGAACGCTGGCAGGAGACCTCAGACCTCACAAAAGGCAAGAAACCCCCCACATACCTGGGTAGGGCAAAAGAAAAAAGAATAAACAGAGACAAAAGGATAGGGACGGGACCTGCACCAGTGGGAGGGAGCTGTGAAGGAGGAAACGTTTCCACACACTAGGAAGCCCCTCCGCGCGTGGCGGAGAGGGAAGCTTCGGAGTAGCGGGGGAGAGCGCAGCAACAGGGCTGCGGAGGGCAAAGCGGAGAGATTACCGCACAGAAGATCGGTGCCGACCAGCACTTACGAGACCGAGAGGCTTGTCTGCTCACCTGCCGGGGCGGGCGGGTCTGGGAGCTGAGGCTCGGGCTTCGGTCGGTTGGAGCGCAGAGAGAGGACTGAGGTTGCCGGAGTGAACACAGCCTGCAGGCGGTTAGTGCGCCACGGCTAGCCGGGAGGGAGTCCGGGAAAAGGTCTGGATCTGCCGAAGAGGCAAGAGACTTTTTCTTCCCTCTTTGTTTCCTGGTGCTCGAGGAGAGGGGATTAAGAGCGCCGCTTAAAGGAGCTTCAGAGACGGGCGCGAGCCACGGCTAAAAGCGCGGACCCCAGAGACAGGCATGAGACGCTAAGGCAGCTGCTGCCGCCACCAAGAAGCCTGTCACAGGTCACTCTCCACACCTCCCTTCCGGGGAGCCTTGCAGCCCGCCACTGCCAGGGTCCCGGGATCCAAGGACAACTCCCACGGGAGAACGCACGGCGCGCCTCAGCCTGGTGCAACGTCACGCCGGCCTCTGCCGGCGCAGGCCCGCCCCGCACTCCGTGCCCCTCCCTCCCCCACCCCGGCCTGAGTGAGCCAGAGCCCCCGAATCAGCGGCTCCTTTAACCCCATCCAGTCTGAGCGAAGAACAGATGCTCTCTGGCAACCTACACGCAGAGGCGGGGCCAAATCCAAAGCTGAGCCCCTGGAGCTGTGAGAACAAAGAAGAGAAAGGGAAATCTCTCCCAGCAGACTCAGAAGCAGCGGATTAAAGCTCCACAATCAACTTGACGTACCCTGCATCTGTGGAATACATGAATAGACAACGAATCATCCCAAATTGAGGAGGTGGGCTTTGAGAGCAAGATTTATGATTTTTTCCCCTTTTCCTCTTTTTGTGAGTGTGTATGTATACGCTTCTGTGTGAGATTTTGTCTCTATAGCGTTGCTTCCACCATTTGTCCTACGGTTCTATCTGTCCGTTTTTTTTCCTTAATAATTATTTTTTATTTCAATAACTTTATTATATTTTATCTTACTTTATTTTATTTTACTTTATCTTCTTTCTTTTTTTCTTCCTTCCCTCCTCCCTCCCTCCCTCCCTCCTTTGTTTCTTTCTTTCTACTTATACTAATTCTTTCTTTCTACTGTTTCTCCCTTTTATTCTGAGCCGTGTGAATGAAAGGCTCTTGGTGCTGCAGTCAGGAGTCAGTGCTGTGCCTCTGAGGTGGGAGAGCCAACTTCAGGACACTGGTCCACAAGAGACCTCCCAGCTCCACATAATATCAAACGGCGAAAATCTCCCAGAGATCTCCATCTCAACACCAGCTTCACTCTACGACCAGCAAGCTACAGTGCTGGACATCCTATGCCAAACAACTAGCAAGACAGGAACACAACCCCACCCATTAGCAGAGAGGCTGCCTAAAATCATAATAAGTCCACAGACACCCCAAAACACACCACCAGACGTGGACCTGCCCACCAGAAAGACAAGATCCAGCCTCATCCACCAGAACACAGGCACTAGTCCCCTCCACCAGGAAGCCTACACAACCCACTGAACCAACCTTAGCCACTGGGGACAGACAACAAAAACAATGGGAACTACGAACCTGCAGCCTGCAAAAAGGAGACCCCAAACACAGTAAGATAAGCAAAATGAGAAGACAGAAAAACACACAGCAGATGAAGAAGCAAGGTAAAAACCCACCAGACCAAACAAATGAAATAGGCAGTCTACCTGAAAAAGAATTCAGAGTAATGATAGTAAAGATGATCCAAAATCTTGGAAGTAGAATGGACAAAATTATAGAAACATTTAACAAGGACCTAGAAGAACTAAAGATGAAACAAACAACG
Source organism: Aethalodelphis obliquidens (assembly GCF_003676395.1). Taxonomy (NCBI): domain Eukaryota; kingdom Metazoa; phylum Chordata; class Mammalia; order Artiodactyla; family Delphinidae; genus Aethalodelphis; species Aethalodelphis obliquidens. Next base: position 78,419,300 of record NW_020837949.1, on the reverse strand, counting down.
ATGAACAACACAATAAATGAAATTAAAAATTCTCTAGATGGGAACAATAGCAGAATGACTGAGGCAGAAGAATGGATAAGTGACCTGAAAGATAAAATAGTGGAAATAACTACTGCAGAGCAGAATAAAGAAAAAAGAATGAAAAGAACTGAGGACAGTCTCAGAGACATCTGGGACAGCATTAAATGCACGAACATTCGAATTATAGGGGTTCCAGAAGAAGAAGAGAAAAAGAAAGGGACTGAGAAAATATTTGAAGAGATTATAGTTGAAAACTTCCCTTATATGGGAAAGGAAATAGTTAATCAAGTCCAGGAAGCACAGAGAGTCCCATACAGGGTAAATCCAAGGAGAAATATGCCAAGACACATATTAATCAAACTGTCAAAAATTAAATACAAAGAAGACATATTAAAAGCAGCAAGGGAAAAACAACAAATAACACACAAGGGAATCCCCATAAGGTTAACAGCTGATCTTTCAGCAGAAACTCTGCAAGCCAGAAGGGACTGGCAGGACATATTTAAAGTGATGAAGGAGAAAAACCTGCAACTGAGATTACTCTACCCAACAAGAATCTCATTCAGATTTGATGGAGAAATTAAAACCTTTACAGACAAGCAAAAGCTGAGAGAGTTCAGCACCACCAAACCAGCTTTACAAAAACTGCTAAAGGAACTTCTCTAGGCAAGAAACACAAGAGAAGGAATAGACCTACAATAACAAACCCAAAACAATTAAGAAAATGGGAATAGGAACATACATATCGATAATTACCTTAAATGTAAATGGAATAAATGGTTCCACCAAAAGATACAGATTGGATGAATGGATACAAAAACAAGACCCATATATTTGCTGTCTACAAGAGACCCACTTCAGACCTAGAGGCACATACAGACTGAAAGTAAGGGGATGGCAAAAGATATTTCATACAAATGGAAATGAAAAGAAAGCTGGAGTAGCAATTCTCGTATCAGACAAAATAGACTTTAAAATAAAGGCTATTAGAAGAGACAAAGAAGGCCACTACATAATGATCAAGGGATCGATCCAAGAAGAAGATATAACAATTGTAAATATTTATGCACCCAACATAGGAGTACCTCAATACATAAGGCAAATACTAACAGCCATAAAAGGGGAAATCGACAGTAACACATTCATAGTAGGAGAGTTTAACACCCCACTTTCACCAATGGACAGGTCATCCAAAATGAAAATAAATAAGGAAACACAGCTTTAAATGATACATTAAACGAGATGGACTTAATTGATATTTATAGGATATTCCAACTGAAAACAACAGAATACACATTTTTCTCAAGTGCTCATGGAACATTCTCCAGGATAGATCATATCTTGGGTCACAAGTCAAGCCTTGGTAAATTTAAGAAGATTGAAATTGTTTCAAGTATCTTTTCCGACCACAACACTATGAGACTAGATACCAATTACTGGAAAAGATCTGTAAAAAATACAAACACATGGAGGCTAAACAATACACTACTTAATAACGAAGTGATCACTGAAGAAATCAAAGAGGAAATCAAAAAATACCTAGAAAGAAATGACAATGGAGACACGACGACCCAAAACCTATGGGATGCAGCAAAAGCAATTCTAAGAGGGAAGTTTATAGCAATACAATCCTACCTTAAGAAACAGGAAACATCTCGAATAAATAACCTAACCTTGCACCTAAAGCAATTAGAGAAATAAGAACAAAAACCCCCCGAAGTTAGCAGAAGGAAAGAAATCATAAAAATCAGATCAGAAATAAATGAAAAAGAAATGAAGGAAACGATAGCAAAGATCAATAAAACTAAAAGCTGGTTCTTTGAGAAGATAAACAAAATAGATAAACCATTAGCAAGACTCATCAAGAAAAAAAGGGAGAAGACTCAAATCAATAGAATTAGAAATGAAAAAGGAACAGTAACAACTGACACTGCAGAAATACAAAGGATCATGAGAGATTACTACAAGCAACGCTATGCCAATAAAATGGACAACCTGGAAGAAATGGACATATTCTTAGAAATGCACAACGTGGCAAGACTGAATCAGGAAGAAATAGAAAATATGAACAGACCAATCACAAGCACTGAAATTTAAACTGTGATTAAAAATCTTCCAACAAACAAAAGCCCAGGACCAGATAGCTTCACAGGTGAATTCTATCAAACATTTAGAGAAGAGCTAACACCTACCCTTCTCAAGCTCTTCCAAAATATAGCAGAGGGAGGAACACTCCCAAACTCATTCTACAAGGCCACCATCACCTTGATACCAAAACCAAACAAGGATGTCACAAAGAAAGGAAACTACAGGCTAATATCACTGATGAAAATAGATACAAAAATCCTCAACAAAATACTAGCAAACAGAATCCAACAGCACATTAAAAGGATCATACACCATGATCAAGTGGGGTTTATTCCAGGAATGCAAGGATTCCTCAATATACGCAAAACAGTCAATGTGATAAACCATATTAACAAACTGAAGGAGAAAAACCATATGATCATCTCAATAGATGCAGAGACAGCTTTTGACAAAATTCAACACCCATTTATGATAAAAACCCTGCAGAAAGTAGGCATAGAGGGAACTTTCCTCAACATAATAAAGGCCATATATGACAAACCCACAGCCAACATCGTCCTCAATGGTGAAAAACTGAAAGCATTTCCACTAAGATCAGGAACAAGACAAGGTTGCCCACTCTCACCACTACTATTCAACACAGTTTTGGAAGTTTTAGCCACAGCAAGCAGAGAAGAAAAGGAAATAAAAGGAATCCAAATTGGAAAAGAAGAAGTAAAGCTATCACTGTTTGCACATGACATGATCCTATACATAGAGAATCCTAAAGATGCTACCAGAAAACTACTAGAGCTAGTCAATGAATTTGGTAAAGTAGCAGGATACAAAATTAATGCACAGAAATCTCTGGCATTCCTATATACTAATGATGAAAAATCTGAAAGTGAAATCAAGAAAACACTCCCATTTACCATTGCAACAAAAAGAATAAAATATCTAGGAATAAACCTACCTAGGGAGACAAAAGACCTGTATGCAGAAAATTATAAGACACTGCTGAAAGAAATTAAAGATGATACAAATAGATGGAGAGATATACCATGTTCTTGGATTGGAAGAATCAACATTGTGAAAATGACTCTACTACCCAAAGCAATCTACAGATTCAATGCAATCCCTATCAAACTACCACTGGCATTTTTCACAGAACTAGAACAAAAAATTCACTATTTGTATGGAAACACAAAGGACCCCGAGTAGCCAAAGTAATCTTGAGAATGAAAAACAGAGCTGGAGGAATCAGGCTCCCTGACTTCAGACTATACTACAGTATACAGTAATCAAGACAGTATGGTACTGGCACAAAAACAGAAATATAGATCAATGGAACAGGATAGAAAGCCCAGAGATAAACCCATGCACGTATGGTCACTTTATCTTTGATAAAGGAGGCAGGAATGTACAGTGGAGAAAGGACAGCCTCTTCAATAAATGGTGCTGGGAAAACTGGACAGGTACATGTAAAAGTATGAGATTAGATCACTCCCTAACACCATGCACAAAAATAAGCTTAAAATGGATTAAAGACCTAAGTGTAAGGCCAGAAACTATCAAACCCTTAGAGGAAAACATAGGCAGAACACTCTATGACATAAATCACAGCAAGATCCTTTCTGACCCACCTCCTAGAGAAATGGAAATAAAAACAAAAATAAACAAATGGGACCTAATGAAACTTCAAAGCTTTTGCACAGCAAAGGAAACCGTAAACAAGACCAAGAGACAACCCTCAGAATGGGAGAAAATATTTGCAAATGAAGCAACTGACAAAGGATTAATCTCCAAAGTTTATAAGCAGCTCATGAAGCTCAATAACAAAAAAACCAAACAACCCAATCCAAAAATGGGCAGAAGACCTAAATAGACATTTCTCCAAAGAAGATACACAGACTGCCACCAAACACATGAAAGAATGCTCAACTTCATTAATCATTAGAGAAATGCAAATCAAAACTACAATGAGATATCATCTCACACCAGTCAAAATGGCCATCATCAAAAAAAATCTAGAAACAATAAATGCTGGAGAGGGTGTGGAGAAAGGGGAACCCTCTTGCACTGCTGGTAGGAATGTAAATTGATACAGCCACTATGGAGAACAGTATGGAGGTTCCTTAAAAAACTAAAAAGAGAACTACCATACGACCCAGCAATCCCACTACTGGGCGTATACCCTGAGAAAACCATAATTCAAAAAGAGTCATGTACCAAAATGTTCACTGCAGCTCTATTTACAATAGCCAGGACATGGAAGCAACCTAAGTGTCCATCATCAGATGAATGGATAAAGAAGATGTGGCACATATATAAAATGGAATATTACTTGGCCATAAAAAGAAACGAAATTGAGCTATTTGTAATGAGGTGGATGGACCTAGAGTCTGTCATACAGAGTGAAGTAAGTCAGAAAGAGAAAGACAAATACCGTATGCTAACACATATATGGAATTTACGAAAAAAAATTTCATGAAGAACCTAGGGGTAAGAGAGGAATAAAGACACAGACCTACTAGAGAATGGACTTGAGGATATGGGGAGGGGGAAGTGTAAGCTGTGACAAAGCGAGAGAGAGGCATGGACATATATACACTACCAAACGTAAGATAGATAGCTAGTGGGAAGCAGCCGAATAGCACAGGGAGATCAGCTCGGTGCTTTGTGACCGCCTGGAGGGGTGGGATAGGGAGGGTGGGAGGGAGGGAGACGCAAGAGGGAAGAGATATGGGAACATATGTATATGTATAACTTATTCACTTTGTTATAAAGCAGAAACTAACACAACATTGTAAAGCAAGTATACTCCAATAAAGATGTTAAAAATAAATAAAAGAAAATGTAATAAAAATGGAAATAAATAAATTCCAAATCATTCAAGATATTTCTTTTGAATTAAAATGTGTAAAGCATGAACGAGTTGCCTACATGCTTATAATTCTCACACCAGTTCGTGAATCTAGGTGCTTGAACCTTAGGAGTCATTATTTACTTTTTCTCACTTCACATTCATTCCATCAACGGGTCCTGCTCTAAGTTTCTCCATCCACTGATAACATCCATCCAAGCCTTCATCACCTCAAACCTGGATGACTGAAATAGCCTCCTTTTTCTCCCATTAACTCTAGGTGCTCTTCAATGTTGTCTGCTCAATGCTTGACAACACTAAAATGATTTTTAAAATTTATAATTCTGGACATGCCATCTATATACCTCCTCTCCCCTTCAAGGACTGGAAAGTAGCAGTATAACTCTAGTGACCACTCTTTTAATGAATAATTTCTATTGCCATTTTGGAAGATTATGCTCCCTTACACCTTAGAATCTTTGTCCACAATGCATTTCCTACTTTCCCACCCCCAAACAAATGGACTTCTACTCCTTCTTTAAATGTCATCTATGATTCACCACCTAAAGAAGACTTACCTAAACCCTTAAATCAGATTCATTTGTTCTTTGCTGCTCGAATTCGTGCCTACGTTTGTAAATGCATTTTTGTAATAACTTATTTAACATCTACACTGTGAATGCCGTAAGCACAAGAACACTGTCTCTTGAATAAATAAATGGAAAATTAAGAAAAATTTTTATAATGTAGAAAGAATACAGGCCTTCAAATTCTATTTTTCAACTAAATAAATATTTCAGGGAAAATAAGAGATCTTTAAATGCAAGGAAAAGGAGGCTTTTAGGCATATATATGTATATACACAATTTAATATTTGTCAACGGACTTAATTATAAATTTTCCAAATCTCTTGAATGAACACACAGTCTAGTGAGGTTGGTTAAAAATGGTTATAAATAATTAGTTACTAATACAGTTCTTCTAATTGAGAAGGAATAATAAGAATAACATATACTTAGTACTTCCCAAGTGCCAGATACCATGTTATATGTTTTGAAAAGGTATACTCTCATTTAATTCTCACAAACATGTGAAATAGGCACTACTAATACTATCTAAATTCAGTTATGTGAGTACTCTAAATTTAGGATTAGGGCATTTTGGTAAATTTTGCAGGAATGTATAGCTAAGGAATTAAAACATCTGAACTCTGGAGCCCACAAATTTAACCACCAGATTATACTATTCTTGAGGAGGGAGAGGTAGAGAGAGATGAAGCTGGAATTATAAACCTGAGCCACATTTGTGAAGAATGTTGGATACCATGTTTAAATTTCAGCTTTGTCCTCCAGGCAATGGAAAACACTGGAAGGTCTGTAAGGAGAGGGATTATATGATCCAAGGTAATTTTTAGAAAGATTTCTATGGCAGAACATATGGAAAATTAATGAAGGTGGATTGATTAAATTGCCTATGACTACATTAAATTGCCTATAACTGAGCTAGGCAACTAGGATGCTTAAAAGTAATTTAATTCAGTCTTACTCAAACTAAATCTTCTAGAATGATTATTGAATCCTACCTCATCCTCTGCCAAATACTGATTCTCTAAGGAAACACTTGTCTATTGAGGATAATCTGGCATTGAGAGGTAGCTGATGTGCTTATGGGACAACCAAGTGGAGATGTCAAAAAAGTTAACAATATGAATCAGGAAAGGAGGCGTCACTCAAGATACAAATAGAAAATTAGAAGTCTAAACATAGAAATTATTTAAGGAAACAAACTTACTTTATGATTTTAACACTTTTGCAAAGAATTCATTAGAATCTATTTGAATATGGATATTCCTGACATTAAAATTTGCTCAAATGGAAATGTTTGTCAATCTACTCATTATGGATTTTTTACAATACTTCCAATATTATGGAAGGTAAAGACTAAGATTTCTGGCCAATGTGTAATAACAGGGACCAGATCGACCCTTCTGCCTTAAACAACTATAAAGTACATAGAACAATGGTGTGAAGACACTGAACAAAAGGTGGTGCAGGACTGGGGTCCCTCAGAGAAGGGGAATTAAGAAAACGAGCCCTACAATTGCATCAGCTTGTTTCTTGGAAGCAGTATCCTGACTTCAGGGCAGAGAGGTTTAGAAGACTCAAGTATAAGACAAAATTCTTATTGAGTTGAGGATACAGAGAACCAAGTTCTGAAAAACCAAGGCAGTTAGACTTTGCTGACCTGAGTCCTGGAGAGAATTCTCCACAGAGGATAAGAGAGACCTTTGTATATCAGCAGAGGGATCTCTTCAGTCTTTGGGGAACTACTGATTTCATGTGTGAGAGTAGACTATTCTAGGAAGGAGACAGAACCACTTTATAAAGATTAGGCAGAAAAATAATCTAGAGCTAAAGGATCATAGGTCATGCTTCCACTCTCCATCATAGAAAGACCTAGTAGAACATAAAGCATCAGTTAATATCCTTAGACTTATTCAAAATTAAAAGGCTAAACTAAACACTGGGAGAAAGTATGTTCACAACATATATCTGAAAAGGAACTTGCATCCTGAATATATAAAGAACTTCTGCAACTCAGTAATATTAAGACAACTCTATTTAAACAATGTTCACAATATATGCACAGACATTTTACCAAAGAATAAATGCAAATAGCAAATAAGCACAAGAAAAGAGGCTTAGCGTCATTAGGGAAAAGCAAAATATCAACACAATGGGCTTCCTCTACACAATATTTTTTGGCTATCACTAAAAATACTGATAGCACCAAGTATGGATAAGGATGTGGAATTTGCATGTGTTATTTGTGAGAATGCAACATTGTATAGCCACTTTAGCAAACAGATCAGATCGGCAGTTTCTTATAAATTTAAGCTTACCATACAATCCAGCAGTCTAAGTGCTACGTATTTACCCCAAAGAATTGAAAACATGTAATTACAAAAAGATGTGCATTCAAAACTTACAGCTTTATTATTAATAATATTAACATTATCATAATATTAAAACTAAAAAACAAAACAAATTTCCATCAACTAGCGACTAGATAAATTATGGTATACCCATACAATGAAACACTACTTAAGAATCAAATGGAGCAGACTACATGCAACAAGAATGACTCTTAAAAGAATTCATAAGTAGAGGAAACTAGCCACAATAGGATATATTCTCTATGATGACACTTTTATGAAATCCAAGAAAATGTAAAACTTTAGATTCATAAAGCAGATAAGTGATTTTAAGTGGCCAGAGGTGAAATAAGGGAATTGACTGTCAAGGGGCATAAGGGAACTCTGAGGGTGATGGCAATGTTCATATCACAATTATAGTGGTGGCTAGATGATTGTATACATTTGTCAAAACTCATCAAATTTACACTTAAAATTGGTAAATTTTCTTATATGTACATTATAATCCAATGAAGCTGATTTTAAAATTAATGTGGATGTTGACAGCAGAGGAATCTCAACATGTGAGAAGCAGGGCAAATATGGGAAATTTTCACATTTCACTTAATTTTGCTGTGGACCTAAAACTGCTCTAAAAAACTAAAATCTATTTTTAAAAAGTCAACAAAAAAATACTGATGAAAAGTAAATTTTATCATAAAAAATTAATGTGGCTTCGCTGAAGTCTTAACTAACACTAGTATTATAAAAGAATGGATAAAATTTACAGGATTTTTAATTAAGATGATTGTGTTTGTGGGGCTGTTATTTATGAGAGAAAATACAAAATATTTCTGAATATATATTTGACATAAAAATTAGTTTTTCCACATAGATAACAAAATGTAAATTCACTGAAAATTATCTTAGATTTCTGTTTTCTTCTTTGACTAAGGAAATTATACCTCTAAAAATAATAATTTAAAATCTCTGAAGGTATATTTTGAGATTTTAGTTGACTACTTTCTACAGAAAAGTGATCAAAACATCAAAATGAATCTAATAGTTATAATGTTGAGTAAAAGCCAGACTCCAAAAGTAAATACTATATGTTCCCATTTATATAAATTTCAATTAGAGGAAAAACTAATGTATAGTGAAAAAAGTCAGAATGTTAGTTTTACTTGAGGGACTATTTTCTGGAAACTGACATGAAAGAATCCCATATTTTTATCTCAGTGGTGGTCACATATGAGTTTGTGTTTATCAAGTTATTTAATTTATCAAGTTGTGTAATTGAGTGGTTCACTTATCCATGTGGTTTGTACTTACATTCTGAGGTTTTTTTTTTTTTTTTTTCCATATTGGAGTCATATAATCTACTTAATATTTTTCTGAAAGTCTATTAATTTCCCCTGGCTTCTTGTTCTTCATTTACTCCCTTAGTGAATAAAATTTATAGGTTTAACTCTCTTTCCTTTTCCCCTCCTTCAGCACCTTCATCTTTCCTTCCCATATCTTCTCTTTTTCTCAACAAATATTTTTTAAACCCCTACAATGTCCCAAAATGGACGAGGTGCTTGGGATACAAATGAACTGTAAAAATAGTATGGTCCTACTCTCATGAAGATTAAATTCTAGGAAAGGAGACTAATATTAGTTTTTAAAAAATTCAAGTCAATGGAAGAATGATAAATATCTCTGAAAACCATATAATACAGAGATTTGAAGTAGGCAGTAAGGTCAGAAAAGGTTTTCCTGAACAAGCAAACCTAGGAAGATGAAGAGGGGAGGAAGATATTGGCTGCAGAATGTGCAACATCTGGACAGATATTGTGGCTGGAGGGAAATTGTAAGTATGAGGGAATAGGCTTCCCTCCACTTCAATTTGGACCCACCAGACCCATATGTCCTTTGTTTACCCATGGTCTCCATGTTAATAAACCCAACAGTATATTTTCAAACATGATCTTATCTGATATCTTAACAGCATTAGACTTTATTGATAATTTCTTGTAGAATTTGTTCCAGGTTCTCCTTTCTTTTTCCACTATAATCTCTAGATATTCTCATATTCATCTATGACTTCAATGAGTAACTATGTAAAGATTTTTTAACAATGTGATCCCTAGGCCAGGCTGGTCCTCTGAGCTCCAGATTTATGTCTCTTTCTCCCTTCTTCACATCTCCAGGGAATATCAATATCCCCTAACTGGAAATAACATTCTTGCTGCCCTAAGTAACCCCAAACGGACCTAACTACTAGTGTTCCCTATTTCAGTGTTACATCTGTTCTGTCACAAAAGCCAGACACTTAGAATTTAACCTTGACACCTCTTTCTTCTTTATGTTCCTCATCAAATATATTTCCATGATCTTTCAGTTAATCTATGCCAATCTCTGTTGCATTGATCACTAAAATATCTCTCTTATCACTCTATACTTCCTTTTTTCATTCCCCTAGTCCTCGTTCATATCACATCATCTCCATCATCACTGCGCTCTAACATACTTGTCCACAGCTTCTCATCACTGATGTATTATAGAGCCTGATCAAGTGCTTTGCAAGAGGTGGGGAGTGAGGCAATATTACCACTTAATCATACATCAAGCAGTAAATTTTCACTGAAAACAATCAATACATTTAATTTTTAACAGATCACAGTTTTATGTGTTTAGTAACTTCACTTTTTTAAAACCAGAATAATATTTTCTTTGTGATTGGACATGCATGGGGTGAAAGTCATAAACCAGTGGCCCAAATTACACTTACACAGACATTGCTACTGTGTTCCTTGTGTTCTGCATTTCCCCCATATTGAAGACATGTTTACTAGTAACAATGGATATTTTCACTTTTATTTTTCATTTATCTTATTTAAAAATACAGTGTGTTATATACCATATTAAAATCTAAATTTAGAATTCTTAAAAGCATCACCAATAAGGCTGCTTGGTAACCAAAGAATGTTTCTGAGCACAATCATGCCAAAAATACATAAATCCTTAATTACCATGTTTGTTATTTTATTTTCATCACTTGTATTTCCCAACTATTTTTATCTCTCAATTATTGTTTACAAAAAATTTCAAGTAACCTTTGAAATGTAGTCAACTTGATCTGTCATGACACTTGGCGCTCCTGAAGAATTTTTACTGATTGAACAGAGTGAAGATGAGTTGTGTATATTTTGTGATCCCTCTTGGAAACCAGACAGAAAATTAGTACTACAAATACAAAGTTATATGAAAGCATGTGTACAAGCACACACACACACACACACACATACACACACACATATACCTTAAAGTAACACATTAGAAAACATTTTTTGGATAGTGAGGCGTTAGGAGCTTGTATGGGGTAAATATTTATTCACAGTACTTTAATATAAAGTCAATGTCAACATTGTTAATGATTTAGATGGCCTTCAAAATGCCTTCCCATCCTTCTCATACATAATGCCCATATCCTCATTTACACATGGACTTAGACCTTGCTTACTATCCTCTAATAATATCATATCTTGAATAAGCCTCTGAAAGATAGCTCCCAAAATTCACAATTCATTTTTCCAAATATATATTACATTAGGAATTGAGTTTTCTGATCTTTAAGCCTAGCATGATAGCCTTTGCCTCTCCATTTCAGAATATAGAAAGAGAACTTCAAAAATTCAACTAGATTTTATAGTAGACCACTTCCTCTAATAAGGCAAGAAACTGCTTGGTTATGTTGATAGCATACTAAGGGCCAAGACTGAGGATGGATTGTGGAATGTTTCAGGGACATGGTTATGTAACACGGCTATAGTGTGAGAAGAAAAGGAGGATACATTTCTGTAACAACATGCTACTGCATCCTGGAACACATCTGAAACTATCAGAAAGTAAGCAGATCAGAGTCATACTGCCATATCCTTCTTTTAGTTTCATTATATCCTCAAATAAGTATTGAAATCAAATAAGGGGAGACTGATATTTCACTTATGGGAAGTTAATGGGTAAGAAAGTTTGGGTTGGTAAAGACAAGCATCAAATTAAACTGTAACAACTATATACTATATAGTATATTATTTACCTACATACATGGACATACAAATACATAAACATATATCCTCTTTTCTTTTTTTAATTAAATAGAGGTGTTTGGAAAATTTGTTCATCAATTGTACCAGTTCTCAGAATATCCTGAAACAGAAAAAGAAAAGTAATCCAGAAATAACAAGTTTCATCACAAGAAACTCTTCTCTATGAGATAAATTATTTCTTTGTATATCGTTCAGATACCTAATATATTTTTGTGATCCTACATAACATATATAGTTGATATAAAGATACAGATGGGTAAAGAATAGTTCAACATAGATGAGTGAATTAATATGAAATATGGAGGAAAAGTGTTTCATTTTCTTTGTCATATTAGAGTAGAAACTGACATGCTATGCTATTTATAGAATTGAAATAAAATTTTGAAATGTTTCTTTTTTTCTGTAGTATATTTTTCAGAGAGAGTAAGTAAAGCCTCAATGATCACAACACTAAAATGTCATAAAACATGGAATCTAACCTAAGAAGTAGTTTTTTGCCTGTGAACTTTTAGGTCCACATTGCTTATTGATTTTATCCTCTTTTCAAACCATATGTTAAGTTACAAATACTGAAATTGCTTCATTAAATCACATTTTTCTTCTTTTATGTGTCAGTTACCTATTAAGAACATATGTTATCTCGACACAGTAATGCTTACTCTCAAGTCATATACTATAAGCTTAATGCTCTGAAAAAAGAGAAATAAAAATGTCACCATGTTCTAGATGAAAATAAAATTTCATCAAAATGATATTATAAACATTTAAAATTTAAAGCAAAACTTATAATGATGCAATAACAAATCCACAGAGTTCTTGGACATAAAGGGATATACTAAACAGCATTAGCAATGTACTTCCCTCCATATGAAGTCATTGTGTAATATTTACTTGATCTACACAGCTAAGAAAACTTAGACCAGAGATTTGTGTTCATAGCAACTGATGCTAGTTCCTTAAGTGGTAAGATGGCTCTGAACTTACTCTTTTAATAAACAAACCATTTCTCATTTCCTTTTTTATACAAGAGAAATAAAGCATTTAAAAATAGATTTTATGGGCTTCCCTGGTGGCGCAGTGGTTGAGAGTCCGCCTGCCGATGCAGGGGACGTGGGTTCGTGCCCCGGTCTGGGAAGATCCTACATGCCACGGAGCGGCTGGGCCCGTGAGCCATGGCCGCTGAGCCTGCGCGTCCGGAGCCTGTGCTCCGCAACGGGAGAGGCCACAGCAGTGAAGGGCCCGCGTACCACACACAAAAAAAGATTTTACTATTAACTGTAAGAAGGTATGTATCTATACCATTAGTCTACCCATTCAATTTCCACTTCCCTCCCATTTATATTCCTTTCCCTATATCCCCCATTAAGATGCCAGCATTTTGGATAGAGTTTCTTTTAAGAGATTTTTCTAAAACAACATATTCATTTGCAACAGCAAATGAACATTAAATCACACGCACAATAGGTTTTATCCTGCCAAACATAGAGACAAAACAGTACTGTTGGAATGTTTCTGCCTTTGGGGTGGGGTGGGGGAAACTATTCTTTCAATTATATCACTTTTTAAAAAATGCTTCTCTAAAACAGAAGACTTTGGTGCTAGTCCTTTAAGATGTGATTCTTTATAAATGTATTTTCTGAGTCCACGTGTTTCGTATGCACCGTCATGAGAAACAAATAGATGTATGGTTAGAATTTGGTAGGGAAATGGAGAAGATAAAAATAACTTAGAATTACTAAATTCAGGTCATTCCTCCAAAAATGATGTGAAAATATGCCCTTATTATTCTTTGTATCATAGCAAATTTTAGTCTTCCCACCAAGTCACGAAATCAATTTATCCACCACCGTAACTTCATGAGAATGAAATATAGCATCTGCACACCAGACCTTCATGGCTGACTGAGGATAACGCAGATCATTTCCAGTTAAGATTCTCAAGGAAATTAAGTATACAGAATGGAATTCCCTAAATTAGAATGTCCACAATATGAAGGCAGAAACAACTGTTTTGACCAGAAACCAAGTCTCTAGTGTTTCACAAGTTCAGTATAACAAAAGCAAAGCTGCTTCTGCTCAATTTCTCAGCCGTTTTATAGGATATAATGATTTCATTCATTCAATAAACTAAAAGTTACATTATATTCAAGTATAGAAATACACCACACTTACATATGTTGATTCTGTAATAAATGGATAATCTGAACCTACATAAATGTTTCTAAAAAGCTTGAATTTACTAAGTCAACAGCTAACTTTTAAATTACTCTCACCAGTAATCTCTTATTACACTCTTCTTTCTTTGTATTTTTTTTTTATCTAATCAAGGGTTCACATCATATTATTTCCACTTGGAAAAATTTCTTTCTGCTGAATCTAGACAATCAAAACTAAGGAGTAAATTGAAGAAAGCTAAAAAATATATGATCCCAAGTTAACGTGCTTTAAGGCAAAAGAGCAGGAATAAAAGACAAGTTTGTAAACACTTGAGAATGTAATTTCTTAATGTATATTCCCTGATCAATAAAATGTTAATGAAGAACCTGGTCTGTCTGAAGTGCCCGTGGCTCTTCATAATGGTATAACTGGAAATAAACGGAAATATCCTAGAATGAAAAGAAAATAGCTTAGAAAAAGTCTTCAGAAATGGTTTTAATAAGAAATGGCAGTGCCATACAAATTTTTGCCACATTTCTGATTCATGAATTGTGTTTTACAGACCTTATTTACCTACTGTGCACAATAAATGATATATCTATGAATATTAAAAATATATTCTTCTTTTGAAAATTATTTTAGTGTTTTAAAAGTATATAAGGATTCGGATCATGTTGATGTTACAGTGTATGCAATATAATGAGTTTAATTTGTCCTTTTAAAAAGATAATTTAGAGGTAAGATAGCCATTTACTTATTGTACCTCAATGCTAATTAACTTTACTTCTAATATGTACTTATAATCAAATTCAAAATTTAAATTAACTTATTCACTTGAGTTTAATTCCAAGAGTATAAACAGCACTCTATTCTCAACCTAGTCCATATTATAAGAAAATGGCCTGGAATTTATAGGTTATTCTTAAATACATCTTTAAACATAAGAGTTTCAGAAATGTGTTTTTAAATTATAACCAGTGATTTAGTAGAAGTCTATTAAATGAATGTAGATTGAATTCCATAAAGTAAAACTGAATCACTATGAAATCAAGACCTTTACAACATGCATTTTAATGAGAAAAATACGCAGTTTGGAAAGTTTGCAATTTTTTTTTAAAATATATATAAAGTAAGTTTTGCACCTGCAAGAAAGTCTAACCATAAAAGGATGTCATTTGGGTCACTTAGTCTAACTTCTTTATGTATTTTGATTTTTGAAATGTCCTCAATTTAAGTAAATACAAATAATAGAATTACTTTATTATGAAACACGGTTTTAATATGATTAAATATTTAGTTCTGATAAGTCCGCACAATGGTATTTAAGTTTTTTATGATGTTGGAAAAATGATTGATTCTGAAATTCCAGGTATGGATTTCACAAAGCAGCTTAATTCTGATTAAGTCTACCTAAGAATCACACAGGTAAATTATGACACCTTTTTCTCTATTTCATGTTGACAAATTAATTCCTAAATAGACTCAGAACTTCAGAATCCTTGCTCTGCTAGATTTGGAAGGTATTACATTGAAAGACATTATAATTACAAAAGTACTCGCATATTTTTCACTTGCCCAAATTTACTTGGAGCAGGTCAGAATGAAGTCTAGAACATATAGTTTATTATGCAGGTTTTGCTAATGTGCATAGAATTCTTAAATTATCTAAACTTCAAAGGGGAATAAACACACTTTGGGGCCAGCTATTCTTATCTACAGCCCTTTAAAACGAATCTACAAGTTTAAATAACTCCTTAAAAATTCTGTTACCAAGACTAAAACTTACCTTGAATTTTTAAAATGTAGAGCTATAAATATCTTTTTAAAAATTTTATTATCAGAAACTGAAAGTTTAATATTTGTTTTCCTGTATTTCATCTTTCGCTTGAATGCTTGAAAACATTTTATAACTTCATATGCTTATTACAGATTTTATTGTGAGAGATGTTTTCAACAGGCCATATTAACCTGTATAGGTATACTTAACTTTTGCTATAAAACTGTGACAAGTCAGAAGGGAAACAATATAGGAATGAGGCAAAACAGGGTATTCTAGATTGGCTGTCATCTACTCAGTAGTAATGGAATGAAATTAAATCTTTCAAAACAAAATTAGAACTGGGTCGTCTTCATTCTTTCCCACATCAAATGTAATTGACAATAAATTCTGAGACATGAGGACACGCGGTCAACAAATGTGCAGTCTATCAAATGAAGGAAGAAAAGAAGGATGAAAGGGAGGGAAAACAACACAAGAGTTATAACTATACATAACAATGTCAAGAAGGGCAAAAAAGATTTTGTGATACTATTTCAGTGAGTATACTATTAGCCAGATACAAAGATAATAGAAAAGACATGTAACTTTAGGAAACAGGAAACTTTTTCACAAGCAATATAAGAAATTAACCAGGAAGTTAATTAGGAAGAAATTTATTTAATCATCTCAGAGAGTATGGGGTAGTTTTACAAAGAGAAAATCAATGTAATTTCCTTTCTTGGCAGGGTGGCCAAGCCACAAAGGCAGAAAGAAAATGCAATATCTCAAATCTCCTACAGAAAACTTACTAGATTTGGCAGGAACCAAGATTTTTTTTTTTCCCATAGAAGGTGGGTTTAATTAATTTTGTATAATTCTTAAAGATATTATGCTCTGATTTTTGGGTGGTTTATAACTAATTGACTTTCAAAGGCTGGTGTTAATTACTGTTAATCGGTTCCTGGTGGATATCAGAAACTAGAAAAAAAATAAAAGTTAAAAAGTAAGCAGGAGCTCTTGGAGCAAGTAATGACTAGATCTTGGGGAAAAAGTAAACTGTTTTTCAGAATATCTTAAGTAGTCACCAAGTAGAACCATAGTGGCTCAGAGTTCTACTGGATATTATGATCCAAAGGAGAGATGACTAAATGTGGAGCATGTTCTTGCTGAGAGAGCTTGTTTTGAAGGAGTATAGCTAAATGAACTTGAGAAACATTTATAATTTGAAAGAAAGAATATTTACATTGAACTGCAGAAATTATACATAATTGAAACCAGTGGCTATAATATTCCTAAATGGTAGATAGGAACAAATGAAAGTAACAAAACAGAAAAATAAAAATGTAGAGGTATCACAAAATAGAGGAGATTCTACACTAGAGCAATGGATCTATGCATATATGCAAATAAATACATTTATTTTTACTAAGCATGGGAATTATATCTTTTTAATATGAAGCAATTGTCTATATTCAAAGGCAAAAAATAAGTGGACATCACACTAACATAGAATTGGAGAGTGAAGAAAACTTTTGATTACTAATGATGCCATGATAATGATGAGTCTCATGACATAGAACAGGAAGCTAAGCCATCTGGAAAAGTGCACTGTACAGCAAGGAGAATCCTCAGAAAACTTCCTATTGCTCAATCATGTGGATACAAATGACATCATCTTGGGAGTCAGAGAAGCACCTGTAGGGTTAGGGCTGGGAGGTTAACTGAAGAACTTGGGAGAAGATGCTGCATCTTTCATTCCTTCATTCCTACAAGTGAATTGGAAGGTGAACGTGGCTCTAGGCTCTCCCTTCTTCCATTTCTATGATAGTTTTATAACTTCTTGAAAATAGTTTGTCTATTTTTTTGTTTTTTTTTAATGATGCTCATGTAGTTTGGGGTGGTTTATTTACTGGTTAAGAATTGGACATCTGAAGACACTCTCTGAGATAAATATCCTTCCTTCACCACTGAATAACTGGATGACTTCAAATAAGTTATTTAATCTCTCCAAGACTCAGTTACCATATTCATAATATGGCAATAAAAATAGTACTTACCTCAAAATGATGATGAGAGAATTAAAGCACAGAATTCTCAATTCCAACCACATAATAAATACTTTAAAAAGTTAATTTTATTACCATTATTCCAGGCTTTTATAGGTCCATCCACAACATTAGAAGGCCTATTTGAGCACTTGTTCTGAAAATATCAGAAAGATCCAGGAACTATTTGACAGAGCTGTTTAACAATGAATATGATGGTGACCAAGGGCAAATATATCATTGTGAGATCATCCTTACCAAGCTTTCTAATGTCACCTTTCAGTTATGGTGTTTTATGAAAATTCACACCCTTGAAGTTTCACATGGCCCAACACGTATGGAATCCCTTTCTATATTTTTAATAGAATTCTGTTAACTATTAGTATTTACATACTTACACAGAACTGTAGTATTTTCCCTGGTAATTTTACATTTCCATCAACTAACTGTGATATAGTTATCTACCTTTTTTTTTAACATTAAGGGTGCACATCACAACGTGACACAATAAAGATGAAAACGTAATTCAAGCAACAAACATGAAGTAATTGTTCAAGTACATGAAAATGGGTTAATTAAAATAAACTATCCCATAAATGAATGTTAGCTGAGACAAACTAATCAATTCAGTAATAACTGAACACATTTTAAAAATGTAACAATTAAGACTATCATGAAAGTTCTGTGAAAAATCAAATTCCTGTATTCAAACTTTATATATTATATGTGCACAAATTTGCTTCCTGTGTGTTTTCTCAGAAGCAATCAATCTGTCTGCAGACCCTGCAATGGTAACCCACCAAGTGTTGTAGGAGCACTCTTTGAAAACCCAGGACTGAACTGTGGGCTATTCCAGAGACTGAGCATACAGAGACCCACACTGTACCTGCAGGAAAGAGACACTCATTCATTCATCTAGATAGGGAAACATGCTGCAGATCAAATGGATGAGGAAAAAAACGGGAAAGCTACAAATCAAACAGTGGTGTGGGAGGGTACCATGGAGCAACAGCTGGAGGAAGGAAATGGATGACATGTCCTGACACAGATCACCAAGCTGCCTCAGAAGCCAAACAAAGTAGCAATGGGAGAGTCAGTCTATAGATATTTGCTGAAACTCTTTCAGCAAAGTCACATCATCTGACAAGTTCCTGACACACCTTATTGAAAATTCCATCCGTCAAAGATAAAGGAAATGAATTATTTGGGAAATGACTACTTTGGTTCTAATTCTAACCAACAAAGAATTGATTCACTAAGTGAGAGAAATAGGAATCCTGAGAGAAAACAGTTCAGTGGCCTAAAATTCCATGACAGCCCAGATGGGACTGGATTCTCACTTTTCACTATTGGACATTTGGAAATACATGTCCATGTCCCAAAGGCAGCATTGATGGGAAATTTGCTTCCAGTTTTTTCCCAGTTCTTTAAAAGAAAGTTTTAACAGCTTTATTTAGATCTAACTTCCACTCATTTCTAAAATGTGAATAGATGTAGATTTTTTAATTGGTCTCATTAAACATACAATTTTACAATCTTTTTGCATTCAGTTTTATAACATAAACATGTTTCCATTTAATCAATGTGATTAACCTAATTTGAGTGGCTACATAATAATAAACCTTATGGTTTAGAAAACTTTGTGACTTCCTTTCACACCTCTTCTAGTCCTGCTTAATTATGGAGCAACCAAACTGCTTTTGTGACATTGTTATGAATCCCAACTCCTGGTACAGATATGATTGATTTAGGACAATGGTTCTCAGAATGTGAGGTAGAGAACCCTAAGTTCCCTCAGTAAGTTTTCAGGGGCTTTGCAAAGTCAAAACTACTTTCAGAATAATATGAAGATCTAATCTGCCTCTTTTGCTCTCATTTTCTGGTAAGCATACAGTGCAGTTTTCCAGAGGCTACAGATGGGGCTGTCACCACAAATTGAATACAGATGCAGATGTGAGAACCCATCTATTAAGCCAGATATTAAGGAAATGTACAAAAATATAAAACAATGCTACATTCTAATTGGTTTTGGAGATTCATTTCCATTCAAATATGTATTTGTGTTAATATATGATTATTTTCTTACGATTTTAAATAAAGTAATAAATACATATTTTTAATGTCCTTGCTTTAATTTCTATTACAGTACATATTTACAGATATAAACAAAACCTTTTAGGGTCTTCAATAATTAAAAAAATATAAAGAGGTCCTGAAACCAATAGCTTTATATGGTAACATAACCCTTTTTCATGTTCCCTAAAAACTCTTTGTCTTAATTTTAAGTTTGCACATGACTATTGGTTAAACAAAAAGGAAATATTGAAAAAAATTATATTTATGTTTCTAATGAAAACTTAATTTTCTGTTGTCAAGTACCTACTTCCTTCCTTACAAATTCTTTGTCATTTAAGCTTAGAAATTCATGGCCTTTTTTGGATTTAAGCTATTTATTTATTTTTCTAATGTTTTAATTATTTGAATTTTTTATATTTAATTATTTTAACCACAAAAAAAGTATACTGTTGTGGGGAATAAGAAACAAAGTATTTTATAACCTGAGATATATTTTCTTGTGTGACACAAGAATTTAAGTATATCTTTCTAAAGAGCAAAATCCAATATTCTATTAACATTACTGTGCTGTTGGTTTCTGGGGGTTTTTTGGTGTGGTTTTTTTTTTTTTTTTTGGTTTTTGTTTTTGAGTAGCAATTATGGATCAGAGGCAAAATTCATTATTGAAGAAGGAAAAAAGAAAGAAGCAAGAGTAATTTTTGCAACGAAAAGAAGTTAATAAATTCTGAATAGACTGTTCAGGTCAGGCAGGCCCTAAGGACACAAAGAGACCTTGAAAAGGGAGAGGAAAGAAAAAAAACAACAGAACAAGGGGGAAGAAAAAAGAGGTGGAACAGTAGAATTGTTTGCATTCTTTTAACCACAAGAATGAGGGCAGTTACAAACACAGAATGCCTTCAACCAAGGAGAGTTAGAATCCTTGATCAAAGCTGAGCTGTGTACTAAGTCAGCAATAGGATTCCGCCTTACCATTACCTTCTGGTTATGACACTACAAAGCGAATAAAAACATATGACAATTATATAATAATAATAATTAGGAGTAGAGATGGAGGTGAAAGAGTCAGTTCAACCCTGCAGGGAGAATCGAGGGATGTTTGAGTGGGGTTTGTGCCACAGGAAAATAAATGACATGACAAGGAGGAATTATACCTGAATTCCCTTTAGCCTGCGTGCTGGAGAGAACATTGTCTTACACAGCCTACTGAAATAGTCATGCTTGGAAGGGAACGCCCACATATTTAGAGTTTGGAAGTAGAGAATGATTATTCTTTTGGTGCCTTTATGGTTCAGAATAGTCCAAGTATGAGAGCAGTTTCTGCTCTCTGCACTTATTACAGCTATGCCTATTCTTGTCTCTTGAAAAAGAGACAAGAGTTTAAATAACTTGCTCCAAGGCCCACAGCTCGTATGGGGTGAATCTGGACTTCAAACCCTTATCTCTTAGACTCCAAAAATTATTCCCTAACCTGTCTCTCACTTTTCGGAAGACTCTTCCTTCCCAAACTAAATTCAGTTACACCTCATACCCTATTATTGTCATTTGTTCCATTGATATGTTCATTTATGTTGGTAACAACACTTTTACTGTGGTGACTTCTAGTTACCCCTTATTACTCACCATTTTCACATTTTGCTATGTTCTTACCTTTGGAAACAACTTCAGAATTACTCTTAAGACATTACTAAATGAATTATATATTTAACATATTTATTTTTATAACCAGAACCAGATACTACTCTAGGATACTGAGACCCATATACATATTATAAGATGATATTTCTCGAAGAGTTTAATAAGTAATTCTAAGAGATTGTGAATAGTACACCTGTGATCAGAAACATGAATTTAGCTTATATTTGAAATACTTTACCTTGAATGAGATAAAATTATATTAGAATTAGAATTATATTTGAATAATTATAACATGGTTAGAAAATTTAACAGAATTAGGGACACTACTGTTCAACTAAATTATTTGAGCATTATATTTACCAGGAAAAATAAAATAAAGGCTTTCCATTATTTTTGAAAGCTGACATTGAAACTACCATAGACAGATAAATCTTTGTCCAAAAAAATCAAAAATGACTATTTTTTAATGATGAGTTTGGGAAAACAGAAGAGAGATATCCTTCTCCTTGGTTTATAATATCTCTCATGCCCCCATGTCCAGATGGAGAAGTCAAAGACCTTCTTTTTCTTTAATTATTGATTTCACTGTACCCTATGATCTAATTTTATCAATTAGGCAGAGGAGTACATTGTAATGCCACAACAGTGAAAATTTGCTTCATCATATATTTATTAAGAAACTAGTAGGTGCCACAGACCTGAAGTAGGCCCATATTTAGTTTTGAATAAAGCAAAACTCTATTATCCTCTTATAAATCTGACAGTCTAGTGGAGAAACATAGGCATTAAACAATTACCAGTGGTAAAAGGGGTACAAAAATGTGTTATTAACATGTAAATTATGAGGACATGCTCAATATTCATTTACTAATACAGTGAATTACTCATTTTTATTAATCTGTTATAACCAATTACTTTTCTGAGCAAACCACCATAGTAGAAAATGTGTCTTTGCTGTCCAAATCTCACTTTGCCTTGTAGGACTCTGTAGGTTACAACAATGCTTCATGCCCAATCAATCAAGCAAGAATATAGAACACACATTTGTTTCTGTCTTAATAGATGAGCACTCCAAGGCAAAATGACTTCAGGCTCCCTCAAGAGATACACTTGGTTCGTCATAAACAACAACTGAAAGGGCTTTTGTGTTCAATGAAAATCCACATGTCATTTTCTAGGTATTTTAAGATGACAGGCATACTGGCAGGTAATTGTTATTTTAAAACTAAGTTTAAAAAAGATGATTCAAATTTTTATTTTCTTGGTCATGTAGGATTTCTCACTGTGGTTTCATTTAATGATGGCAGAAACTTACTAAGAGTTTGTTAAATGGGCCAACGTTCTAAATAATTTACATATAGTTCATTTAATCTTCAAAAGACAACACAAAACAAAACGAAACTTATAAGGTGGGCTCATCTCATTCCAAGTTTGTTTTTTGTGCAAATTGAAATCCTGAGAATTTAAGTAACTTGTCCTAGGTCTTGACAATAACTCTGTGAATCTACTAATCCTGCTCTTCTCTATTTCTCCCTGTTCAAACACATCTACGAAGGATATACAAAGTGATCGACAGCAAAACCCCTCTAGAAACAGGGTGGAGTGTGAGTAAAATACTTTTTCTAATAATAAACAAATGTATAGGCTATGTATGGAATTACCAGTTATGGGGATGTCTCCATAATTTAGTCTAGTTACTTAATTTTCCATCTAAAGAAACAGACTAATAAATTCTACTTAGTTTAAGTTACATCAATTGCCCTTAAAAAGAAGTGTTCCTGGGCTTCCCTGGTGGCGCAGTGGTTGAGAGTCTGCCTGCCGATGCAGGGGACACGGGTTCGTGCCCCGGTCTGGGAAGATCCCACATGCCGCGGAGCGGCTGGGCCCGTGAGCCATGGCCGCTGAGCCTGCGCGTCCAGAGCCTGTGCTCCACAACGGGAGAGGCCACAACAGTGAGAGGCCCACGTACCGCAAAAAAAAAAAAAAAGAAGTGTTCCTAAACTAAGCCTATAAACTCTCCAAAATAATCTACATAATGTGTTTATGTCTTTAAGAATTCAAAAATAAATTTAAAGCACTAAGGTATATGCATAAATAAAACACATCCTTTTTATAATATAACTGCTAAACAATAGCTTTGCTAAAAATTTCTCTGGATTTTCAAAGGACAGATTTGCTATAGATTACCCCAAAGATGGTAATCTAGTCTAGCTATCTGCAGCTATTGTAGTTACTTCAGAGAAAAAAGACTAAATTTGAATTAAGGTTTAACAAGAATCTAAGCTTTTGTTACAACCTGTGGAGGTAAAACAACATCCCAGACAGGAAAAATGGAGTGGGGAAAGAAAAAAACATATAGATGAGAAGACAAGGGATACATCTGGAATAATGAGTAGACCTATGTGTATACAGGTAGAGTGACATTGGCTGGAAATACAGGCTGAAATCCAACTATGAAATATAAAGATTAAGCTAAAGAGATTGCACTTAATTCTTTGGGAGCGATATAATTTCCCTTAGCCAAATCTACAAACTTGTTTATTTAAAAGGATCTCTAAGAAATCTTAGGTTTATAAAATATTAGACCTTGTATCAACAAATATGTAGTAATTTTACACGTACTCCATAGAAAGTACTACAAATAAAAACATGACTGAGACAGAGTTAATGCTCCCAAGGACATTCTGGTTTACTTGAGTAAATAAGGAATCACGACGTAATGCTATAGGTGCTGTGAAAAATTAAACACATAAAGTGTTTAATCTTATAAATAGTACACCATAATATTTTTTAAAAATACAGTATAAACCTCAAAAAGTCTATTTTTTGTTACAACTTCAAGAATAGAATGAAAATTCATTTACTGTATTTTTAGTGAATCTTGCTCACCAAAATAGAGTTTCTGACTAGGACCCAGTACTTTCTCATTATATGTAATCTTTTTCTTTCTTTCTTTTATTTTTTGCAACCCAACAGAGGTGACTTGTACGTCAAACCTAGGCAGTTATTTTGTGGATCACTTAAATATTACATCACTGTGTCAGAATTTTGATTTGGATTTATTAGTTTTACATTTTGCTGTTTGGGGCAGTGTCTCAAAGTCACATCATACTTTCACAACCTTGTTACAAAATGAAAATCCAGAGATTTTATAGTTGAAGATTTGTTTTATTTCTCAAAACACTGAATCCAATCTTATCTCAGAGATGTATAGCCAAATGATAATAATAGAAAGTATTTTCTACTGAAAAATGTGTTAATTAGAATACTTTTTAGAATATTATGTTAAACATTTAGGTAAGGTGTTTATTTTTGTTCAAGTTTATTTTTACTTTACATTGATCTTACTTTGGTTATTATATCATATATATATACTTTCTCTCTGTCTCTCTCTGTATTTGTGTGTACGTTTGTGTCTACACAGTAACTGGATTTTATCTTGATGATGTATCTTTAGTTTAGATTATCTTTCAAATATACATCCATCCTTGAAACTGAAGATATCACTAAGTACAATGTTAATTCATCTCATTTAGAATTATATTATTGTTGTTCTGACTGAAAACAATAAACCCACTTTGCCAAAATTGCATCCCAATGGAAATCAATAATTATAGAGATGAACATATAAAACACACAAACCTATGTTTGGAGCCCAAGCAAAACCTCAAACCAGCTTGGAGCCAGACATTTTACAAGTTTAGTATGTCTGGAAACTTTTTTTAAAAAAATGTATTTTAATATCCTGTATCTATATAGACTTATTTCTAGGGGGTTTTTACCAAATATGCATTATCATCTTTCTTTAGAATCAAATAGAAGAATTTAGTCATGTGCAGGAATTAATTATAATGTGCTGTTGAAAATGATTTTTGGTTCTTAAAGTACTTTGTTAATCAGTTTCATGACACCAAGTGACAAGAACAAAGACAAATAATATTTAACATAGTTTCATGAAGACAAACTGAGATGCAGGGTGTTTATGAGATTTAAAAGAAGCTGCAGACCTGGGATAAAAGAAAAGCCTTGTTTTTGGATGTTTAGAACAGGCAATCTTTTTAAGAAATATCATATCAAACACCCTAATTCTGCAAACTAGAAAGGACGTGTATGTTTCTAATCTAGGTATTTGAAAATATTTATTTATTCAAAATAAATTAATTAAACATATATTATATACCCGATGGTAACCTAGGTGTTGTGAATAAAATGGCAAACAAAACAAAGACTCTGCACTCACAAATATGTCATTCTTTTATGTGGTGACAGATAATAAACAAATGACCAAGTAAATATAAAATATAATGTTAGGTAGTAATAAGTGTCATAATGTCAAAATGGTGTGAGTGGATATTGAGTGATGGGGTTATATATTTTGAGGCTGGTCAGGGAAGGTTCCTCTAAGGATATGGTGATGTGTGATGAGAAGTGAAGCATGAACAATGCTCATATCTGTAATGAAACATTCTTTGTCATGGTCAAGGAGCAGCAAGTAGGCCAGCCTTGTTCAAGTGGAAAGAACAGGAGGAGGAGTGGTCAGAGGCAGTCTGAGACAAAACATGAAAGTCATAAATATGAGCCTGGAATTTATTTTAAACTGCAAGTGTTCCATTGGCATGTCTGGACAATGAAATTATCATATCGACATTTAAAATGATAATTCTGGCTGCTGTGGGGAGACTAAAGTATAGAGGCAAAAGTGAAAGCAGTGAATCCAGTTGAGGTGAGAGATGATGGCTTCTGGACAAAAGAATGAGAGGTAGAAGAAGTATTGAGGAATGCAATATTTAATTTGTATAGAAAAGCAATACAGTTATATGTCAGTACCAAATATTAGTATTTCAAAAGCAAATAGCTGTTTCCTGAGTTCCTGCTGTTCAGAGGATATGATGGGACACTAGTGGCTATAAGAAATTATAATACTTCCTTCCCTCAAGTAATAGATAGTATTTTACTAGTCATCTAACATTGTTTTTCATTTTCCATAAGTTGGGAATATATACATCTGTGGAAAAAGAAGAGCAATGTAAATCAGAGAATACATTATTAAATACTTTATAAAAATTTGCAATTTACAGACCTAATAGCCCCTTTTATAACACTCAATATATGTCAATTATATCTTTATTAATAGAAAACATCAAATTTTATTACTAATTAGTAAATTACTAATTTTCTCCTAATGAAAATTAGTAATATAGATATTATTTTTTTAGATGACAGCGGGATACTCATGGGCTAGGATGATGCAGAAATGTCACCAGGTAGAGGCTAGACCTGTTATTCAAAGGATGTAGGATGCATAATCTTTGGTCAAGTTGTGTAGCCATCCCAGATGGGAAAGAAAGCTATGAAAATAAAGATGAGAATGTCACTGTGTGTGGAATTGTGGGTGGAATGAACAGGCTTATCTGATTGAAGCAGAGAATCTTATTGACAGAAGTAGAAGATAACCCCTTGGAAAGGTAGGTTGTAGGCAGAGTCTTAGTAACATGGAATGGAAACTTAAGGAACTAGTTAGTAACTTACTCTGCAGGCAAAGGAAGGCATTGCAGATTTTGAATATAAGCATGAAATGATGAAAGATGTGTTTAAAAACATATGAGGGGGCTTCCCTGGTGGTGCAGTGCTTGAGAGTCCGCCTGCCGATGCAGGGGGCGCAGGTTCGTGCCCCGGTCTGGGAGGATCCCGCATGCCACGGAGCAGCTGGGCCCGTGGGTCGTGGCCGCTGGGCCTGTGCGTCCGGAGCCTGTGCTCCGCGATGGGAGAGGCCGCAGCAGTGGGAGGCCCGCGTACCGCAAAAAACAAACAAACAAAAAACATATGAGGATTAAATGTGATAACATATGCAAACTACAATTCATACTCTTCATCTCCACACTGTGGTATTCATGCTCCAGAGCCTCATTAGGGAATCAGGAATGTGCATATACATATGCCAATACCTTATATTATTAAGGTATAAGTTGTCTCCATATTTATATAGTTTAACAGATACCGTCTTAAATAAAATATGGAATAATTATGGAAACCATAGATGAATTATAATTTCCAGCAAATCTTAGAGTAGCTAGGCTTTAAATACAATTAAAAATATTAAAAACATACAAAAAATCTTGTTTGCTCTGTTTAACTATTTTAGCCGTGGATCAACCCTCATTTACTTCATTCTATCAATTCTCCATTTCAATTTGTAAGTGTAAACATTTGCCCTTTCAAGGTTTTTAATATGCATTGTTTTATTTGCACCTCAAAAATACTTTTACAGTATATATTTTTATTTTCATTTTATAGGGGAGGAAACTGAGATTCATGGAGATGAAGCTGTAAGGTGAAATTTTTTTAGTAACAAAAGATGAGGGGACATACAAAGATGATTACATAAACCACAAACTAATAGAGCATGCTCCCCAGCCACAGGTAGAGCTTCCCAGGGCCCCAGGGCTCTCCATGATAACAAAAGCTATGGATGGTACTACCTAACCAGATAGAAGATGGATATAGATGATGGATAGATAGATAGATAGGAAGACAGACATATATATATATATATATATATATATATATACACACACACACACACAGAGATGACAGATAGATAACATATATGTGCAACCTATGTACCATATATACATATATGTGCATATATTGATTTCATATGATGGGGCCTGTTGTACACACATACACATACATGCACACATGTACACAGACACACATACATACACACCAACATCTATATATATAGGATTCCCCTCTTGCCATTCTCATGGAGAACCATACACCAGATCACATAAGTAATTATTGGCAGAACCTCCTTCCAGTAACACTTCCTCCTTTATTGTCTTGTTTCCTCAGAAACTTGTTATAGAATCAGATATACCTATCTGTACCAGCATGCCAATGGTTACTACTGGACAATGTGTAACGTGTCTCAGAGATTTTATCTATAGTATATAATATGGGAGAGGTAGACAGATGAGACATTTAGAACAAGTAGAATTTGAGGTTACATTAATAATATCCAGATTTGTAATTATCTTTATTTTCTACCCTGATGCAGAATACTATGATATTTTTTCAAAAGTAATCCTATGACATAAAATTTAAATTTTCATGTGAAACTAGATGATTTATTTAGGTCTTCATTATTGAGACCATAGTGTCAAACAATGCAAGAAAATAAAATATTAAAACATGTTAATTAAATACATTTAACTACTTATATCAAGACAAGCTCTATCACTCACAGAAACTGAAAAACAATTAATGTCCTGTATATTTGAATTTGGAAAAATGAGAAGACACTTAATTGGACTTTCTGCTTTGCTTTTAGATCATTTGAAGACTTTGGCTGTAAGAATATAAAGAAATTAAAAATTTCCTGAAGACTGTTTTAGGTTCCACCTAGAGTCAAACACAAAGAGTCACAGGACTCTTAGACAGGGCCTGCTAAAGGGCCTCTTTTTTTTTTTTTTTTTTTTGCGGTACGCTGGCGTCTCACTGCTGTGGCCTCTCCTGTTGCAGAGCACAGGCTCCAGACGCGCAGGCTCAGCGGCCATGGCTCATGGGCCCAGCCGCTCCGCGGCATGTGGGATCCTCCCGGACCGGGGCACGAACCCGTGTCCCCTGCATCGGCAGGCGGACTCTCAACCACTGCGCCACCAGGGAAGCCCAAAGGGCCTCTTCTTGATGAATACTTCCCTTTATTACTTCAAAGATTGTTTCATTGATGTATTTTTAAATATTCTGAAAAGCCAAGCAAGCAAACGAGCAAAAGTCTTTCATATTTGAACTTTTATCAAAACCTGAACTTTCTTAGTGAGCTGGTTTAAAAAACAAAAAAAGGCAAAAAAAGTACACTTCTCTCCTATTGCCAGTGAGCTCTTGTATGACACCTTGGAAGCATTACTGATCTCTCCCAGGCATCACTAACCTCTTTGTTCTCTCATCACTAGCCACTCAGAGCTCTATTATCTTCCCCACTTCTTCCCAAACTGGATGTTCAGAGATTATTTCCACTATTTTTGTAAGTAAATTTGGCTCATGACTTTTCTCTCTCAGCTGTCTTATCTTTTTAGACAAAATATGTTCACCCTTTCAGCTGCTTTAGACATTTCCGGCTTTCTATCTTCGGTTATTCTCCTGGGCTATGATTCCCTCCTCCAATTTCCTCTTAACTCACTGTGAGTAATAGTCACCTTAGGATCAGGTTCCCCAGCAATCAAGCTATTTTTCTTACAGACGATTACTCTCAAATGCTCTTCTCAAACTTTCAGACTTCATTTTTTGGCACCGGTTAAATAGGAATTCCGGATTCTACAGTTTTCATGCTTGTATGACACAGCAGCCGCAGATCTGGAGGCTACGGCATGAGGTTGAGTGGGCGGTGGAAGTAGTGGCGACTAGCTTAGTGAGTCACTCACTGAGAGGTTTCAGTGCTGAAAACTGAACCCAGAGAGACGCACAAGAGGTTCTTAAAGAACATGAGCAATATCATTTCATAAGAAGAAAACACCTGATCAAAACCCAAGAAGTCGGCAGCACGTCCTCTCTCCCTCAGGAAATCGGAAAGTTTCATTGTATCCCATGATCAAGTGGTTAAGAATGTAAGTTAATCATTTAGTTTGAAACTACAACGCAGTTTTAAATAAAATGCAATTGTTTTGGTGGTAGGTCACATTAGTGGCCCCAGTTCTCCCTCCCTTCTTATCCTCATGCTTTTTTCCACATGACTTTGCAGTTTTTTCCTCCACAAAAAGGGCTGATAATATTTCCATCTGTTGGCTATGAGTTTGGTCATGAGACTTGCTTTGGTCAATAGAATGGAGTGAAGGTAATAGTGTGCCAATTCTAAGCCTAGGAAATATGTGCTTCCATTTACTCTCTTGTTCTTCTGCCATTGCTATAAGAAGGACACGCCTGGGCTAAATCACTGGTAATGAGAAGGATAATGAGAAATATGTGGAACAGAGCTGTCCTGATAAGCTGCCCCAACATAGCCCAGATTAGATCAGTGACCTGAGCCAACCTGCAGAAACTAGTGTGAACTTACATTAGATAAACCCCAGCTGACTGAATGGACAGTTGTTTTAAGGCACTGAATTTACAGTGCTTGTTATGCCATAACAGTTATTCAGGACACACTGAATAGTCTGTCAAATAAGTACAGAATTAGTTACTTACAAGCTTGCCTAAGTTTCTGCTTCATCATAATCATATGAATATATTTTAACTAGATATCTCTTAGAGAATATCTGCAATCATTATAAAAAAAGTACGAGCAATAACCCTTTATTATGGAACCCAATAACAGACATTTGCTCAAAAAATAATATCAGCCTAGACTTATCCTAATCTAAATTTATATTTTTTCATCACACAGTAATTTATCAATAAAGTTAATTTCCAGAATCATGCTTTTGAAGTTCTGGCAAAGCCCTAAATTTGTCTCTGAATCTCCAAATGCTGACAGTATATCATGGTAGTTAAGAACAGAATTGACCGTAAAATCAAATACTGGAATGGTGCTTATCAGGGACTGAGGGGAGAGCGAAACACAGAGTTATTAATCAACAGACATAAGTTTCTGTTAAGTAAGATGAATAAGCTCTACAGATCTGCTTTATAACACTGTACCTTTGGTCAACAATGCATTATACGCTTAAACTGTGTTAAGAGGATAAATCTCATGTTAAGTGCTCTTACCTCAATTAAGAAGAAAAAGAGAGAGTAGAATTGAAATCATACAATCATGGATATAAGCCGAAGTGTGCTACCCATTGGCTATTTGCCCTTGGAAAGTCATTAAGATATTTCTGAATTTCAGTCTTCTATTGCAAAGGTAAATATTAATAATGGTATTTAATTATTTATATAATACATATACAGAACTTAGCCTACTATCTGGCAAATAAAAATGAGCATTATAATTTTAAAAGAAAGTTTAAATTACATTTATTAATATTGTAAAATGTATCCTTATTTTCTATTATATCTTTTAAAAAGTAGTTGTTGAAAATATGCCGTGAGATGAGATTGGCTTAAGGGGTGGAGAAGGTCAGCAAGGGAGTCCTCAATGTTGAAGAAAGGGACCACCTGAAAGAGTTACTGAAAAGGCATGGTCGAGAAGACCTGGCGTGAGAGCAGGAGAGTAATGGATCTCAGGCAACATCTCATGGGCAGTAGCCCAAAGGAGAAAAACAGTGGGAATAGAGAATGAAATTCATATAAACTTTAAGACACTACCTTGTCAGTGGTGACAAAAAATCAGTAATGGATTTGCGAAAGGCAATATGTACCAAAAATGTGAATGTGTTTAACCTTTGCCCAAAAATTCCATCCTAAAGAATTCATCCAAAGAATAAAAATACATAGGTATGCAAAGACATTTATATAAAGATGTCCATTGCAGCACTGCTAATACCGATAATAGTGGAGATGGAAAGTGCATGTTTATCGAAAAAGGAATATTTAAGTAAGTTATAGAAATGAACACTATGCACATAAAGATGCATATATATTAAACACGTGTATATGTAATACATATATATTTTATGAATATATGTGTATTATATATGTACATATACACACATTTTATATATATATACCTATTATATATATTCATTAACATGTACATTTCCCATAATATATTGTTAAAGAAAAATTTTTAAACAGCATTTAATATGGTCTCAACTGTGGGACATAGTATTTATGCCTGCATGTGTGTGTCTGTGTGTGTACACCTGTATGATGTTTAATGTTTAAGAGGGCAATTAAAAACCTGTTTAAAACTATCTCTGGTGTATAAGCATTTAGCATATTTTATCATTTTTATATTTGTCTCTATTTATAATTAGGCTAAAATAATCTTCTTGACTTGTTATTACCAGAAAAAAATCACAATAAACAATTTTAAATATATTTAGGAGTATTAGAATTATATGTAAAAGCTGTAAAGGTAAGCACCCAGTAATATAATTGGCCTAATGGATTGGTAACAGGTGTTTATCTAGCCATGTGATACTAGATATATTTGGTGGGAGTCATTGTTTTCAGAGTATATGTCTTCTGATGTATAGGGAATCAGAGAGCTTTACTTATGTTGGTGAGATGGATGCAACTGGACCAACCATTCTGTCATAGTATCTACATATGACAGAATTATGTGTACTATGGTTTTGTCTGCAATCTTGAGGAGAGATGTGAATGCTTGAAACCTGGCATAGTACTTTAAAAGAGGCAGTTTCTGGGGAAAAATAACACTATCGAGGACATTAAGTGTGACAAGTACCAAGTTCTATTGTTTACTTAAGATAACTTGCTCATCCTTCTAATAAGCCCACAGCTTCCATTGATTGAAAATTTCCTCATTATCAGAGCTATATGGAGAGCTGTGGGGTATTACTTCACTTAATCCACCTTCCAGCCCAGAGTGGTAGATATTCTCATCCATCCCTGGTCTCTGCTACCCAAACTCAGAGACAGAACTTTCTGTCATGCGAAGACATCTTCGGACAGTAGGAAGACGTTTCCATCCAAAACAGGGCCCTAATTAAACTCTAGCTATGACTCACCAAATGGTCTCCTCTAGGATGGCGGTCTCCTCTAGGATTCTTAGTGGTGAATCTCTTCCAGCTACCACTGATCAAAAGGCATTTACCTGAACATAGCCATGTTTCCAGTTATAGGTGGTGATTTCTTAGGGAATGGAATTCACACAAATCCTCTCAGGCTCATCTGACCACGCACCCCAAAGCCTTCCCCCATTGGTCCAGAACAGGGCTCCTCTCCTTGGGAACGTCCCACTGATGGCAATTTCACTACCACACAGTGATAAGAGCAGATGATACAACACTTCATCATAGGCAAAAATAAAATCTCATTTCCCAATATTTATGGGTAAATAGAGTTGTCCATAATATCATGTTATCCGCAATCTAATTTTTTGATATTCAAAACAATCTTAAGTTTCTTCTTTTTACAAATAAACTAAAGAATGCATATTCTATCAATTTAAATATAAAATATTTTTATACAATTTACGGTATACTTACTTAAAAACCGAAAATTGGAAAGATTATAAATGAATGTACATTTATTCATTTGTTCTTAGGAATACAAAAATTAACACCCATGATCATATTTTCATGCATTTGTATCAAGTTTTAATAAACTGGAAGACACCTTAAGGTTTATAATAATTAGGAGTTAGTTTATAATTCATGGAATTAATTTATAGCTATACGGTTAATGTCGCCTGAGCTTGTCTAATACAATTAAGTACATACATACAAGATGAAGTGTGTGTTTATGGGAAAAATATTGTCATCATGAAAAATTATTTTTCACATTGAATTGTCTCTACTGATTCTATACAAGAGTGAAATTCCAAAGAACTGAGGAAGCTACTCATAAGAGATTCTGTTCAACACTCACACCACTGGATTCATCTACCAAACATATGAACATAATTGAATCTATTTATAAGAACAAAGCTTCTATTTGAGGGAATGGTCTGGTCTTGAAAAATATCTCACAAATCAACAGTTTATTCCATAACTAAAATGAGGCGACAAGACTGAAGCAGGAAAAAACAAAAAACTAAGCTCCATGCTCATCAAAATGAATACGAGAAGACCCATCCAATTTTTGTAACCAACGAACTTCAGAGTATTGGTGGCTTTTCTCTTCATATTTTACTGCTAGAGTACTTGCCAATTAGGGACAATTTCTAACAAATAAGACAAAAACACTGGCAGCATGATTCACACACATTTGCTAAAAACATAAATTAGATTTGTTTGGCAACTAATTTGTGGTTATTCTGATTCAAATGCTAACAATGGAAATGAAAGTTATGGTTTCAAAATGAGACTGAGTTTGGTACATTAGACTTCGGAAACATTGTTTCAATGAATTATAAGGCATTATGAGAAATTCCATCACAGGTTTTACTTGAATTCAGAATATTGAATCCAGCATATATTCCCAAAGAAATGAGACTGATCTTCTGCAACGTATTTCAAATATATACTTTATCACACAATATCATAAAAGTTGGGACAGTAGATGAAAATAAAAGGATATATCCCTGGATTGAAAAGATTTAAATGATTAATTTTATTACTGTAAATGATTTTGAGCAATAAAAATATACACTGTTCCAGATGAACTGGAAGACACAAAAGAAAGATAAAGTTAAATCATACTTGTGATATGTTTATAGTCTAGTCTGGCAGCAGAAGCAAAATGGAAAAAATCTTTAGATAGCAATTCAGGGTTCTATTGTATGATATGGGATACAAGTACCACGGTTCAAGAGTGGAAATTAGAGTGAATGGAGTAACAGAGGCCACACTTTGAATTTGTCTGAACTTTGGCTAGGCAGTGGAAGCAAGAGGCTGCTTTGATAGAGATCATGAACAAATTGAGCAAAATGTAATGGATTTACCATGGAAAATTAATAAAATTTGGTAGCTGAAAACAACACACATTTATTATCTTCTATAGTTCTATAGGCCAGAAGTTTGACAACTGGGACTAACCGTGAAGCTCAGTTCCTTACTGGGTGCCCTAGTGGAGAATTCTCTTGACTTTTCCACCTTCTAAAGGTCTCTCCCTGGCTCTTGCTAAAAGACCCCTACATTTTAGAATGAGCGACGGGGAACTGAATCCTCATCTAGCCATCTCTCTCTGACCACAGCTGGGAAAGGTCCTCTGCTTTTAAGAACTTATGTAATTAGATTAGATTAGATTCAGGATGATCTCCCCATCACAAAGCCCCTAAATTTAATCAAAGCAGCAAAGTCTTCTTACCAAGTAAGGTAATATATTCACAGGTTCTAAAGATTAGGGTGTGGACCTCTTTGGGAGTCATTATTTTCCTAGCACGTCATCGGCATGGGATGGGATAATCTCCCTTAGTTTCTTTCTTAAAGATTTCTAACTTTTAATATGTTGTTTATTAAACTTTACATTAGATTAAGCTCCATCCAATAAACAGAGGCTGATTCTAATTTGAATATGGAGTTTGGGAACATGGTAAAGGTGGAGAGGGAAAAAAAAGACCTCAATTTTAATCATTTTTCTAATTTGCTGCAGGTTACTCATGATGTTCACCTAAAGAACTTAAGCCCATTATCATAAGAATATTTCATCTTGGAGCCCCTATTTCATGCAAATAAGAGTATACAACAGCCTTGGTGATAGCTGTTTACAGGCAGGACAAGAGGTGGACTGCTCTCGTGCTGTCTCCAGTCATCAAGATTCCCTCAAGAACAGGCATAGATATCTTTTACAAAACAGTCTAATTCAGATATCTTCCTCTGGCACTCATTTAGACCTCAAATACACAGAGACTTAAATGTTCAACAAACTACTAACAGCATTCAATTTCTGCCTACCACCCTCTTCTATTCCCTTGGTCACACCTGTCTCACAAAATTCCCCTCTTTGATCTTCCATTTACTAACCTACATTTGGGTTCATTGTCCTAAATGCTGTAATCTGCAAAACCAACACTGTCCAGTTTGACCCCTATTTTCTTAGCCAAGCTAGAATTCTGATAGAAGGAAGTAAGAAGACACCTATAACAAGCAAAAGTTAAACCTGATTCTTAATAGGAAATACAATTAATTGAATATTTTGAGGTTATTCTATGCAGGGTCTTAAACATTGGACAGAGAATTTTGTCTTGATGAGATAACCCAATATGAATAAGGATGTTTCAGGGATTAATTGATATTTTAGGAAGATTATTTAGATATACTGCTAAAATAAAAAAAAAAAAAAAAAAAACACGAAGTGGGGAGATGCAGATAAGAGACCAGGTGTGATATTTATTTATTAGTTGAGGAAATCAAGATGATGTCAATTTAAAGAAACATTGGCTTGATTCAGAAAGTTACAAAAAATTTTAAGGTGACATTTCTCTTTTCAAAATTTGTATGCTATTTTTAATTAAACCACAGACTTTAGATTCTGGTTATGATGTGTGTGTGTGTGTATGTGTGATGGAAACAGTCTAAAGAAAATTCTCAGAGGGATAAGTGAGTAATAATTTTACCATTTTAGATATTGTTTGGTATTATAGTTAGTCACAGTTAGTTTAATTGTGCACAAATATCCTAGATCACAAAAGTTAACTCTTTTAAGAAGATGCATTCTTGATCACAGTGAAATATAAGGGAAAACTGAAATCATTTTCCTTATAATTGAAGAAATGCATGTAAAGTGAGCCAGAATCATTTCATAGGACATCTATTAAACATTTTTGTCATTACATATTTTTAAAAAGAATTCTCTCTAAAGTTTTAGTATAAGAATGCATGAATAATAATAGTTTAAAAATTCTTGTTCTACATGGAAAGCTCTTACTTTGAACAATGAACTGGAAAAAATCAAGTTATATTTATAATACATATTTAAGAAACTGGAAAAAAATGAACAATAGATGTATATTAGGCCAATGTGCTTCTCTGCTAGAGAATATTAAATAAATGGGATAAAATATAATTGAATATTCCCACTACACATTAACTAATTTTTATACTTTACTGGATGGAAAATTCAAAAAGGGGGTATTGGTTATACAGATAAAATGTAACAACTGTTAACTCATCCTTAACCAGAAAGAAACTTCCAAAGTCCAGTTAATTTGGAAAAAGAAAAATTCTTAGTTCATTTGCAACAATACACTGCTATATTAACATTTTCTTAAATTCACTTTTGACAGTTTACTTCAAATTTACAGCTATATCAACTTACACTAGGGAAAGGGAGAATTTAACCATTGATGCACTTTATTCCAGTCCTTAGGTTCTACTGTTTAATACAAGTAGGGGTCTAATTATAATCTATTCAAATGAGCCATATACTGTGATCAAACATATCAGATTGCCATTCAAACTTCTGTGGTACAGGTAAAATTATAACTCATTTACTGATCAAAACAGTGGGAAAAATCTAATAAATTAATTATTTTGTGCAATTCAATGCATTTGTGGAAAGTTTGTTACTAATATGAGTGAGGTCAAAAGATTTGTATATCTAAACCTGCTTTACCTTTGATCAATTTAGAGAAAAATTTTGATAAATGTATGGCCTTACTGACCTAGTCTATTGAGCTCTTTAAACTTTAGGAAAAATAATTGCATTTTTAAATGCTTAATATGAGACGCTATCATGAATTACTTGAGATAAGTCTTCCCTTTTGCCTGGACCTCGCAGAGATTTGGCTAAAGAACAGGACCACTCCCTTCCATGTCAGTCAATTTAGAATGTTTGCAAACCTCATTAATCATTTCTTGGAGGGTACTTCTAGGACACAACTGTCTCAATTACAAATAGGGTCATGTGAAACTTAATGAGTCCTTTAAATAACTCATTGGTTCCTTGTTCCAATTATTTTTGCTAAGATGTTAGGGCAGAGATCAATTTTCTATGACATTGAGAAATTTAAAATAATTATCATCTGCAGGTTTCACACTATTTTTGATTTGTTATTATGTGTTAAATTTTATTTTAGGCCTATGTATTACAGAACCCTAACCATAGAAAATAATCCCAACAATGTGACTTCAGAAGAGAAGAGAGATCGATTTCATCATTATTATAATATGTAAGAATGAAAATGAACAAACATAAGTCTGTTTAAAATGTTAATTAAACATTACTTCAGTCTGAAACCAGAAAGCAGTATGTCTCTCCAAAGTTTACATTAAATGCTGTAGTAGTAGTATTTAGACAAGAAAGGTGAGGTTATGTAGAAGTTAAAAAAAAGAACCTCAGAGGCCTAACACAGCAAAAGTCCATTTCTCATTCCCACAAATGCACTGGGGATCCCATCACATCCCAAGACCACTATTCTCTATACAGTAACTCAGGGATCCAGGCTGCTTCAATCATGTGACCATTATCTCAACACAAGTATTCGTTGTTGCCAAGCTAGGGAGAGAGAGATTGGAAAATCAAATAAGAGCCAAGCTCTCTTGGACTGAAAGTTTTATGTGTCACTTCTATTCACCTTTCATTGACCATATCAGTTTTCATAGTTCTTGGCTACACTTAACCTCTGTAGCAAGGGAATATAGAAGACTAATGGAATATGCGGGAAGTATTATTTGAGGACTGTCTCCATCACCCAATATCCTTTGTTCCCATTAATGTACAAAGAAATACAGTCAACTACTCTCCAAATGAGACAACTCAAAGGTCCAATCCAGTCTCTGCTTGTGGATCACTCAGACCTCTGGCTGATATTTGAGTCTCTTTGTCAGGTTCTGATGTCAGTACTTTTAAACGATACATATAAACTAAAAAGACAAGTTTAGGCAGCCTCTCCATATACATACATACACGTACATGAACACTCAATACTACTAATAATGGTGGAACAGAAACAGAACAGATACTAGGTAGAAAGGAGAAGACTGAGACATACCTCAGTCACTGGTACATAGATATTTCGGTCCCCATGAGCAGGCATTGTGAGAAGTCCTAAACTGCTGTTGGGGAATGTTCCTCCATTGGGTCTAGATTCTTTTGGGAGCCTCCAGAAAGTCCATTATTCTCTGTACCTCATGGCTTCATCTTTAAGGATGCTTTTTTTCCCCATTATCCTTGTTCCCATTGGATATGGGTTTGGGGGAATATCCTCTACTTGTAATCTAAGGAGTTTTCTGAGCCAGCTTTCTGCTCATAGAAGTTTGGGAATTTCAAGTCATTTAAAGCCTTTAGGTTTTGTTTGTTTGCTTGTTTTTGTTTTGTTTTGTTTTTGTCCAAACTCATAGTTCCTTACCAGAGAACTTTAAATAAATCCAGTAAGCTTCATTCCAATCTTCTTCATGTACCCAGAATATACCCAGTTCTTTTCTATTTTATACCCCTCTACTCTTCCGTTCCATTATTCATCCTCTCTATATAACAGGGTTACACAAAAGCTGTTTGAATTTCTGGGCAAAGCCACCCTCCTAATCTGAATCATTTTACCAAATTATTGACTGTCACTTTCTTAACCTGTTCTTTGCTTTGAGGCAACTTAATCAGTTGGAAATATATTACCAGACATTTATCTGTAAAGACTTTTGCACTCTTATCATTTATTAGCAATTGTTTTACCAATACTGAAAGACTGTATTAGACTTTCTCTACCCATTTCATCTCTGCTTACAAAGTAGCCAGTTCTATTCTGAACACATTTGTTACTTAATATACCTTGCTGAATAGAGTTAATAGCAAATCACACATGTTATTAACATCCTGCTTCCAACCAGAGTCCCAACTTTGTTAGGCACATGAACTGCTGCTGCTCAAAGCATTATTCTGATGCTTTGCTACTGTATGAAATAAATCTCTATCTTTCAAAAACCTCTAATATCAGTTCTTTCTCTGTTCGTCCACCTGGATCACTAGGTCAATGCCAAATATATTAGGTTTTTAAAGACATCATCTCACTTCTGTTACCAACTTCTACAACAACCAGGATAGACTAGCTAAGACAGACAAGCTAGGTAGGATAGATTAGATAGACAGAAACAATGCCCACATCTCAGTGCTCAGTACAACAAAAGGCTTACTTCTGGTTCATTCTGAATTCAATGCATATTTGAGCAATTCTTTGGACACTGTTTGCCTTGCAGGAATGCAGTAACCCATGCTGTTTTGATGTTTTGGGTTCACAACACAAGGCCTTCTAGGTACACAGCAGAGCAAGAGAGAAGATGAAGAATGGTGCCTGAGATATCCATTATCTTAGCCTAAAAAATAATTCACATAACACTTCTTCTTGCACTTAATTCTCCAAAAATAGTCTTGTGGTTCAAAATAATTGTAATAGAACATAGGAACGTAGGGAAGACAATAGAATATTTGGTGACTATTACTCTATGCCACAAGAGAGGAAACCTCCTACATCTTTGTAGAGAGAAGACTATAAATATATTGACCTATTTAACAAAAGAAGTTTCTGTAACTAACACTATCTCAAATGAAAATTTTAACAGGCTGTATACTTTAATGGTTAGGACGGTAGTTTCTTTTTTTAGATAATCCTGGTTTATTAGCTCTGTGATTTTAGGTCCAGAGAGGTTAAATGAGATAATTTATATAAAAATACCAGACATCTATGAAGTATTTGATGGTTATTAGCTTTAACTGGGAAACACACTCTATGTGCATTTTTCCATACAAATAATATAGCTATTTAATTCACAATTTCCTGCTAAAATTAAAAAACATCATATTAGTTAACTTGCCAGAGAAATCTAATTTTATTGTTACTGGAAAAAAATAAAGCCAGCACTTGAGAACTTCAAATTTAACTGGCTTCCCCAGAATTAATTTTAAATGGTCTGAAAATAAAACATGTGGTGTGACACTATTCTAAATAAATTAATAAATTAGAGGAAGAGGGATAGTGATGAAGAGGTGATAAGGTTAGGAGAAGGACAGATTAGATTTAATGACTAAAAATATTTAATTTTGTCTGGGACAAAACCTAACACTAATTAGTGTTAATTAATAGACACACATGCTACCACCATCTTAATTTAATACCTGCAATATTATTCTGTTTGATCTCTTTTCTTTGAAAACTGTTGGCTAAATGATACAGAGAATTCTGCCCTAATCAGAGAAAATGAGTTTTGACTTTGAATCTGATCTGTAGTCTGGCTCTTTTATAGCTGTCCTGACTTCTAAAGAAACAGATCTCTTTAAAAAAGAACCTGTTAGAATGTAGACATGTTTGACATATTAAAACTCTACATTTGTTTGATCTTACCAAACAATTTGAATGTGTATCAGCAGAAAGCAAGCTCGCATCTGCCACAACAGGCATGTTTACAATCGTTTTAATGATACCATTTGATGCCGTTCTTCAGGTCTTGCTATTCTAGGCTGTTATATGAAAACCACGTGAGATAAGTTTACCACCTGTTGGCAGTGGAAGTGACCTATTTACAGGAATCATGGTAAATACAGATAGAAGATAGAACTCAAGTTATTTCCTATGTTAAAATATGACCTTAAAAACAAAGGATATTTTGTGGAAGAATATACTTTTACCCTAAACCAGAAAAGAAAAAAAAAAAAGGAACAGACTTCTTTCTGATCTCAAAACATATGAATTTCACTGTCTCTGGAAAAGTCTGTTAGTTGACAGGTAAGTTCTTAGCTCACGTAAGAAACTTGAGTTTAAAAAGCTTTTCCAAAACATTTACCTGGTTCTTAAGCTGTCTTGGATTTAGATGTTTTTAGGGAAGTTAGTAGTTAAGTAACCATAACTTTATTGCTTCTCTACTTCTCTCTAAAAGGTGTGGAAATTGTTGTGTGCTTTTTGAAGACTGAAAGAATTACAGGATAACTCCTCTTGAATCTGTACTGTTTTTAAGCACATTTTCTTTCATTTTTTTGGGCCAGGGATTGAGAGTACTGTTGATTACACTTAAAACCTTTCTTAAATGGATCCCAGAAATTTTTTTGTTTAATTTTCAATATCTTAATTTTATACAGCTCTCTACATTTCCAGATGACCAGACTGTAACAATCAACAGGATTCTTAGTAATTCTTCATACAACTTTATATAACAATGTGAAATACAAAGGAAAACTGAATACTCTTTTATGTATTAAATAATTTCTATGGGTCTGAAACTATACTAAGACCTAGGAATGAAAGCACAAATGATAGAAACATAAATAAGTTTTCTAGTAGCTAGCACGTTATTAGGGTGATGCTGTATCTGAGGACATTTTAGCTTCTGATAACAGTCTCAGAAACACTTTCCCTAAAGCTGTTGTATGATCCTAGGTTTGCTTAGCTGATTGCTTAGCTTTCCCCAAGGGCTGTGTAGAAACAAAGCTTCATTAATATGATTAGGAAAATAAAAGTGTGAAATTTAGTTGGAATATTTACTTACTGTTAGGAAAATAGGTAGTGATCTAGGTTATCAAAGTCAAAATTTCTTTTCATAATTACAAGGAACAATTTATGAAAAGGAGATATTATGAGGAGGAAGAAGATAGAGCAAGGGCCCATTTCTATGTCTCACATCATGAGGGTTAGAAATGTTGGTGGTGAAGTTGTCTGCAAAGAAAGCTTCTTTCTGTCAGGTACCAATCAAATGAAGAAAAAAATAGTAGGTGTTTTCTTGATTAGATGAAATAGAATCAAAGTTTGTTTTGGCTTTGACATTCTAGGTACACTGGAATTGCTTCACTTAGGTAGAAAATTGCTAGAGTGAAGCTAACCTCCCTGAATCTCTCCCCACTTGTCAATGCGATGCACTCTCTGATTTCCCTATCTACTATTTGTAGGAGGGAGGCCTCTTTTGTGAGTCTGAAGTAGGTAGTGATGCGCCCTGAGAGTGCATTTGGCTTTCCTGTCTACTCAGCTTTTATGGTTTCATTTCCCCCTTTTGATTCTCAAGTATGTAATTGTGTAACTCAATGGTACACGCCTGGCTTCTGAGTAGCCTAGCCCAGGCTGGTAAGAAAACAATTCGCAAATCTCCGAAGGCTTGGCAACATTAATACGCCAAATTTAATAAAACTGTACAGACATCCTAAACATACCTGCTGAATACCCTTCCTAGGCATAACATAATATCCATTATTTAGCTGAGGAA
Organism: Aethalodelphis obliquidens; assembly: GCF_003676395.1. Lineage (NCBI taxonomy): Eukaryota > Metazoa > Chordata > Mammalia > Artiodactyla > Delphinidae > Aethalodelphis > Aethalodelphis obliquidens. The sequence goes on along the minus strand of NW_020837949.1, from coordinate 78,376,047 downwards.
TTCTACTTAGAAACATTAAAGTAGTCATCACGGTACAGAAAAATTGTGTACTTGAATGAAAATGTATTCCACCTATTTTTTTGCCACTGTATACTGACAGTAAGTTTCTGAAACTTATGACTAAACTTACACAGAATGAGGATGAAGGAATGTTTATGCATGAAACAGAACAGATATAATTGTAGGCATATAACACAAAAGAGAGAGAGAGAAATTATAGCCTGCAAAATATTTAGAGTACATTCGAGGGCACTCAAAAATTCATAGAACTGAACGTTGCCTATGCAAGCTGAGATTAAAAGAATATAGGTAATTTCCTAACCCTTTTGTCCATCTCGTTCTATATGTTGACATATTAAACTCAGTTTGGCATGATTATTTTGTAACCAAAGTAACAGCCACAAGTGTCCTCTGGCTAAAATAAAAAATAAATAAAAATAACAATAATATAGATGATTGTGTTTCTGAGACACTTTGTATTTATAAAGCAAGTGCAGCCACTGGTTGTCTTCAAGTTCTATTGAGACATGTACAGGTCCTTTCAATCCCAATGCCAATGTGGTAGGAATCCTCCCTCACATCTGGCAGTACAAGATTTTTTTTACCTATACTTCGAATATATTGAGTTAAATGAAAAAAGCTGGAGGTGTCCAAGAATTATTATGATTGTAACAGCTGAGAACCAATTCATAGGTCAATTTTAACGATATTGAGAGTATTAACTCCTTTACTACACGTAATAAAAAATGGTCTTTCTGGTCACAAATATAGTTTGTGAGAACATTATCCAGTTTTCCTCCTGTTTTCTGTATCTTTTCTCCCTAAAGTGCTACTTTACTCAGCATACTTAGTAATTAAAGTCACACTTAACGAGACATTCTTATGCAGAGCTATCAAATCATCTGTAAGATTCCCAAGCCGCCAATGAGTGCCAATACATATCCTCAACAGAGGAGGAGAACTGGGTTGATGCCAGTGCCTCTAAAGGTGGTATTGTTTGATAATAGGGTGAAGGATAGCCAGAAATCAACAATTCCTGCTTTTTAGAGATTGTTCTTAAGCTTTGATGAAACATTTCCTCAAACTGTTTCCTGAACTACTTTGGGATGTAGACAACATAGTAGCAGAGGTTGAACTGCTGGGGAATGAGTAGTTAAAACTCAGAATGCTGGCCTGTGTTTAGTTACTCTTGGAGGCTAGACACTCTCTGCCTGTGGCTTACAATCCAGGCTGACTGAGAGTCCATCCTCATAATTCACAGCTTGGCACGACTAGAAGAGCCAACTTCTGTATGCCAACTTGAAACTAGTATAACTGCCAGCATGGAAACATCAGTCTCATTAGGAGGTATGATAGGAGGTGCTTCAGATTCTCCCCAGCACCTTTCATCAAGGGGACACACCCTCTAGCAAAGACCCAATTGCAAGTTGTGTCTACCTAGCTTAGCTTAAATATTATGTTTAAGCTATTTGGGCCATAGATACAGGAGCATGGAATTGATTAAAAGTAAGTAAATTAGAAGTCCAATGTGCTCTCCAATGCACCATGGAGCCACCTTAAAAGCAAATAAATTAGAACCTACTAAAATTTGAGGGAAATACACTAGCAATAAAATAGGAAGTCTAGCTAGGAAACATCTGTGGGAATCCCTGGGCCTCCGAAGTGGCATCAAAGAGAGATGCTAAAGCAGTGGATCCTCCGGAAGGAGCAGTCAATTCAGATACGGATGGGAAGGATAATAATGAGGAAAGATTCTCTCCTGGTGATAGAACTAAAGATTTTGGAACAGAGGTGGGGACAGAATGATTGGCTAATCAGGAAACTTACTTCACTGCCGGGATAGGATTTCCTGCCATTACTAAATAGCAGGGTAAGATATATGCTCTCAATAGCAATTATTGTGTGTTTCCAATCGTTCACACTTAAAATGAAAAAACTAAGTTATAGCATTTCTTCTTGTATATTGTACGTGTTAAAGGCAATACCTTCTGTTTTAACTCAGTCTCTGGATCATGAGTAGTCACATCTAACCTTTCAGAGAGTATGCATATCACCCACTTATCTTAGGAAAGGAGCCATATGTAATAAATGGTAAGTGGATGACCCTTCCCTTGTGGAGGAAGTGAGCATCTTCCATGTGAAATGAGTATGGATGTTGAAGAGCCAGTAGAGGAACTATTGCAGATACATTAGTTTGCTTCCCTCAATCCATTCCCAACTTTATTCTCCCAATGGATTCCCAGCAGATTCTCATTCTTATAGCCTTCTTGAAGCAAGAAATAGTCATGTGGCCTAGTTCTGACTAAAGCAACCTAAGAAGAATTTGACTGGTGTCTTGTTCAAAAGATAATTTGCTGCAAAGAAGTAAAAGAAAATAGTTTGCTGGCATCTCTCCTTCCCCTTTGCTTGTGCCTTACTAATGTGATTCTTGAGCTATGGAAACCATCTTTAGCCAAGACACAAGAATGATTAGGACAAATAATCAGCATACTAAAAATTAGAAAGAAAATAGGTGAGTTTTATAGTTCTTTAATCACTGAATCATTCATGAAACAATCTACCTCTAGACAGCTTTTAAATAAACAATATATGATATATTGTGTGGTCACTGTTGGTCAGGTATTTTGCTACTTGCAGTTTAATGCATTTTTAACTGATAGATGCTGACAGATCATTAAGTCAACCTTACCCCAATGTGCACCATGTGATTTGGAAAATCGAGAATTTACAGAATGTCATTGTAAGAAAAATTTTCATATAAAATCAACAGGATGTAGCATTCTGTATGTTGTTTGCTAATCTTTGAAGAACAGTTAAGCTAAAAGTGGGATGTTATTCCTGAGGTATAATTCCTAGGAACTTAGTTCTCTAGAGGCTGATTTCATAAATATGTTATATCAACATTCATTTGTGTTTTGTATCAGTTCTAACAAAGAGCCCAGTATCAGTAGGAGTCATAGCTGAGAGCTGACTGAAACAACAAATAAAAATTTTAAAAACTAAAATCTACACATTTAACACATACAAAAAAATGTTAACATATAATAACAAGAAAAGGCATATGTAATTGAAGTTTTGAAAATAGGATTTTCAGTGCAACAATTAGACAAAACTAAATGGACCTCCCAATAAAAATAAATAAGAAATAAGTATCTTTTTATTTGATTTTACATTTTACAAATAAAATGTAGCAGGTATCTTTCTCAATGCCTTTCTGTAGTGAAAATGAATTTAAAAATCCATAGAGGCTAAAAACAGTGAAAATGGAAGCCTAGGAATTAGGTGTGCTTAAAAGCCAGTTTTTACCCTACATTGATGCACCAGACACAGGGGACTTTAGGTTTCTATTTTGATGGCTGTTCAGGGTATGCAAGACACAAGATAAAGCCCTGGGTATGCTTAAAGTAGAGTATATGATAGGAGATTGCTCTATAAAGCTGGGTTCCCAAAGGATTACACCTGCAATAAACTCACAGGAGAAGGGACAGTAAGTAAACTTCCTTATGTCACTGGTATTGTGTGAGGGGAAAACGGTATGCTTTGAGAATTCATAACCATAATTTGGTCTTCATGCAGATTTGCTCCTCAACTTTATACAATTTAGTTGGAAGGGGAGACCCCCAGGCAACTGACACAAGTGTAGAATCTACACTAGTAAATCTTAACTTCAATTTCAAACTCTTATACACAGACAAAACCCAAGAAACTCATAGGGGCAAAATGTACCATGAGTTGAAAACTAGCAGAAGTATACTTGCTGTATAAGAAATTAATTTAAATATTTATGTTTCACATATTTCAGAAAATAGAAGCATGAAAATTTGAGTGAAGATCAAGAGACTTTAAAATGTCTGTGAAGACTTAAAAAGGAATCTAAACAAAGTTTTAGAAATGGAAAGAAGTAAAGTAAAAAATTCAGTGCATCAAGGTGGAAACAAGAACTGGTAGACTAAAGAAAATATTCATGAGGCAATCCACAGAGAGGAGTTAAAATATCAAATAGTGGTTATGAGACATAGAAAATAAATTGGGGAAGGCTGATATAAGTCTAATTGAAAGTCCAGAATAGAAAGAATAGAAGAAGAGTTAAAAGGCAGTATTTGACAAGAAAATTTTAAAGTTATGAATTTTGAGATATGATTATGAAATTATGAATATAAATTTACAGAATAAGTTAAATGGATCTAATGTTTTATCCTGGAAGAGCTAGAAATTACTACCAGGGTAAATGAAAAAAAGATCTGGGCAAGATACAGTACAGCAATAAAATATATGATATAATAGTACTATAATCATAATTATAGTACAATAAAAGAGTAATAGAACCTCAGGGACAAAAAGAAAATTTTAGAAATGACAAGAAAGATAAACCCTTTGCTAAAAAATGAGAGTAGACAGGTAACAACCATGGAAGTTAGAGGCACTGTAATACCTTCAATATGTTGAGAGAAAATAAGCATTATAATTTATAATCCCATATCTAGCACTACTATCTTTCAGGAACCAAGGTGTAATAAAATATTTGTTTTCAGGAAAACCAAAAGGGAAGGAATTTACCTGCCAACTGACTCTCATTAAGCAAACTTCCAAAGGCTGAAATATATGCAGCTGGGAAGCATTCCTGGTTGAAGCTTTGACATGTAAGAAGAAATCATGAGAATAATAATCAAAGTTTTCTTTCCTTTCTATCTTTATACTCTTTATTTTACTTTCTTGCCTTAGAGCAATTATATAGGACCCAAACTTTAAGCCCTGATTTCCTTATTGAGATAGTATTTACCTCATCAGGTATGAAATAAGGATAAATTCTTAGCAGGATAACCAGTAGTCAATAAGCCTTTAGTACGTGTTAACTTTTGATGATGCCTGTGTATCATTGTCAAATATAAGTTAACAAAAGGTGTATGTTTTCTTTTTTGTTCTGTGTCCAAACAGTTATAAATGGCAAAATGACATATATATTCTCTTGCAAAGAAAACACAAAAATGTAATGGTTATTGTTCCAGATTTTCAAAATCTCGATGATTGGGCTTCCCTGGTGGCGCAGTGGTTGAGAGTCCGCCTGCCGATGCAGGGGACACGGGTTTGTGCCCCGGTCCGGGAAGATCCCACATGCCACGGAGGCCTAGGCCTGTGAGTCATGGCCACTGAGCCTGTGCTCCGCAACGGGAGAGGCCACAACAGTGAGAGGCCCGCGTACCGCAAAAAAAAACAAAAAAAAAACTTCGATGATTTACGTTTCCAAGCTGATAATAGAAGGTTTTTTAAATTTATTTTTTGTTTTTGTTTTTTTGGCCCAGCATGTGGGATCCTAGTTCCCTGACCAGGGATAGAACCCACGCCCTCCAGCCCCCTCTCCGCACTGGAAACACTGTGTCTCAGCCACTGGACTGCCAGGGAAGTCCCCAGAAGTTTTTAAAGGCATACCAAAAGAGCAAGTCAGAAATTCAAAACTGTACAAAGCTACAGCTTTGCTCATAATATCAAATAATAATCTACTTCATCCTATTGTTACTTCACGTGTCCAGCTCTAATTAAAATTGTGATATACAGAAAAGGCAAATGTGTGAAAAGTATTCGTCACCTGCTTAATAAGCATTTATCAAATGTTTATTTTACACAGAAACTTCTAGCATTTCCATGAACATACTCTGTAACCTCGGCCATAGCACTCTCCATGAATTTCTTCCCCTTATATTTTATACATATGTAGGCACGAGGAACTTTTAACATGTAACGTGGCATCGTGGAGAGAAGTCAGACAAAACCCCCTAGGTGAGTAGTTTTGAAAAACGGAGTTAACCGCTACGGAACTTCGTTTCCTGATATGTAAATTGACAGAATGAGATACTATTTCTGGTAGAGTGGCACCCAGCCCAGGGGGTTTTGTGATAATGAAATGAGGTAAGTCATGCAAAGCTGATAAATCTGGGCATGGCACATGGGAAACAGAAATATTATTTCCCCTTTGCACCTGCATGCCAGGCACTGTGCTAGGTGATCCATGTCTTAATTTACTTTTCCAAAGGACTGAGGCAGCTATTTTGAAAAGTAAAAATAAGCAAACTATCAAAACAACTAAAAGACATGCTGAGTGATGATCCATGTTTGATTCCTTGCCCTCAACTTTCAAGCATGTATATAATCCAGCTGCTTCCTCACTTTCCTCTCCAACTGGTCTTTTAAGACTCTAATATTGAGTTTAATCCCACCCTTTCTTATTGAAAGTAATAATAGCTACCATTTATTGTGTGCCTGCAATTTCCCAGTACCTATAACAGGAGGTTTATGCTGTTTCATTTGACATAAAGGAGTCTGGTGGCTTTTTCTCACTTTTGTCCTGATTAATATCATGGTGGCATATGACATTTCTGACCATTTACTTCTTAGAAAAGTGTTTTCTCTCGATTTCAGAAGTATCAAACATTTCAAGCTCATCACCCTCCTCTGGCAGTTCCTCTCTGTAGCCTTTAAAATCACAGTTTCAGGATACGTCAGTGTTCTGTTTTGCTTCTGCATCCCCCTAAGATCTGCCACACTATACAAATCCCAGTGTCACCTTTCCCATCACACCCTTTTGTGTTACTTCTTTGGCATGTTACAACTGCCCAGATGTTTTCATATCCAAGCTTGAAGATAGTAACTTTGACATTATTGACATTTAACTTAGCATTTACCAGAGAATCATAGCTGAAAATTGCTCGCTTCCCTGAAACTCATTTACTTATCCATGTATATAAAACACTTATTTTTAAATCCTTCTTGAATTAAAAGAAAAAAAAATCTAACTTATTTGTGACTGATTTAATTGTTCCCAAATGAGAAGGAGAAAGCAAATGTGTTTTCTGAATTGCTGACATTTTTGGACCAAATAAGTTAGGTGAGAAAAACTATGCTATGATGGCCTATGATTTGTGGAAGCAAGTACTTTTAAAATAAATTAGTTTAGACAGAAACTATAAAAGTTGTGTCCTAATTTAATTTATCAGGGAATTATGTAATGGTTTCCAAGTTTCTTCTATTGTGATGTATAAAATACAGGAGTATTAATATCATTAAAGAAATGTAAATATTATACTTATTCTCTCAAAAGTTTTGATTTTTTTCTGTTTGGAAAGAATGATTAATATAGATCACATTATGAAGTAGCATTAGTTATATGATAATTGATCTTAAAGACAATTTTCCTACTGGGGAAGCCAAATTAAATGAATATCACAAGACAGTTAAATATTTCTGTGGTCCTGTAGAAGAATCAGCAAAAGTAAATTAATGTTATCTTCTTGTATTATATGGTCAATTGTTTGCTGTTCAAGGGAAAACAGAAATTCACATGAATCACTGTGTTTTCATACAATATACATGCATATAACTCGTATGTATATGAACTATGCACAACATATTTTTCCTTACAGGTAGTGATTGTGGTTATTCATCAGAGAGCATTTTTCTTCTATAATCTTAAAGTCATTCTTTTAATGTCAACCCGTGCCTATATGGTTATGTATTATACTATTAAGCGAACAACCTGGATTTAATTCCCAGCCCAGATTGCACACTCCCCAGGCTACTTTGTTCAACACCTGTAAAGAAGAAAATTACTAATGCTACATGAAAGCACTTATTTTAGTTTTAAGGAAAGGTGCTAGTTTCCAATAAAGGAATAAAGTGTTATTTTGCTTTGTTTTCTGTTGGAAATATAGTTGTGGCCTTTCAGCAGGAGATATAAAACTACCCCACAAAGGGTTTCCTTCCCAGTGTATCCAATGCTCTGTGCATTACCACATGTTTTTCTCATAAAGAAAAGAAAAATGCAGGTATTACAGATTCTAATTATATGTTTCTACAAACTGAATTAACACGGAAATAGCAAATTGCTTGGGGGAGCATTTAACCCCATGCCTTTAAAGCATTCAAAAGTATTTGTGTTTCTCCACACTTGGACTCTGAAAAGGCAACTGACAATTTTCCCAGGATATCTGCACCTACAAGACTAACATTATATTCACACAGTGGCAACTGTCAGATAGAATTTCTCCCAGATTTTCTTGAGGGGGTGTAACTTTTCATTGTCCCCAAATCTTAAGGTTTAAGATAGAAGTATATGGACTGCAGTTAAGTCAGTGTATTCAAAAACTTTTGAATGCATGTGAATTTGTGTGTCTGTATGTTGGTATGTGTTTAGGAGAGAAAGCTAACCGTATTTCAGAAGCATCAACAGAGGCCGAGAGATGGCCTTCTTCCCTGAGTGATACTTGATTTCTGGAATAGGAGAAAATTGGTAGCAGACTAGTTGGAGTCTGTTTTATAATGTTGTAAGATGACTGTAACTATGAATTTCTATTTTAACAACTAAACATATTTAAGAGACACAATAGAAAACAGTCACTGGAGCAGAAACTTGAGTGGGACATATTAAGACATTTTATCGTCAGGAATAATTGATCTTGGAGAGATATTAGAATGCTAGTCCTTGCTTGCTTCCTAATTATGATGAAAGTAATTCATTCCACTATGGTGTTTCCAAAATACCAGTCAAATCACTCTTTTATATTAAACACATTTGAAAAAAAATGTGTTTAATATAAAGACTACTAACATAGACTACTAACATAAATACATCTATATCTTAAAATATTGATATTTGTGTATGATGATATAGTCTTGAATTCTACTGTTAAAACAAGTGGGATTAAGTGGGATGGGCTCAAATTTATTAACCTTTTAAAAATTAAGACTATGTAAAAATTCTATTGAAAAATCGTAAGTTTTTCCCTACATATGTTGATAATGTTTCTGGTGTTTTTTGGGGTTTTTTTGGTCATGTCAACATGAAACAGCTGGATTAAGAAAGTATTTCACATTCAGATTTATCTTCTTTCTTCTTTCTTTTAACAAGAGGTCATGGACCACCTGTAAACTGGATCTTGATGGATTAAATAAAAGTTGTAAAGTTGAATCCTGGTAACATACTGGAGTCTATAAAATAGACACCTTGTATCTCTCTCCCCATTATTCCATTCTCTTGTAACTCTTCCCTAATTCCAATGTGCACTTATTTAAAATACATGATTTCTACAACATTTTTCACCTTCTTTCCTAAGAAACCCATTGTGACTTTTCTTATTGTCCTCAGCAAACTTTGAACTCCTAGATGCTATTTAAGATAGCTCAAAATGAATGCCTTGGTAAGGCTACAAAGCAAAGTAGCTAGAAAGCCTACTGATAAAAAGGTTAGTCGGGAGGCAGTGCTAACCACATACATGGATCATGTAAGAGGCTACAGGAAGTCACAGGTTTTTAAGGAGTGAGGATCAAGCAGGGTCAAGATTGGTTACAGCCAATTGCATGGCTGTATTCTTCTCTAGTCATCCCCAGCTGAATCTCTAATCATGACCTACACAATCAGTGCCAAAGCACTAAAGAGTGGAACTGTATTGTTCCATGGTGTGTGCTTAGCAAAAAAGGTGGAATTTGATACTTAGTCACAGTTTGCAAACAATGTGGTTGAACCACCTGAAGGGTCACATTTTTACATTCTGAGGCAATTTATTTGTAATGGTACCTGTCAGTCAGAAATCCCCCCAAAGGTCTTTCATTACTAGACATGACTTTGATACAGAAATGGTTCAAAGTAAGAGGCAAATAAAGTAAGAGCTAGACCACTTACAAAGAAACATCACCACATTCCTTTGATCCTTTCTTGATGAGCAATCTTTGTAGTTGTGCTGTAAGTGGTGTAAAGATTAGGCTGGATGGGTTATTTTAAAAGCAAGCCTTTTTATTTGTCTATGAGGAATTTTGAACGTTTCTAAACTAGCTCCATGACTTCTTCAATTTTAACTCAAAATATAAACAGAAGCAAACACTATGGTTGACACTTTCCCAGGCAGTCATACTCCATATAGGAACAATTCAAAGTATAAAAAGCTTTAAAAACAGGGTCCTGCATAAGGATGTTGCACAGCTTTCTCCCAACACAGATACACACACACACACACACACACACACACACACACACATGCAAGTGCACTTGCATTTCTAATACACCGAAGCAAACTTCCATTTCTGATTTTCAAACATTACTTTTCTATCCTTGGAAAGAAATGTCACTTTTTACAAACAGATGAAATATCTTAATAGTTTTCATTTAATTAATTTGCCATACATGATCCTGGAATTATTACTCTTTTGTATATTCCTTTCTTTCTACTGCAGACTTCCAATTAGGAACTTACTGTTTATAGCTAATACATTTACGACATCACAGAATGTATTACCATATGTATAGAATAATGTTGCTATTGCCACATCCTCTCTAAATGAATGTCTTTAAGAATGAAAGTCACGTTCTCCAAGGATTTTATGTGGGCCATTTTAAAATAATGAACAAAGGATTTAAGTAAGGCAAGAAACAGAACATACAGGAGAGAGCAAATCCATCAAATGAAACTGCATATGTAGAGAGGAAAAATCTTAAAGCAGCCTAGACTTTATTCCCACTATTCCTTTGTTTCATACAGTAATTTTTAAACATTAAAAGTTCTAAATCACATGACGGGAAGGACAATGCAGTAAAAATAGCTAGCATTTAAAAATCCTTATCACATTCTAGGAAATATGATCTGTGCTTTACATGTAGCATCACAATTAATCCTCAATACAACCCTGTGAAGTAGATATTATTTTTCCAAATTTAGCAGGTGCTGAAAAGCAGGCTCATACTGTTTCACTATGAATTCCTGATCCCTGCTTGCTCTTATTAATTGATATATTGAGTTTTAGAATGGTATTCATGGCTTAACCCCTGCATTGTTAACCTGAGTAACTTCTTTGACACCAGTTTATAAAGTAAGTAAAGTGTGATACTTGTTTACTTGTTTTATATCTTTAAAAATAGTTTTATACTCAAGTGTTTACCATTTTTTGAAATTTGGATATACATGCACTTAGATATACATGCACATTCGTATGTATATCTTTGACTCCAATCCTGAGCTCCTTTAACCATTCTATTGCTCATAAACACTGTTTTAATATTAAAGAATTAGTTTTGCAAATACCAATGTAATATTAGCCCAAGCAAGAATCATCAGAACATGCTAAATCACTGACTAAAATGTTTTTGGAGAATGTGATCTTTACATAGTCTCAGAGTAACACCTCAAAGATAGCTTGATAAATATGTGCAATGAAATGTAACATTACAATAGAGAAATCCCAACAGAGATCAACTTAATCACCATGTGATCAAACTTAGCATTTTCAAAAAAGAGACAAACTATCATTAAGTGAATCTGATATAATAAGAAGTACACAACATCACCTGTAGTATTCTTGCCAAAGTTGCTTAACCTTAATTTAATCATGACTAAAAGACAAATCCAGATGGTGGAACATTCTATAACACAATTAGGCTGCATTCTTTTTTTTTAAAAAAAAAGTCAATATTATGAGAAACAAAAGCAACAGGATGAAATGGAAAGACTATTCTTCCACATTAAACGAAACTAGGACATGTAAAACAATTACAGTGTAGGATCCCTGATTAAATCCTGGATCAAGATAAATAAACAAAGAACAATAAAGAATACTACTGAAACACTTTGGGAAATTTGAATAAGAACTGTATATTAGATAAGGCTGTTGTTAAAGTGTAACTTTCAAAAAGTTAAAAGCATGACTCACAAATATAAAGTCAAAGATTTTATTTAGCCTATCAGTTAATGAGTCAGTAAAATGATAAAGTTAGACCAAAGATTATATGAGGAACAAGGTTTCTATAGGCAAATTAATAAGGGACTAGTAAAATAACAGTGCTGGGTTGGATATAAAACTAGGGCAATATACTATAGCTGTCAGGGTTATCTTTTTAAAAATAGATAGAAATTATTCATCTGTGCAGACAAAAATCCACAAGTTAACCTCTGCTATTTTATAAACCCTAAGTGTTAAAATAGACTAGTTGATAGAAAATTTACCAAATTAACCATTCAGTACTATTGAGTACCAAAGGAAACTCAGAAATCTCTTTTACCTATTTACATGTTTCAGAATTTTTTCTGAGGTTGTATTCAAGTTAAAGTTCTTGGGCTTCCCTGGTGGCGCAGTGGTTGAGAGTCCGCCTGCCGATGCAGGGGACACAGGTTCGCGCCCCAGTCCGGGGGGATCCCGCATGCCGCGGAGCGGCTGGGCCCGTGGGCCATGGCCGCTGGGCCTGCGTGTCCGGAGCCTGTGCTCCGCGGAGGGAGGGGCCGCAGCAGTGAGAGGCCCACGTACCGCAGGAAAAAAAAAAAAAGTTAAAGTTCTTGGGTGTGATAACAAAATTCCCATTTATGTGGAAGAATATCCTAGCTTTTAGAATATGTATGCTGAAATATTTTGGAATTGTGTTTCGTAATTGTGATTACTTTCAAGTGATTACTGTGATTACTTTCAAATAATTCCGAGAAAAATATTGCTCAGGGATAGCAGAAAGCAAATGTGGCAATACTGTTAATACCTGATGAACCTAGTTGATGTGTTATATAGGTGTTAATTTTGCTAATCTGCCAACTTCTCTATGGGTTGTAATTTAAAAAATAAGCTGTTTGGAGACATGAAAAATGAAATATTTGGCTTGCTTTGGCAATTTTTCTTATTTAAATTTTAAATGATATCAGTTTGCTTGTACATGTGCCCTGGTTTTCCAGCCATTAGAAGCAGTATAGCTTGGAGTATAGGCTCTCAAGGGAGAGTTTGTTGGCAGGTTTCAAATATCAAAATTGCTATTTACAAACTGTGTATCATTGGACAATTTAAGTATACTCTGCTTACTTTTCTCAGCTGAGTGATGGGATACAGCATCCAAATTACCTAGCATATATTTCATATTCAATAAATGCTATCTAACTTAATAGTGTTACATTTTATATCTGTAGTTATTTATACTAATAGTTTCTATTTGGTTAACTACACTCGTAGGAGTTCTTTTAAAGCACAACGTGGGCCTAATTTCACAAGCCTCAAAAGGTATATCCACATAATCCAGATTTGTTTGTACTGACTTAAGAAAACCTTCCATATCTTTTGTTATTGGCAGGATGTATATGAACTCATTTTGTTGTTGCTGGCTATCTCTTGCTGATAAGAATCTCCAAAAGGAAGTTATAGTCACATGGATTTACTTCATAAATACAAAGCTTTAAAGTTGGGAAAAAATATTTCAAACATGGAGCTTTGGGTTTAAAACAAGATAGACGGGAGTTATCTGAATTAGACTATCAACTTTGAATTAGATACCAGATTGGAAAAGTTAGAGGAACTTGAGAGGCAAAAAAATAAAAATGGTCTCAAGTTTTTCTCCCTTTAATTTGAAATTAGATGGGTATAATTTAAAACAATATTTGGAGAAAGGCTTTGGTGAAAGACAAACTTTCAAAGGGGAAAATGACACAGAGGCTTTTTGTCTAGTCTTAATCCATCAGGAGAAACAGCTTTGATAAAGCAGACTAATTAGAAGAAAGAAGCCGTTCCAAGAAGGAATAAAATTCAGTTCTTGGCTTCTTCATTAAGGTCCCTATGGTACTTGCAATTTTTAAGGTAAAATCCTTTGAAAAGTCCTAATTTGCATGATTATTATAACTGGCTATAGTATTTTTAAACTTAACTTCCGTGCTGAACTTCTTTTTAATTTGGCTGCATTACAAATAGATACTTCAATCATGAATAAAGATTTTTTTACCTATACTATGATTTAATAGTCTTCTACTTTATTACAAATAAACATTTCAAACTTATTTCAGATACTCTGTACTTACTATAAGACTCACTACAAAATGTAAATTTATGATAAATATGGATAGCTAAAATGTTGTTTGGTCTAGAACTCAAAAGGTGATGAAAACCTTCCTTTAGATTTTAAATTAATGAATATTTTTGTGTAAAATACTACTTACATGACAGAATATAGGAATATTCACTTTAAAGTTTCTGAAAAAGTGAATTGATATAGATGGGTTTTAAATTTATTTCCTCATGACAAAAATTCTATGACTAGTTTATGTTCCCATTACAAAATTCTGTTTTATTTCAGTTATAAACATTTATAAAATTTTTATTCAAAATTTTAAATTTTATAGTGATTTAACAATACCATGGACAACACTGTTACTGCTTGCATTTAAATGATGTCAATTATAATAAATTGCAATTTTAAAATGTCATATTCCTTTCAAACTTTTAATTGGATATTGCTATTAATAATCAGTTATGTCCAGGCATCAACTTAGAAATGAGTATTACAATAACATAATCTAAACTAGTTTATAGGTAAGGATACTGTAGTAGTTATTGAGTTTTGGGTTTATAACTCCACTTCTCATTTGCTATGTGATTTAAAAGACAAATGCATAAAAGAGTTACATCTATTATTGGGCACACAATATATACAATTATAATGTGTGCCACTAACGTAAGGGGAAGTGGAGAACTCCATAGGAGTAGAGTTTTGTATGGTATTGAAGCTAAATTTGCTATCAGTAAAAACTAGATCGTTATAAATTTAGGGTTTATAATGTTAATTGTAATCCCCACGGTAACTAAAGAAATATAGCTCTGAAGAGCCAGCATTCAAACTCGGCAGTCTACTCTCTGGTCTGTGCTCTTGACCATGTTATGCTACCTCTCAGTGTAAAAAGGGATTTGAATTATTCACTCATTCACTGAGAAATTATGTATATTGACCATCTAACAAAAACTAATGTAATAGATTCTGGCATTATAATGCAAATGAAGTATTAAACCTGCCTTCCAATAGATCATAGTAGCCATTATAACATGTTCATTCATTGTAACACAATACAGGAATTTGTAAAAAACAAAACAATTTATATACAATAAGCACAGCATAAAAAGAGACGTGCTTGCAGTGTTGGTGTTCTGAGAACACTATGGAAAAACTTACAGGTATCATATTTGAATATGAGTGTGTCACTAAGTGACTGTAAGTTTCATGTGGTCTTTGGCACCTCTTTGACCATACTTCCTATCCCTCTTCCTCTACAGCCACACTGATTTCCCTGCTGTTTCTTGAAAACACCAAGCACATACCTGCTTGAAGTCTTTGTATTTGCTATTCCTTTAGCATAAGCATAATCCCTCTATATAACCTTGCGTCTTCCTACCTCATGTATGTCATTTCACCAAAGAGGTGGTCTCTAGCCACCCTGTAAAAATAGAATTACATTCCTCCCCAGACATTTCCTACTTCAATTTATTACCTACACCTTTATTTACCTTGTCATAGCAGTTTGAATATCTATCATCTACGTATCTGTGTATATATCTATCTACCTCTGTATCTTTATTTGTTCCTTGTCTTTGTTTCCCCAGGTGAATATAATCTCCATGAGAGCAAATATTTTATCTGTTTTATTCACTATTGTATACCTAGGTCCTAGAAAAATGTCAGGTTCATGGTTGGCCTTCACTAAGTATTTGTTGATTGATCTGGTCAATGAAACACACAAATATATAATTTTTATTACATCTAAGAAATTAACAAACAAGCCTAACAGTGCACTAACTAACTATGTAGTTATAAGATTAAGAGGGACTTAAATATTCACTCAATCTGCTATTTTGCCTTTAGGTTAATCTTTCTTTTTTACAGTTTAAAAGAAGAAAATGTTCACAACACCACTCTTCTGCATTCCCAATGTTAACTCATGAAATCATAGGATTCTTACTGATCTAACTTAAAAATATCTCCTAATAAGCTTTAACATTATTTCCCTTCTTGACTGTTAGAGATAAACTCATTATTATACTTGTTGCAATAACTTTTGATATTAAACTTGACGCCTTCTAGCATAAATCTTTACATTTTCAAATAAATATTTTAGCTTTTATCTCTAGGTTTCATATTCAAACCATTTTTTCTTACTCTTCTGAAAGACTGTGACTTTATTGTTTACACACACTATTCTACATATTAAAATATTTTTAACACAATAAAATAAAATATTGGCTGATCAACAAACAACCATATTTTAGGTGCCTTCTCTCTGATCTAGACTGAGGAGACTGACCCTGGAAAGATGTGAGGACATTCACTACCAAAGGATCGGGCTTCTAAGTGAGGATTCTACCATCTGGTAAAAATGGAAACCATGTTAGAGGGATTCTGAGTTTTAAGTTCTTCAACTATTGTAATTAATGCCATTCTGCTTCTCTATCTTTCTAGGGACAGAGGCTGTAATAATTCTACCTGAATAGCTATGTTTACTTGCCCAGCCCCTCCAACTGCCTCCAAAATATATATAAATTAAATATTATGATATAATATTTATAAATGATAAATATTATAATTGAATATCACTGAATATCATATTAATGATATTTATACATTATTTTTTGCCTATATCATTATTTTTTTAAAATCAAAAATGGCTATGTCTAAGAATTCCAATTGCTTAAAACAAAGTCTTTGTTGAAAAAAATTTTAGTTCTGGGTGGAAGGGGACATAGGACATGATCTCTCATTCAAGAATGTCCTACCCAGTAAGATGTGCAAAAAAAAAAAAAAAAAGACGTATTAAAGAAAGAAAAGACAGTCAAAACATTTACATCATCTTAACTTAATTTGCTGTTGGCAATGATGTTGGAAGGAGAAAAGTGAGGCAGGGAAATGAACATGGACTGTTTCCTTCTGAACACAACTTATGAGAACACCAGTAAACGTCAACCACCGTAAAAATACCATAGACACCATAATATGCTTTCAGGAGCTTTATCCTATTGTAAATGTTACTCTCAAGTTGTAGAGACAGCAAGTTAAAGTACAGATTAAATTTTACACTAAGTAAATGCCTCCCTCAAAATGTTGAGAAGCATGGATTTATTACTCCATCAATCTAAATGGAATATAGACCCAACTGGGGAGGCTATGTCTTTGACAATTCATTTCATTAAAATATAGCAATCCTTCCTTTCCAGTTTTTAATAATTTTATTACTCCAGAGGACTGTAATTATGACACAATACATTCAAAGGAAAATATGAATATTTCAACAGCTTTTAGTTATTCTGAAAATAATTCAAATGAAATGTGCTTGATTTTAGGTAAGAAAAATAATAAAAAGAAATTATAATATAATATATATATATATATTTTTTTATCCAAACAATATAGTTAACCAAGATACTTTCCAAGCAGAGAGACATTTTGCATAGGAACTATAAAATTTCTATAATTCTAAAAGAACAGACAGTAACTTTTTCTATGCAAACATGATAAAGAATAGGTAAAATTTTATATATAATGGATAACAATTAAAATTATTACAAATTCCAATTGTTATTATCATAAGGATATAAAAATGATTAGTTTAGGCATGTGCTTTTCAAATTAAGTAGAGTATTATTATTCAATCAGATCAATGTGAAAAATAAGTATTTCTAAACTTTCATATGTAAAATAGTAATCAGACTCCTTGTCTGATGATTTATTAAAGAAATAGGGTTTATGGGATGTATTCCTGGGAAACAGATCAGCTGGAAGTGTCAGGTGTTGGTGGATGACTCTGGTTCAAGGTACAGATCATTTGTCTCAAAGCCTTCCATATTTCTCATACATACACACAGATGTTCTCGTGTGTGTGTGTGTGTGTGTGTGTGTGTGTGTGTGTGTGTTTTACTGTGTTTAAGTCAACATTTCGTTTTACCAAACTGTATAATATTTTCAAGATATTTATGGAGGGTAAAGGTCTAAAAACCTTATATATTTAGAGTTTGGTCCGTCAATATCAGTCTCCCAAAGAGTCAGATGATCTAATGGAATTTAACATTTATAGCTACTAGGTGCAGCTATTTATAGTATTAATTTCTTCTAATAATCTGGCTGCCCTCAATATCTTACACAAAGGGCAGCCAGCCCTAATTAGAGGACATCTGGGGACAATAACTTTTTGTAATTTTATTTAAATTTTGTGTGTACAGGAAAACTAAATGCATTTAAACTTGCCTTTTCTGCCCATGAGTACCTGAGGGGAAATTTAGCTCCCATAATTATGATTCACTGACATCTAATGCATCACATAATGTTTTATGTGCTATTTAACGTTCACTAAGTCTTAGGAGTCTATTCACCTTTTAAAGCTTTTCTTTTCTGAACCAATGCCATATTTTGCCAAGCTTAGGATATAACTAATTTTCAAAAAGCTTACACTAATTTTACAGTCATAATTCACTAAATTTGAAAATGAAGAAAGCCTTTTGTTATCATTTACTTAGGCTAGTACATAGAAAAAATGGGATATGTTTCAAAAAAATTACAGAAAACTAAAAATCAGAGTTTGAACAGCAATGCTACCTAAACGTGGTGACAAGATTGGGTTTATTAATTAGTTTTCTAACAATTTAATCTAAGCAATACAGAATAATAGATGAGACCAACTTCAGGAATTCATAGCAGAAGGGAATGTGGTAAAATTCCATTAATTTAACAAGCATTCACTGACACTTACAAAGAGTCAAATATTTACGTGTACCCTGCCTTCAAAGAGCATACAGTTGAGTAGCAGAGGAATACACGTAAGCAAATGCCTATAATACATTATAAGTGAACTGACAGAACTACATGCAGAGAGCAGCACAGAGGACAAAGTGACTGCCTCTGTCTAGAGGAATCAGCACAGATTATAAAAGATGAAGGATACCTGTAATTTTGTACTGGACAGTGAATCGAAGTTTCCCAAGGAGGTAAAGGAACGCTATGGATTACTAACACAAAAAATCTCATCAGCAGATGCTATCAGTGGTGGGGCAGAGTGCTACATAAGAAAAATCTATTCCATATGTTAGTGGTGGATTTTAGTAGAGAGGAAACAGAAGCCAGATCCCTAGATGCCATGTAAATAAGTATGGACAAAGCTTAATGAAAATGGGAGCCAATGAATGTTTTAATGCAGAGCAACATGACAAAATATGTGTCTTAGTAGTCAGTCAGAAGGTAAATTGGTTCAGAATGCTTCTCTTATGCAAATGAGGCAAAATTAATACATTTACAATTTATCGTGACTGAGCTTAAGCCACAGTTTTCTTCATCTACTTACCCTACATTTGTTGAGAAGCTAAATATTGTTTATATGTGGAAACAATTTAAAAATTACTTATTCTGAAAGAGAAATTGTTTATTTATCCAGAAGTCTTTTCATTCATCTTCCTCAAGAAGTTTTAAACTGTGACTTATGTTAAGTACCAGTAACTCAATTCCAGGACAGGAACACAGACAAAGAAGAATCCCAGGGACTGTCATCTAAAACAGCTTCTCAGCTCTATGTACTTTTGTGGATCATCCTTCAGAATAAAAGATCACAAGGGGTTTTACAACAGGCTCTCTGGATGGTTGAGGTGATTCCCAAAGGGGTCAAATTAAGAATAATATATGGTAAATCAAAGGAAAGTAAGTTTTAGTTTTAAGTTTTAGTAAGTTCTAATTTTTCCCGGAAGACTAGCTCCAATAAAAAAGGAATAATAAGATAAACTGAAATAGACAGAAATGGAAGGTGAGATTTTGTGTCATTTGCACTAGTACTTAGTTTTTATTGCTAGTATTCAAAGTAACTCCTTGCTTTGGCCATCCTCCTTTGCATCTTTCTTTCCAGTTAAAAGTCTGGCTTAAACGTAGATTATTTAAATTGGTATTGCTATTAAGATAGTCTTATGTAATATGTTCATAAGATTGGACACAATTTCCCCTTTAGTTTTAGTAGAGTATATTTAATTTTTAAAAATTTATAAACAATTTCAAAATTAACCGATGCTTTTACAGCATTAGTTCTCTATTTTCTAGCTTGTTATTTTTTAATAAAAGATGAGAGCTGCTTTAAAGAAGAAAAGTTAAAGAAAATAATTTTTTAAACTGGATATTACATTATGATACCTGAAAACAGAGTATGCAAGATAGTCAAATTTTTCAAACAGGAAATGCCAACAAGAAAGTATCTTAAAGTGTGCAGTAATTAGATTGACAGAGTAAAATCAAATAGAACATCAAAAGATTATAATGTGTGACTCTACCGAAATATCTGGCATAATAAGTACAACTCAAGGTTTTTTAAAAAATTAATTTCTCTAATTATATACCAGTCCAGTATTGGTGTTCCCTCAGGCCAATGTAACATTAACAGCTTCTCTACTAAACTCAGCTGATTTTTTAAAAAGCTAATTTAAAAAAAAATTACAGAAAATAAAAGTTGATGTCTAAACAGATGAATAATGGAAGAAAACCTCTGGGAACCAAACAATCTATCCTGAAAAGGGCTAGAGAAAAATATGTAAACATTTCATATTTTCAGGGACTTCTAGAAGCGACAGACTATGGAGTATGCTTTGGTAATCAAAAGGAGATTAAGTGCTACTCAGCAGTCAACAAATATGTTTTGGCTGTCTGTCCACTGTGGACACAAAACAGGAAGAACAAAATGAAGCGGATACAAATATTGCACTCAAGCAGTCTACAGTGGGGGTTCCCTGGTGGTGCAGTGGTTGAGAGTCCACCTGCCGATGCAGGGGACACAGGTTAGTGTCCCAGTCCGGGAAAATCCCACGTGCCGCAGAGCGGCTGGGCCCGTGAGCCATGGCTGCTGAGCCTGCGCGTCCGGAGCCTGTGCTCCGCAACAGGAGAGGCCACAACAGTGAGAGGCCCGTGTACCACCAAAAAAAAAAAAAAAAGAAGTCTACAGTGTGTTAGAGATGACTCTGTGGTTATGTTAAGGCTGAATCGATTCAATTAGCTTTTCCTACAACTTTAAGGCATCAGACTAACATGTTACAGTAGAATCCATAGAAGATCAAGGCTATAATTATAGAAGGTAAGCCATGCAAGCTATGTCTATCATATACTTAAAATTTCATTGGTCCATGGAGCTGTAATGGGTCAAATAAATTTTCTCTAGACAGGATATTGGGGCCAACTTGAAGTATGGGCTACTTCGTTATGTGTATCATCAAGAATGCCAGCAAACCATGGGAAGTCATGTCTTTTAAACTAAAAACTGAGTAGCAAGAACATTTCCTCCCAGTCTGAGTAAGGACAGAGAATGTACTCCTGAATACTGTTCTGTACAGTAAGTGGTAAGATGGTACCCATCAAGCAGACACAGTCAAGAGTTTGAGGAATCAAAGAATGTCAACAAGGTAATGACCAACACTTTGGGGTTTTATAATCCTTGAAAGTCCATAATCTGTATATTGTTAAATTTTGTTAAAGTTTATTTTTTTTAAATTCAGATTATAACATACTTCATTGAAGTTTCTTTCTTATTACAGTTTATTCTTTCTAAATATACAATAAAGCAACATTCTGAAAGTATCAATATGTCTAAACTGTGCAAAGGAAAGGGGGTTTTCTCCACAGAGTGTGGTGTCAGAAGGAACGAAGCAGGTTGGTGCACTGGTAACAACATTGAAAGACTTCAATGAGAAGGAAGATGGGAACCCAATTGTTCAGCTCCCTCTCTTCATTGGTGATTTTACTACTAAAAAGCTTTAGAAAGAAAAGGGTAAGAAAAACGTTTATTTTTAATATGAGTGAGGAAACTAACTCCTTAGTGTCAGAGCCTTAAGTAACTTCTACATTTAATAACTTCTCTGCTGGCTCTAGCGTGGACTTAGAATAATGAACATTAACTACCTGCATCTGCCTTAGGCTGTATAATTCAAAGACTTAAAAGTAAGAAAATAGCCAATGGCTTTTCTTCTTCCTGTTTGCTCTTGGAAGGGCAGAAATTAGGGAGGGTATACTACGTATACAACTTCTCCATCTCCCTTCCCCTCCTTACTTCTAAACCAATGAACAAATCTCAGTGAAGAGGATATAGAAGTATAAGGAAGCATGAAAGGCTTTGGACAGGTAAAGTTCATGTGGCTGCTTAGATGAAATTTAACTCATTTTCATGCCTGTCTTAACTCGATTGTATTTCAAGAAGCAAAACTATTTTGTTATTTTACATTACTGACTGCTGTGCTGGTTTTATTTACAATTTTGCTATTGAGCATACACAAGGCAGTGGTCCTAATTATTTTGTTTTGACAGAACAAACATGGGTGCTATGAAGATTTCTGGATTATGTCTGATATTAAAACAGAGCCATGAAAATAGATATTTCTGATGAGCCTTCTCAAATAGTGATTGTCAAAGATAAGCCACCCACAAAGAAGATTTAGATTAAGGCAAAAAAAACGTGCTTCTGGAATTACCAACTGTTAGAAAGTGTAAAAGAAATTAAATTTGTAAACACAAAAGAAAGAGGGTCAAGATAGAAGTACATGTGAAGATTTCTGACAATGTTTCAACATTTAAAGCTGAAAAATTGTAAATAAGTATTTTCGGGCTAGAAAAATGCAAATTAGGAAATCTGTGACATATGAGACAGAATCAATAAATTTACTTATATATCCAGATATTTCTCGCACCTACCATGTGATAGGTAAGTGGATTGGGAAGTTAACAGTCATGAGGATTCCATTTGAAGCAGAAATAAAAATGTTGCTGTAGGAACCTGCCTCAGTAAGCAGCTGGGACATCGAGTCTGGCCCCAACACCAGCCCTCTACTGCCATGGCCACTCCCAGAGCAGGAGCTGAGGGCCATGACCAAGCCCTGACAGATCCCGAGAGTGTGAAGCCCTCAGAGCCCCGCTGTGTGGCTGACAGGGTCTTGGTGGTCCAGCCAGGTGTCAGGCCTGAGCCTCTGAGGTGGGAGAGCCAAGTTCAGGACACTGGACCACCAGAGACCTCCTAGCCCCACACAATATCAATCGGCGACAGCTCTCCCAGAGATCTCGGGGTCAACGCTAACACCCACCTCCACTCAACGACCAGCAAGCTACAGTGCTGGAAACCCCATGCAAACAACTAGCAAGACAGGAACACAACTCCACTCATTAGCAGAGACACTGTCTAAAATCATACTAAGTTCATAGACACCCAAAAACACACCACAAGATGCGGCATTACCCACCAGAAAGACAAGATCCAGGCTGATCCACCAGAACACTGCCACCAAACCACTCCACCAGGAAACCTACACAATGCAATGAACCAACCTTAGCCACTGGGGGCAGACACCAAAAACAACAGGAACTCTGAACGAGAAGCCTGTGAAAAGGAGACCCCAAACTCAGTAAGTTAAGCAAAATGAGAAAAACACACCAGATGAAGGAGCAAGATAAAAACCCACCAGACCTAACAAATGAAGAGGAAGTAGGCAGTCTACCTGAAAAAGAATTCAGAGTAATGATAGTAAAGATGATCCAATATCTTGGAAATAGAATAGAGAATATGCAAGAAACAGTTAACAAGGACCTAGAAGAACTAAAGAGCAAAGAAACAATGATGAACAACACAATACATTAAATTTTAAAACCTCTAGAAGGAATCAATAGCAGAATGACTGAGGCAGAAGAATGGGTAAGTGACCAGGAAGATAAAACAGGGGAAATAACTACCACAGAGTAGAATAAAGAAAAAAGAATGAAAAGAATTGAGGACAATATCAGATACCTCTGGGACAACACTGAATGCACCAACATTTGAATTATAGGAGTCGCAGAAGAAGAGAAAAAGAATGGGTCTGAGAAAATATTTGTAGTGATTATAGTTGAAAACTTGCCTAACATAAGAAAGGAAATAGTCAAGTCCAGGAAGCACAGAGAGTCCCATACAGGATAAAATGAAGGACAAACATGCCAAGACACATATTAATCAAACTATCAAAAATTAATTACAAAGAAAAAATATTAAAAGCAACAAGGGAAAAGCAAGAAATAATATACAAGGGAATCGCCCATAAAGTTAACAGCGGATCTTTCAACAGAAACTCTGCAACCCAGAAGGGAGTGGCAGGATATATTTAAAGTGATGAAAGGGAAAAAACTATAACCAAGATTACCCAGTGAGGATCTCTTTCAGATTCGACGGAGAAATTAAAATCATTACAGACAAGCAAGCTGAGAGAATTCAGCACCACCAAACCAGCTTTACAACAAATGCTGAAGGAACTTCTCTAGCCAGGAAACACAACAGAAGGAAAAGACCTACAATAACAAACCCAAAAGAATTAAGAAAATGGGAACAGGAACATACATATCAATAATTACCTTAAATGTAAATGGATGAAAAGCTTCAACCAAAAGACATAGACTGGCTGAATGGATAAAAAAACAAGACCCGTATATATGCTGTATATAAAAGACCCACTTCAGACCTAGGGACACATACAGGCTGAAAGTAAGGAGATGGAAAACATATTCCTTACAAATGGAAATCAAAAGAAAGCTGGAGTAGCAATTCTCATATCAGATAAAATAGACTTTAAAAAAAAGACTACAAGAAGAGACAAAGAAGGACACTACATAATGATCAAGGGATCAATCCAAGAAGAAGGTATAACAATTGTAAATATGCACCCAACATAGGAGCACCACAATATATAAGGCAAA
Organism: Aethalodelphis obliquidens; assembly: GCF_003676395.1. Lineage (NCBI taxonomy): Eukaryota > Metazoa > Chordata > Mammalia > Artiodactyla > Delphinidae > Aethalodelphis > Aethalodelphis obliquidens. The sequence goes on along the minus strand of NW_020837949.1, from coordinate 78,351,563 downwards.
TGCTAACAGCCACAATGGGAAATCAACAGTAACACAATCATGGGAGGAGACTTGAACACCCTACTTTCACGAATAGACAGATCATCGAAAATGAAAATAAATAAGGAAACACAAGCTTTAAATGACACATTAAACAAGATGGACTTAATTGATATTTATAGGACATTCCATCCAGGAAAAACAGAATACACTTGCTTATCAACTTCTCACGGAACATTCTCCAGGATAGATCATGTCTTGGGTCACAAATCAAGCTTTGTTAAATTTAAGAAAATTGAAATTGTATCAAGTATCTTTTCCGAACACAATGCTATAACACTAGATATCAATTACAGGAAAAAACTTGTAAAAAATACAAACACATGGAGGCTAAACAATACACTACTAAATAACAAAGAGATCACTGAAGAAACAGAAGAAGAAATCAAAAAATACCTAGAAACAAATGACAATGAAAATATGACAACCACTAACCTATGGGATGCAGCAAAAGCAGTTCTAAGAGGGAAGGTTATAGCACTACAATCCTAACCCAAGAAACAAGAAAAATCTCAAAAAAAACCCCTAACCTTACCCCTAAAGCAATTAAGAGAAAAGGAACAAAATAAAATCTGAAAGATAACAGAAGGCAAGAAATCATAAAGATCAGATCAGAAATAAATGAAAAAGAAATGAAGGAAACAACAGTAAAGATCAATAAAACTAAAAGTTGGTTCTTTGAGAAGATAAACAAAATTGATAAACAATCAGCCAGGCTCATCAAGAAAAAAAGGGAGAAGACTCAAATCAACAGAATTGGAAATGAAAAAGGAGAAGTAACAACTGACACTGCAGAAATACAAAAGATCATAAGAGATTACTGCAAGTAAATATGCCAATAAAATGGACAACGTGGAGCAAACGGACAAATTCTTAGAAATGCACAACCTTCTGAGACTGAACCAGGAAGAAATAGAAAATATAAACAGACCAATCACAAGCACTGAAATTGAAACTGTGATTAAAAATCTTCCAACAAACAAAAGCCCAGGACCAGATGGCTTCACAGGCAAGTTCTATCAAACATTTAGAGAAGAGAAAACACCTATCCTTCTCAAACTCTTCCAAAATATAGCAGAGGGAGGGACACTCCCAAACTCATTCTATGAGGCCACCAACACCCTGATACCAAAACCACACAGATGTTACAAAAAAAGAAAACTACAGGACAAGATCACTGATGAACATAGATGTCAAAATCCTGAACAAAATACTAGCAAACAAAATCCAACAGAACATTAAAAGGATCATACACCATGATCAAGTGGGGTTTATCCCAGGAATGCAAGGATTCTTCAATATATGCAAATCAATCAATGTGATACACTGAAGGATATTAACAAACTGAAGGATATTAACAACTGAAGGATAAAAACCATATGATAACCTCAATAGATGCAGAAAAAGCTTTCAACAAAATTCAACACCCATTTATGATAAAATCTCTCCAATAAGTAGGCATAGAGAGAACCTACCTCAACATAATAAAGGACATATATGACACACACACAGCCAACATCATTCTCAACAGTGAAAAACTGAAACCGTTTCCTCTAAGATCAGGAACAAAACAAGGTTACCCACTCTCACCACTATTATTCAACATAGTTTCGGAGGTTTTAGCCACAACAGTCAGAGAAGAAAAATAATTAATAGGAATCCAAATCAGAAAACAAGAAGTAAAACTGTCACTATTTGCAGATGACATGATACTATACATAGAGAATCCTAAAGATGCTACCAGAAAACTACTAGAGTTAATCAATGAATTTGGTAAAGTAGCAGGATATAAAATTAATGCACAGAAATCTCTTGATTCCTATACACTAATGATGAAAAACCTGAAAGGGAAATTATGGAAACTCTCCCATTTACCATTGCAACAAAAAGAATAAAATACCTTGGAGAAACCTACCTAAGGAGACCAAAGACCAGTACGCAGAAAACTATAAGACAATGGTGAAAGAAATTAAAGATGATACAAACAGATGGAAAGATATACCATATTCGTGGATTGGAAGAAGCAACATTGTGAAAATGACTATACTACCCAATGCAATCTACAGGTTTAATGAAATCCCTATCAGATTACCAATGGCATTTTTCACAGAACTAGAACAAGAAATTTAATAATTTGTATGGAAACACAAAAGACCCAGAATAGCCAAAGCAATCTTGAGAAAGAAAAACAAATATGGAGGAATCAGGCTCCCTGACTTCAGACTATACTACAAAGCTACAGTAATCAAGACAGTATGGTACAGGCACAAAAACAGAAAGATAGATCAATGGAACAGGATAGAAAACCCAGAGATAAACCCACACACATATGTTTACCTTATCTTTGATAAAGGAGACAAGAATATGTAATGGAGAAAAGACAGCCTCTTCAATAATTTGTGGTGGGAAAACTGGACAGCTACATTTAAAAGAATGAAATTAGAACACTCCTTAACACGATACACAAAAATAAACTCAAAATGGATTAAAGACCTAAATGTAAGGCCAGACACCATCAAACTCTTAGAGGAAAACATAGGCAGAACACTCTATGACATAAATCACAGCAAGATCCTTTTTGACTCACCTCCTAGAGAAACGGAAATAAAAAAAAAAAAATAAACAAGTGGCACCTAATGAAACTTAAAAGCTTTGGCACAGCAAAGGAAACCATAAACAAGATGAAAAGACAACCCTCAGAATGGAGAAAATATTTGCAAACAAAGCAACTGACAAAGGATTAAACTCCAAAATATACAAGCAGGTCATGTATCTCCATATCAAAAAACAAACAATCCAATCGAAAAATGGGCAGAAGACCTAAATAGACATTTCTCCAAAGAAGATATACAGATTCCCAACAAATACATGAAAGGATGCTCAACATCACTAATCAAAAGAGAAATGCAAATCAAAACTACCATGAGATATCATCTCACACCACTCAGAATGGCCATAATCAAAATACCTACAAACAATAAATGTTGGAGAGGGTGTGGAGAAAAGAGAACCTTCTTGCACTGATGGTGGGAATGTAAATTGATACAGCCACTATGGAGAACAGTATGGAGGTTCCTTACAAAACTAAAAATAGAACTACCATATGACACAGCAATCCCACTACTGGGCATATATCCAGAGAAAACTCTAATTCAAAAAGTGACATGTACCACAATGTTCCTTACAGCACTATTTACAATAGCCAGGACATGGAAGCAACCTAAGTGTCCACTGACAGATGAATGGATAAAGATGTGGCACATGTATACAATGGAATATTACTCAGCCATAAAAGGAAACAAAGTTGAGTTATTTGTAGTGAGGTGGATGGACCTAGAGTCTGTCATACAGAGTGAAGTAAGTCAGAAAGAGAAAAACAAACACCATATGCTAACACATATATATGGAATCTAAAAAAAAAAAAAAATGGTTCTGACAAACTTAGGGGCAGGACAGGAATAAAGACACAGACGTTGAGAATGGAGTTGAGGATGCAGGGAGGGGGAAGGGTAAGCTGGGACGAAGTGAGAGAGTGGCATTGACATTTATACACTACCAAATGTAAAATAGGTAGTGGGAAGCAGCCACAGAGCACAGGGAGATCAGCTTGGTACTTTGTGACCACCTAGAGGGAACAGGAGGGTTGCAGGGAGACTCAAGAGGGAGGGGATATGTGTGTATATATATAGCTGATTCACTTTGTTATACAGCAGCAACTAACACAACAATGTAAAGCAACTGTACTCCAATAAAGATGTTAAAAAGAAAATCGATATAACAGGTTGTATTTTCCAAGCCCAGCTACAATATCTCATCTGACATTTTCTTCTTAAAATGTGACTTTTCCACTCTTTCTGTCAACAAAAATTGAAGTCTATACTCCCATCTGTTGAATTTTGTCTGGCTTGTAACTACAGCTGAGGTAACACTATGTGACATCCAAGGCTAGGTCATTAAGGTTAAGAGGTATGGCTTCCACCTGGTATTCTTGGGACACTTGCCTTTGGAGTCCTGAATCATTATGTAAACAGAATGAATTTCTTGAACTCATGATGCTATGAGCAGTTCTCAACTACTGTGGGGAAATCACATGATGAGGCTCTTGGACTACAGATAGAGTGAGGGAGGGGCAGCTTCAGCACTCCACTGTGCTAGCTTCTGCCACCATTTAACTGCATAAAAGACCTCATCCAGAAGTGCCCAGCCAAGCACTTCCCAAATTTCTGATCCAGGGAATCAAGATATCAATATACCAAGATGTGATATATAGGTCAAGCAGGCCTTTGAATGAATTTTATAGATGAGAAGAAAGGTGTGAAATCACTTTTTTAGGTGAAATCACTTTACCTAAGCTGTCATGTTAGGAAGCTAGAAAAAGAAGAGTAAATTACATCCAAATTAAGTAGAAGTAAGAAAAAGAAAAGAAAAAATAAAAGGAAAAATCAGTGAATCAAAATCTGACAAATCAAAAAGTCTAATGTTAATAAAATTAGTAAAATAATGAACATGTAATAAAATTGTTAAACCTTTAGCTAGACTGATCAAGAAAAAGAGAGGAAAATCACAAATAATAAATAAGAGCACTGAAAGAAGGGACATCACTATGGATCATACACACAAAAAAGGGACTGTAAGAAGATTTAGTGAACACTGTTATGCTAATACATTTGCAACTTGGATGAAATAGGTGAATTCCTTGTAAAGTATAATTTACCAAAACTGACAAAAGAAGGAATGAAAAACGTTGAAAAGACCAATCCAACTAAAGTAACTGAATTCATTATAAAATCCTTCCCACAAAGAAAACTCCAGGCTCAGATGGATACACCAGTGAATATTTTCTAACAATGCAGGAAGAAATAATATCTATCTTGTATAAACTCTTTCATAAAATAAAAGACTGACCACAATCAAATTTCTTTTATGAGGTCAACATTCTTGATATTAAAACCTGACAAGGACGGGAAAAAAAAAAAATGCCTATAGACTGATCTCATGAACATAGAAAACACCCAAGAAAGGTGTAGCAAATCTAATGTAGCAACATGTAAAAAGGTATATGCAGCGCTTCCCGGGTGGCGCAGTGGTTGAGAGTCTGCCTGCCGATGCAGGGGACACAGGTTTGTGCCCCGGTCCGGGAAGATCCCACATGCCACAGAGTAGCTACGCCCGTGAGCCATGGCTGCTGAGCCTGCACGTCCGGAGCCTGTGCTCCGCAATGGGAGAGGCCACAACAGTGAGAGGCTCACATACTGCAAAAAAAAAAAAAAAAAGGTATATGCAACCTGACCAACTCTATTATGCAAAGTTGTACAACATTCAAAAATCAACTGATGGAGTTCACCAATTCACAAAATAAAAGAAGAAAATTTTATGATCATCTCTATAGAGGCTGAAAAAAGCTTTTGACAAAATACAATCCTCATTTTTAATCAAAACTTTCCACAAATTATGGTGAGAAACAATGTTTCTTAATATTATAGACCACCTGTGAAAATTCTATAATTAACATCAAAATAGTGGGGAAGCATTGACTATTTATCCTCTGCGATTAGGAACAATAAAAAGATGTCCACTCTTTCCACATCTATTCATTATCATCACCATCATCATCAACCATTCACCATCAACATTTTACTGGAAGTTTTTGCCAAAGAAAAAGGCAAGAAGGAAACAATAAGAGCATAAAAAATGGGAAAAAAAAGAAGTAAAACCATTTTTATTTCCATAAAACATGATTGTGTAATTAGAAAACTTTATGGAAGCTTCAAAAAAGAACTACTAAACTATTACGTAAAGTTAGCATAAGTGACAGGATTCATGTTTAATATAAAAATATCAACTGTAATTATATATACTAGGAAAAACTCATTCAAAAACAAATTTTTTAAGTTATCACAATAATAATATAAAAATATTTAGCAATTAATTAAGGCTGTCAAATCTTCTTTACAAAAAACTACCAAAGAGCTGCAGAAAAAATTAAAGAAGATCTAAATGAACTGAGAGATTCAGTATTGTTAAAATATCCATTCTCATCAAATTGAGCTATAGATTCAGTACAAACTCAATCAAAATCTTAGCCAGCTTTTTTGAAGAAATAGGCAAATTAACTGTAAAATTTATATAAAAATGCAAAGAATCAAAACTAGAATCTAAAAGAGAGGAACACTTTTGAAGTACTTCAACAACCTGATTATGTAAAGTTGTGCTCATCAACAGTGTGGTAATGGTACAATGATTTATATGTATATCAGTGGAAGATAAAAGAGTTTCAGCATAAGGTTCACATGTATACTTCAATTGGTGTCAGCCAAGGCACCAGGAGAGTTCAATGTGGAAAGGAAAGTCTGTTTAATAAACTGTGCTGAAACAGGTAAATTTATGTGGAAAAAAATGAACCATGAACCTTACCTCACATCATACAAAATAAATAATTCAAAATCTAAGATAAACCTAAATATAAAAGCTAGAAACATAAAATCCAATATGAAAACTTAGGAAGGTATATTTGCAAATTTGAGGCATGCAAATATTTTTTAGATGGGACACAAAATACATGAACCATAAAAAGAAAATTCATAACCTCCACTTTATCAAAACTAGAAACTTCTGCTCATCAAAAAATGCCATTTAAAAATAAGGACTACGCAAGCCACATACTGAGAGGAAAATATTTAAAATACAAATATCTCACAAAATATTCTCATCCAATACAAATATGTATATATAAATTCCAAGGAATAAACTCAAGACAAACAACTCAATAAAAATGAGCAAATTACTTGAAGTACCACTTCGTAAAAGAAAACACAAGATTAACTAATGCACATGTGAAGTAATGTTTAACATTGTAAGTCATCAGGGAAATGCAAATTAAAACCACAATGAGATATATCCACCAAAAGGGCTAAAATTTAGAAGACTGGCAATATCAAATATTAATGAGGATGTGGAACAAACAAAAGTACCATAATACTAATGAAGATGCAAAACGGCACATACACTTCGGAAAAGTGTTTGGCTGTTTCTTAGAAAGATAAATATACACTTTCCCTATGACGTAGCAATTTCATTCCTGTGTATTTAACCAAGAGAAAGGAAAGCATATGTCTACCAAAAGGTTTGCACAAGAATGTTTATAGCATCATTATTCATGATTGCCCTATACAGGAAACATTCCATGACTATCAACAGGAGAATGAATAAAAGTCATTGTGGTATATGTGTAAAATAGAATACCAAAAAGAAAAAAGAAAGAAAAAAACTGCATAAATAAATAAAAAATATTAAATACAAAATAAATAGCTGTAGAATGAATACAGCCTGTAAAAATCTCAAAAACACAATGAGAAAAAAGGACCATATATAAAAGAATATATATTGTATGAGTCCATTTATGCAATGTCCAAGACCTGGTAAAGCTAATCTATGGTAATTAAAGATCAGAAAGTAGATGTCTCTGGCAGAGTGATGAGGTAGGGAAAATTAATAGGACAGAGCGCTGAGAGGATTATCCATACTTCCAAAGGTGATGGAATGTGTAATATATTTTGGGGACAGTTGTTACACATGGATACGCAAATGTCAAAATTCATTGAACTGAATACTTAATATCTGTGCTGTTTTGGGGTTCTTAATATTTATTTTAAGTGTAAAGATAGGTTAAAAGTAAGGGATTGGAAGAAATATACCTTGCAAACATTAACCATAAGAGGGATGGAATGGATATATCAGTATCAAAGACTTCAAGAAAAGCAGTATTATCAAAAAGAAAGAGCAATATTTATTATAAAAAATAATTAATTGAGAACACATAACAATCCTAAGTGTGAATGCACCTAATAATAAAACTTCAAAATATATTAGGCAATGTCTGACAGAACTATACACATACAATGGAATATGACTTAACACAACAAGAATAAACTACTGATACATGCAATAACATGGATGAATCTCAGATGCATTACCAGAATCAAAAGGATACATGCTTTATGATTCCATTTATAGGACATTCTGGAAAAGGCAAAATCATAAGGACAGAAAACAGATCAGTGGTTGCCAGGGACTGGGTGTGGAGGGAGGGTTTGACTACAAAGAGGCATGGGAGAATTTGGGGGGATGATTGCACTGATTTATATCTTGATTGTGGTAATGGTTCCACAAATGTATACGTCTGCCAAAACTTGTAGAACTGTACACTAACCAAACAGGAAATGAATCTGGGTAATGTAGCCCCCAGCTTGATCAATTGAGAAGCAAATTATCCATCACACCAATAAGACTCAGGTTGAAGAAAAAGGACTCTGCCCACTGTGCAGCCATGCCAGGGATGGCCAGGACTTCACATTTGCCACCTGCCCAAGAGAGGAGCAGGCAAGGACCCAGATAGAGGCACATGACAGTTCTGTGGGAACTGTGTGCATTTTAGTGCATGAAATTTTAACAAAATTAAAATAAATACAGAGAACAGGGTAGGGGAATGGAGAAAGCAAGTGTTGACCACACTTCAAGGAATTGTGCTGTATAGAGATAGAGAAATAGAGCAGAAAGTGCAGGAAGAAAATATGCCATGAATGTTTATTTTTTTCTTTCTTTCTTTCTAAGGACAGAGAAACACCAGTATAATGTGTGCTGTATTCTGATAGAAAAAAATCCAATAAAGAGAGAAAAACGATCGAAGGAGCAGAGAACGATTTCTTTGAGTAGATGAGAAAAGAAGGAAATCAAAGCTCCACTGGAAGGTCTGGCCTTTGCTGATAGCAGTGACAAGCCCATGTACAGCTAAAGCCAAGCATTTGGTGGAGATGAGCACAATGCAAGTGGTGGACTAGATATGGCGTGGAAGCTTTTGGAAGTCATCTTTCTGTTGCTTCAGTTTTCTCAGTGAATAAATGCAAGGTCCTCAACTGCCAGTGAAGTTGGGGGAGGAAGTACCAGAGGTTTAACTTAGAGAGGAGAAGGGGTAAAATAGTGTTCTAGGATAGGAGGAGAGTGAATGACTCACACAATTTAATGTGACTTCTAGGAAGCATGAAGGACTTACTTGAGGTTAGTGACCATCAATTTAAAGAGAGACCAGGCAGCATGGAAGTGGTTCTCTCTACTTCTGTTCAGCTGGATGGGTTCAGGGATGGAGTAGGTGGAAAATCAGTTTTAATCATGGTTGCCAAGCAAGTAAAAGTGAAAGGTGAGAAAGGGAATCTAGAGCTTGTAGAAGATAGGGATTATAATGATTGACCATAGAATTTAATCTGGAACATAACCTTTAAGGCATTGTGAGATTCATTTTATATATGAAGAGAAAAAATGGTGGTTACATTTTCAGTCATTCTACCTTCAGTTATATTTAAAAGACTATGTCTAGGTTGCATTTAAAGATTTCCTTTTAACCAATAATTCTAAAAATATCAAAGATATTTTCAATCAGTGAAATGTATATTGAGTCATCAGAAAAAACACAGATCTTAATATTATTAATCCTAAATAAGGTAAAATTTGTATAGCACTTAACATTTTCTAACACAGTTTCATACATTATCGTCTCACATTTTCTTAACAAACTGTGAAGCAGATGGAACAGCTATTATCATTTCTACTTTACAAGTAAGAAACCTGAGTACCTATCTACCCACCTACCTAGTCACAATGATTTAAGCACTTTGCTAATCATACTGTAGTTTATAACCTCTAACGTTACAATTATTTCAGTATAATAGAGGAGAGAAAGACGATGAATACCTCTCAGCTAATTATTTACATTTTTAATGTTACAGTCTTTAAGAACATCTTAACATTCATTCTTATCGACCACTTTAAAGAGTCACCAGGAGTAACGAAAAATCAAAATTCTCCAAAAGGCTTTGGAGTCAGACAAGGGTTTGAGTCCCCATTCAGACACTTAACTGCCAGGAAACCTTAGAGGAGTGATTCAACTAAGTTACAACTTCCTCTTTTGTAAAATGGGTGTAAAAAATTTACCCCAGATCTTTGTGCTATTTAAATATGATGTCGTATGAAAAGTTTATATCATGTCTAGCATGTTTTCACCCATCTGTAAATAGTAGTTATAATTTTACAATACTTTATATATTTATAATATGCTTATAGACATGTTTATAAACATATAAACATTTATAAACTTATAAACATGTTTATAAATAATACTCAAATAGACTTTTTAGTAGTAAGTTTGCTAGTTATATAAGTAATTGTTCAGTTAAAATACATAATTAACACTTGTTTACCTTTATTGTAAAAAAAATTTATACACACACACACACAAAAATTGGGTATAAGAAAACATTGCTTCATGTGCAAATATTCCCTCACTTGCCTTAGGTGATCACTTTGAAAGATTCTTTTTTTTTTTCTTTTTTTGAATTTTACGTTTGTGTTTTTTTATACAGCAGATTCTTTTTTTTTTTTTTAACATCTTTATTGGAGTATAATTGCTTTACGATGTTGTGTTAGTTTCTGCTTTATAACAAAGTGAATCAGTTATACATATACTTATGTCCCCGTATCTCTTCACTCTTGCATCTCCCTCCCTCCCACCCTCCCTGTCCCACCCCTCTAGGTGGTCACAAAGCACCAAGCTGATCTCCATGTGCTATGCGGCTGCTTCCCACTAGCTATCTATTTTACGTTTCGTAGTGTATATATGCCCATGCCACTCTCTCACTTTGTCCCAGCTTACCCTTCCCCCTCCCCATATCCTCAAGTCCATTCTCTAGTAGGTCTGCATCTTTATTCCTGTCTTGCCCCTAGGTTCTTTTGACCACTTTTTTTTCTCTTTTTTTTTTTTAATATTCCATAAATATGTGTTAGCATACGGTCTTTGTTTTCCTCTTTCTGACATACTTCATCTGTATGACAGTCTCTAGGTCCATCCACCTTACTACAAATAACTCAGTTTCGTTCCTTTTAATGTCTGAGTAATATTCCACTGTATATATATGCCACATCTTCTTTATCCATATATCTGCCAATGGGCACTTAGGTTGCCTCCATGTCCTGGTTATTGTAAAGAGAGCTGCAATGAACATTTTGGTACATGACTCTTTTTGAATTACGGTTTTCTCAGGGTATATGCCCAGTAGTGGGATTGCTGGGTGGTATGGTAGTTCTATTTTTAGTTTTTTAACAAAACTCCATACTGTTCTCCATAGTGGCTGTATCAATTTACATTCCCACTAACAGAGCAAGAGGGTTCCCTTTTCTCCACACCTTCTCCAGCATTTACTGTTTGTAGATTTTTTGATGATGGCCATTATGAATGATATGAGACGATATCTCATTGTAGTTTTGATTTGCATTTCTCTAATGATTAATGATGTTGACCATTCTTTCATGTGTTTGTTGGAAATCTGTATATCTTCTTTGGAGAAATGTCTATTTAGGTTTTCTGCCCATTTTTGGACTGAGTTTTTTGTTTTTTTGACATTGAGCTGCATGAGTTGCTTGTATGTTTTGGAGATTAATCCTTTGTCAGTTGCTTCATTTGCAAATATTTTCTCCCATTCTGAGGGTTGTCTTTTCGTCTTGTTTACAGTTTCCTTTGCTGTGCAAAAGCTTTTAAGTTTCATTAGGTCCCATTTGTTTATTTTTGTTTTTATTTCATTTCTCCAGGAGGTGGGCCAAAAAGGATCTTGCTGTGATTTATTTCAGAGAGAGTTCGCCCTATGTTTTCCTCTAAGAGTTTTACAGTGACTGGCCTTACATTTAAGTCTTTAATCGGTTTTGAATGTATATTTGTGTATGGTGTTAGGGAGTGGTCTAATTTCATTCTTTTACATGCAGCTGTCCAGTTGTCCCAGCACCACTTATTGAAGAGGCTGTCTTTTCTCCTTTATATATTCTTGCTTCCTTTATCATAGATAAGGTGACCATATGTGTGTGGGTTTATCTCTGGGTTTTCTACCCTGTTCCATTGATCTATATTTCTGTTTTTGTGCCAGTACCATACTGTCTTCATTACTGTAGCTTTGTAATATAGTCTGAAGTTAGGGAGCCTGATTCTTCCAGCTCCGTTTTTCTTTCTCAAGATTGCTTTGGCTATTCAGGGTCTTTTGTGTTTCCATACAAATTGTGAATTTTTTTGTTCTAGTTCTGTGAAAAATGCCAGTGGTAGTTTGATAGGGATTGCATTGAATCTGTAGATTGCTTTGGGTAGTAGAGTCATTTTCACAATGTTGATTCTTCCAATCCAAGAACACGATATATCTTGCCATCTATTTGTATCATCTTTAATTTCTTTCATCAGTGTCTTATAATTTTCTGCATACAGGTCCTTGGTCTCCTTAGGTAGGTTTATTCCTAGATATTTTATTCTTTTTGTTGCAATGGTAAATGGGAGTGTTTTCTTAACTTCACTTTCAGATTTTTCATCATTAGTGTATAGGAATGCCAGAGATTTCTGGGCATTAATTTTGTATCCTGCAACTTTACCAAATTCATTGATTAGCTCTAGTAGTTTTATGGTAGCATCTTTAGGTTTCTCCGTGTATACTATCATGTCATCTGCAAACAGTGACAGCTTTACTTATTCTTTTCCAATTTGGATTCCATTCATTTGTTTTTCTTCTCTGATTACTGTGGCTAAAACTTCCAAAACTATGTTGAATAGTAGTGGTGAGAGTGGGCAACCTTTTCTTCTTCCTGATCTTAGTGGAAAACGTTTCAGTTTTTCACCACTGAGGACAATGTTGGTTGTGGGTTTGTCATATATGGCCTTTATTATGTTGAGGAAAGTTCCCTCTATGCCTACTTTTTGGAGGGTTTTTATCATAAATTGGTGGTGAATTTTGTCAAAAGCTCTTTCTGCATCTATTGAGACGATTGTGCTTTTTCTCCTTCAATTTGTTAATATGGTGTATCACGTTGATTGATTTGCGCATATTGAAGCATCCTTGCATTCCTGGGATAAACCCCACTTGATCATAGTGTATGATCCTTTTAATGTACTGTTGGATTCTGTTTGCTAGTATTTTGTTGAAGATTTTTGCATCTATGTTCATCAGTGATATTGGCCTGTAGTTTTCTTTCTTTGTGACATCTTTGTCTGGTTTTGGTATCAGAGTGATGGTGGCCTCGTAGAATGAGCTTGGGAGTGTCCCTCCCTCTGCTATATTTTGGAAGAGTTTGAGAAAGACAGGTGTTAGCTCTTCTCTAAATGTTTGATAGAACTCGCCTGTGAAGCCATCTGATCCTGGGCTTTTGTTTGTTGGAAGATTTTTAATCACAGTTTCAATTTTAGTGCTTGTGATTGGTCTGTTTATATTTTCTATTTCTTCCTGATTCAGTCTTGCCACGTTGTGCATTTCTAAGAATATGTCCATTTCTTCCAGGTTGTCCATTTTATTGGCATAGAGTTGCTTGTAGTAATCTCTCATGATCCTTTGTATTTCTGCAGTGTCTGTTGTTACTTCTCCTTTTTCATTTCTAATTCTATAGACTTGAGTCTTCTCCCTTTTTTCTTGATGAGTCTGGCTAATGGTTTATCAATGTTGTTTATCTCATCAAAGAACCAGCTTTTAGTCTTATTGATCTTTGCTATCGTTTCCTTCATTTCTTTTTCATTTATTTCTGATCTGATCTTTATGATATCTTTCCTTCTGCTAACTTTGGGGTTTTTTTGTTCTTCTTTCTCTATTTGCTTTAGGTGTAAGGTTTGACTGTTTGAAATGTTTCTTGTTTATTAAGGTAGGATTATATTGCCATAAACTTCCCTCTTAGAATTGCTTTTCCTTCATCCTATAGGTTTTGGGTCATTGTGTTTTCATTGTCATTTGTTTCTAGGTATTTTCTGATTTCCTTCTGATTTCTTCAGTGATCTCTTGGTTATTAAATAGTGTGTTGTTTAGCCTCCATGTCTTTGTGTTTCTTACAGAGTTTTTCCTGTAACTGATATATAGTCTCATAGCATTGTGGTCAGAAAAGAAACTTGATACGATTTCAATTTTCTTACATTTACCAAGGCTTGATTTGTGACCCAAGATATGATCTATCCTGGAGAATGCTCCATGAGCACTTGAGAATAATGTGTATTCTGTTGTTTTTGGATGGAATGTCCTATAAGTATCAATTAAGTCCATCTTGTTTAATGTGTCATTCAAAGCTTGTGTTTCCTTATTTATTTTCATTTTGGATGATCTGTCCATTGTTGAAAGTGGGGTGTTAAGGTCCCCTACTATGAATGTGCTACTGTCGATTTCCCCTTTTATGGCTGTTAATGTTTGCCTTATGTATTGAGGGGCTCCTATGTTGGATGCATAAATATTTACAATTGTTATATCTTCTTCTTGGATCGATCCCTTGATCATTATGTAGTGTCCTTGTCTCTTGTAAGAGTCTTTGTTTTAAAGTCTATATTGTCTGATATGAGAATTACTATTCCAGCTTTGTTTTGATTTCCATTTGCATGGAATATCTTTTTCCATCCACTCACTTTCAGTCTGTATGTGTCCCTAGGTTTGAAGTGGGTCTCTTATAGACAGCATATATACGGGTTTTGTTTTTGTATCCATTCAGCCAGTCTATATCTTTTGGCTGGAGCATTTAATCCATTTACATTTAAGGTAATTATCGATATGTATGTTCCTATTACCATTTTCTTAATTGTTTTGGGTTTATTATTGTAGGTCTTTTCCTTCTCTTGTGCTTCCTGTCTAGAGAAGTTCCTTTAGCGTTTGTTGTAAAGCTGGTTTGGTGGTGCTAAATTCTCTTAGCTTTTGCTTGTCTGTAAAACTTTTAATTTCTCCATCCAATCTGAATGAAATACTTGCTGGGTAGAGTAATCTTGGTTGTAGGTTTTTCTGCTTCATCACTTTAAATATGTCCTGCCACTCCCTTCTCCCTTGCAGAGTTTCTGCTGAAAGATCAGCTGTTAACCTTATGGGGATTCCCTTGTGTGTTATTTGTTGTTTTTCCCTTACTGCTTTTAATATGTTTTCTTTGTATTTAATTTTTGACAGTTTGGTTAATATGTGTCTTGGCATATTTCTCCTTGGATTTACCCTGTATGGGACTCTCTGTGCTTCCTGGACTTCATTAACTATTTCCTTTCCCATATAAGGGAAGTTTTCAACTATAATCTCTTCAAATATTTTCTCAGTCCCTTTCTTTTTCTCTTCTTCTTCTGGAACCCCCAT
>NW_020837949.1:78242857-78336269 GCF_003676395.1 Aethalodelphis obliquidens | reverse complement strand
TATGTTTTCTTTGTATTTAATTTTTGACAGTTTGGTTAATATGTGTCTTGGCATATTTCTCCTTGGATTTACCCTGTATGGGACTCTCTGTGCTTCCTGGACTTCATTAACTATTTCCTTTCCCATATAAGGGAAGTTTTCAACTATAATCTCTTCAAATATTTTCTCAGTCCCTTTCTTTTTCTCTTCTTCTTCTGGAACCCCTATAATTCGAATGTTGGTGCGTTTAATGTTGTCCCAGAGGTCTCTGAGACTGTACTCAGTTCTTTTCATTCTTTTTCCTTTATTCTGCTCTGCAGTAGTTATTTCCACTATTTTATCTCCAGGTCATTTATCCGTTCTTCTCCCTCAGTTCTTCTGCTATTGACCCCTTCTAGTGAATTTTTAATTTCATTTATTGTGTTGTTCATCACTGTTTGTTTGCTCTTTACTTCTTGTAGGTCCTTGTTAAACGTTTCTTGTATTTTCTCCTTTCTCTTTCCAAGGATTTTATCATCTCTACTATCATTATTCTGAATTATTTTTCAGGTAGACTGCTTATTTCCTCTTCATTTGTTAGGTCTGGTGGATTTTTGCCTTGCTCCTTCAACTGCTGTGTGTTTCTGTCTTCTCATTTTGCTTAACTTACTGTGTTTGGGGTCTCCTTCTTGCATGCTGCATTTTCGTAGTTTCTGTTGTTTTTGGTGTCTGTCTCCAGTGGCTAAGGTTGTTTCAGTGGGTTGGGTAGACTTCCTGGTGGAAGGGACTAGTGCCTGTGTTCTGGTGGACGAGGCTGGATCTTATCTTTCTGGTGGGAAGGTCCACATCTGGTCGTGTGTTTTGGGGTGTCTGTGGACTTATTATGATTTTAGGCAGCCTCTCTGCTAATGGGTGGGGTTGTGTTCCTGTCCTGCTAGTTGTTTGGCATAGGATGTCCAGCACTGTAGCTTGCTGGTCGTTGAGTGGAGCTGGGTCTTGGCATTGAGATAGAGATCTCTGGGAGATTTTCACCATTTGATATTACATGGAGCTGGGAGGTCTCCTGTGGACCGGTGTCCTGAACTTGGCTCTCTCACCTCAGTGGCATAGCCCTGATGCCTGGCTGGAGGACCAAAAGCCTGTCCTCCACACAGCCAGGTACGTGAGGAGTTTCTTGCCTTTTTGCAGGGCTGAGGTCTTCTGCCAGCGTGCAGTAGGTGTTCTGTAGGAGTTGTCCCTCATGTAGATGTATTTCTGAGGTATTTGTGGGGAGGAAGGTGATCTCCGCATCTTACTCTTCCGCCATGTTGAAGCTCCTCCCCTGAAGAGATTCTTGTAAAACTTTTTCCTTTATTTTTTACACCAGTGTGGTTGCATTTTCATACCTTCTTCAATTTTTTTTTTTTTAACTAACAACATATATTGGAGAGCTTTATTTTCTAAAACCAATCACATTCCTTTTTAACAGGTTGAAAGAATTCCAATGCATGAAAATATTCTAATATTTCTAGCATCTCTCTTGGTAAGCATTTGCTTTGTTTTTTGCTTGCTTTTCAATACTCCAAAAAATACTTTCATGAATACTCTGGTACATATATTTTTGTTGACTGATTAGAGTATATACTTAAGATAAATTCTCAGAAGCAAAATTGCTTGGTTAAAAAATATGTGCAACACACATAACATTTCTCCTAGACCAATGTAGAAACTTTCTTGCTTTCCTCTGGAATGCAAAATATCCCCTTTGGGTGATATTTAAAGTCACGTCCATGGGTAATCAAAATCATAGGGAAAAGCCCCTGTTGTCAATTTTGAATCATTCTGGAACAAATTTGCCCAGCTATCACAAATAACTCTTAAATTGCCTACAGATGTTTATAGCCCTAAATTATTGTTGAATAGATGAAACTAAATCATTAACCTAAGATTCAGACTACTCTTACCAGTGATAGTAGTGATTTTTACAGAGCATATACATACACAGTAGATGAACATATGCTTTATATAGAGATGAATATTTAATGCAGAAGCAGCTAAGGTCTTCTGTTTATTAAGTCTCCAGAATCCCTGAAATCTGGCACTACTTTACGAAGTGACATGGCTTGAAAATTTAAAGCAAATTCATCCCAGCAAATTTGCCTTGGCAAAACTCGTTTGAAAATAATTGATGACCCAGTTGTATGCTGAGTTCTTATTTCATAAACAGCTTATTGGAAATAGAAACTAATATATATATATTTTTTAATGTACATTATCCCTCTAACTTCCTCTCTTCCAAGTTAGGCTACTGAGAAGGAGTTGGAAATCTTGGGTTTTTTTTTTTTCCTTTTTGGTCCACATAACTGTATGTAGTATCACTATATTTTTCTAAAATAAAGGAACAGTTACATGGGTGAAATTTGCAATCTCTGTTCCTCTTCTTAATATTCCTAATCTCTAAATAAATTTAGTAATATTTGTTTAACTTGACATTTGCTAAAATTTTTTACCTTTTTATTTGTTTAAATCTATCTTTAGCTTCTGTTTTTTTTTTCTATCTGAGTCTGAATAAATAGATTCATAGCTTAAAAGTTCAATGTTTGGCAAAACAGAACAAGCACTTACTAAGTAAACTGAAGATTATTATGTTAAGGAAATATTTTTAAAAACAGTAACTAAAATAATTGAGTTTCTAACACAAACTTACTAGGATGTTACTATGTATTAGTTATCTGCCATATGACTTATTTTATGAACAATGAACGACTAGGTCATGGGGACCATTATGGAGAAATGAATTTTACTCTTTGAGAGTTGATGATGTCTACAATCCAGATAAGTACAATACACTTTGTGAATATGTTGTGGCCATTTCAAAGTATTTGTATGTTATCCCCAGAAGCATTCATAAAGATAGTGTGTGGTAGCATATTTGATAATATGAATCTGATGTTCTCCTGGCCCAGGTAAATTTTCTGATAATTTCTATTCCATTACTTTACTTCTTCTCTAAACCTAGTGATTCCTTTTTTAATTAACACTCAGCATGAAACATAAATAATGCTGTTATTATTCATTAAGAATTAGTTTTAGGGCTTCCCTGGTGGCACAGTGGTTGAGAGTCCACCTGCCGATGCAGGGGATGCGGGTTCAAGCCCCAGTCCGGGAGGATCCCACATGCCGTGGAGCGGCTGGGCCCGTGAGCTATGGCCGCTGAGCCTGCGCGTCTGGAGCCTGTGCTCCACAAGGGAGAGGCCACAACAGTGAGAGGCCCGGATACCACAAAAAAAAGAATTAGTTTTTAAAAGCCTAAGTATGTAGTAGGACACTCACAGGGCAACTATGCATTTTGCCCCTGGCGCTGCTCCATGGAGTACTGCTGATGAAAGGCTTGGAGACAGCAGCAACCAGTCACCTACCTGTTTTCCCTACAGCAGCATGATGGATGCAAAGTTCATCTGTCACTGACCACAGGTGTCATTTTTCTTTTTCATTTGCAACTTGCCTGAACTAGGTATACTAGGTCACTTGTCATTCTCTATGACCATTTGTAAAAGTAAACAAGGGTCTTTTTTTTGGAAGTAAATGTGTAAAAACTGCTGAAGTCACTTCAATCTCTTAACAATCTCTTCTTGTTAACTTTGGAAGTCTGCATGGTAACGCCCGTATAGATTTGTAGCAGATCATTTTACAAGCGATAGGTTAACACTTTTATGCTAACCTTGTCCAAAACTCCCCAAGTTCTGGCTTATCTTTATCAAAGACAAAGGAATCTGGAGAGAAAATAAAAGTTGTACCCTTACACAGACTGAATACCTGCTGTTATGCAAATTAAACAGTGAGAAGCCTGGAAAGAGAGAACTTCTAAATCTGGTTTCAGAGAATATTATGGTTAGTGAGACTTTGTTTCAGTTTGAATGACAGGTAGACCTCATTCTAATCCACACAATGCAATGCTACAGTCTACTGTGCAAGGTCAGGAAATGGCATATAACGGAGACACCTGAAAGAAACATTCCCCGTCTTCCCCTAAAGGCCATACTCTCTGTATTAAATAGTCTTCTATTGTTTACATTGTCTCAGTAAGGAGTAATCTGGAATTTATCAAGAAGAGCTGTTTGCCTTTCTTTGTAAAGAAAAGAAAATAAATGTGTAAGAGTACATTTGCCAATATGCCAAAGAAAGCTGCTGGGCAAGGATCACATCAATGAATCAAGCCTGACCCGATTAGAGGACTTAATTCCAGTTACATTTTTTTCTTTTAGAAGAGGGAGCAAACAATACTTGTCCTTTTTGATATTATAGTGACACTATAAAGCAAGATAAAGAAAACTGTATCAAAAAGAGAAGTAGTTGTATTGAAGCAATTATTATGATTATTAGAGCAATGAAAAATGCATCTACAATACATGTGCACCAATAACTTGACTTAATTCTTTTTAAAGTTCACCTCAACTCTATCCTTTGCATATATTTAACAGGTTAATGGTTCTGAACTTTTTCTGAAAAAAAGTAAAGCAAGAAAAGCATACTTGTAAAAAACATAAAGGAATTGTGAAGTCTTACTGTAGTTTGGGGAATACCTTCTGCCTTTATTCTGTGTTACAATTGGGTTTTACTTACAGATTATGTCAAGTGCCATTACACTAAAACTTCAAAGTGTTTACTCTGTGAAATAGTAAGACGTATATTAGCCAAGATAAGTTTCTATTTGATACTGCCCTGAAAGGTACTAACTATAAGGTGAGAGTTTAGTTTTCTTTTCCATCATCTCTTTGTTAAGCATTCATTGATTGTATATACTTTACTGTTACGTCATTCTCTTAAATAAATATGTATGTTTAAAGGAGGTAAGTGACCACTTGTTTTACTTTCGGAATTCTGGGGACCGACGCTCCAGTTATTACAACAAGTTGAATGTTCCTAAAATAATAACATTAATTATAATTTTTAAACTCATCATATCAATGACAGCATGAATATATTAAGTTATATATAGCATGATTACACTGAAAAAATAGAAAAATTTCACTAGTAATTATTAGGTATTACTGTCTATTCACATTATATTTATGATGTCTTGGGTCTTGTGCAAAACATCAACAATAGAAAAACACCCAAAATGAAAAAAAAAAAAAAATCCTTACACTGCTCAACAGAAATATTTGACTCTGATTTTTTCCTGCCATCTGGTGGCAAGATCAAAACTCAGACAAAATATATTCAACCATATAAACAATGCACTCTTATTTTAAATTTTTTTACCACTGTCAAACAAAGTACACTAAAATTAATTTTATATGATCCCAGTAATGGATTCAATAAATACAGTAATTATATGTGTAAACCAAATCATGTTATTTTAATTATATTAACAAATAGCACCTAGAAAATTAACATGATCTTTGAAACTATAACATAAATATTGTAATACAGTAAAAATAAAAATCTCAAAAACTAACAGTTTACTTTTAGTAGCTTTGGGGGGACCTTCAAGATGGCAGAGGAG
Source organism: Aethalodelphis obliquidens (assembly GCF_003676395.1). NCBI lineage: Eukaryota > Metazoa > Chordata > Mammalia > Artiodactyla > Delphinidae > Aethalodelphis > Aethalodelphis obliquidens. The sequence goes on along the minus strand of NW_020837949.1, from coordinate 78,330,823 downwards.
TAAGACGTGGAGATCACCTTCCTCCCCACAAATACAACAAAAATACATCTACATATGGAACAACTCCTATAGAACACCTACTGAACGCTGGCAGAAGACCTCAGACCTCCCAAAAGGCAAGAAACTCCCCACATACCGGGGTGGGGTAAAAGAAAAAAGAAAAAAACAGAGACAAAAGAATAGGGACGGGACCTGCACCAGTGGGAGGCAGCTGTGAAGGAGGAAAAGTTTCCACACACTAGGAAGCCCCTTCACTGGTGGAAATGGGGGATGGGCGGTGGGGGGAAGCTTTGGAGCCATGGAGGAGAGCACAGCCACAGGGGTGTGGAGGGCAAAGCGGAGAGATTCCCACACAGAGGTTCGGTGCCAGCACTCACCAGCCCGAGAGGCTTGTCTGCTCACCCGCCAGGGTGGGTGGGGGCTGGAGCTGAGGCTCGGGCTTCGGAGGTCGGATCCCAGGGAGAGGACTCGGATCCCAGGGAGAGGACTCGGGTTGGCTGCGTGAACACAGCCTGAAGGGAGCTAGTGCACCACAGCTATCCAGGAGGGAATCCGGTAAAAAGTCTGGACCTGCCTAAGAGGCAAGAGACCATTGTTTTAGGGTGCACAAGGAGAGGGGATTCCCTCCCTATCTGCCCATAGAAGGCAGAGCATCACCTAAATGAGCTCCAGAGATGGGTGCAAGCCATGGCTATCAGCTCGGACACCAGAGACGGGCATGAAACGCTAACGCTGCTGCCACAGCCACCAAGAAGCCTATGGGCACGCACAGGTAACTATCGACACCCCACCCCCTGGGAGCCTGTGCAGCCCGCCACTGCCAGGGTCCTGTGATCCAGGGACAGCTTCCCCACGAGAACACACGGTGTGCCTCAGGCTGTTGCAATGTCATGCTGGCCTCTGCTGCTGCAGGCTCGCCCCACATTCCAATTATAACTACTGTATCCCTCCCTCCCCCCGGCATGAATGAGCCAGAGCCCCCTAATCAACCGCTGCTTTAACCCCATCCTATATGGGTGGGAACAGATACGGGTGGGAACAGATGCCTGAGGGTGACCTACATGCAGAGGTGGGGCCAAAACCAAAGCTGAACGCCAGGATCTGTGTGAACAAAGAAGAGGAAGGGAAATCTCTCCCAGCAGCCCCAGGAACAGCAGATTAAATCCCCACAATCAACTGGATGCAAACTGCATCTGTGGAATACCTGAACAGACAACAAATCATCTCAAAATTGAGGTGGTGGACTTGGGGTTTGTTGTTTGCAACTAATATGATTTTGATTTTTATGTTTATCTTAGTATAGTTTTTAGCACTTGTTATCAATGGTAGATTTGTTTACTGATTGGTTGCTCTCTCATCTTCCTTTATTATTTTTTTTTATTTTAATAATTAGCTTTTAAATTTTCTTTCTTTCTTTTTCTCCCTTTTCTTCTGAGCCGTGTGGCTGACAGAGTCTTGGTGCTCCAGCTGGATGTCAGGTCTGAGCCTCTGAGGTAAGAGAAGCAAGTTCAGGACATTGGACCACCAGAGACCTCCTGGACCAATGTAATATCAATTGGCGAGAGCTCCCCCAGAGAACTTCATCTCAATGCTAAGACCCAGCTCCACCAAACAGCCAGCAGACTCCAGTGCTGGATGCCCCATGCCAAACTACTAGAAAGACAGGAACAACCCCACTCATTAGCAGAGGCTGTCTAAAATCATACTAAGTTTACAGAAACCCAAAAACATACCACCAGATGAGGCCCTGCCCTCCAAAAAGACAAGAAGCAGCCCCACCCACCAGAACACAGGTACCAGTCCCCTTCACCAGGAAGCCTTAACAAGCCACTGAACCAACTTCACCTACTAGGGGCAGACACCAAAAACAACAGGAACTACCAACTGGCAGCCTGTGAAAAGAAAACCCTAAACACAGTAATTTAAACAAAAGAGAAGACATAGAAATATGCAGTAGGTGAAGGGGCAAGGTAAAAACCAACCAGACCAAACAAATGAAGAGGAAATAGGCAGTCTACCTGAAAAAGAATTCAGAGTAATGATAGTAAAGATGATCCAAAATCTATTGGAAACAGAATGGAGAAAATATAAGAAATGTTTAATAAGGACCTAGAAGAACTAAAGAGCAAACAAACAATGATGAACAACACAATAAATGAAATTTAATAATCTCTAGAAGGAATCAAGAGCAGAATAACTGAGGGAGAAGAATGGATAAATGACCTGGAAGATAAAATAGGGGAAATAACTACCACAGAGCAGAATAAAGAAAGAAGAATGAAAAGAATTGAGGACAATATCAGAGACCTCTGGAACAACACTGAATGCACTAACATTCAAATAATGGGAGTCAAAGAAGAAGAGAAAAAGAATGGGTCTGAGAAAATACTTGAAGTGATAATACTTGAAAACTTTCCTAACATGGGAAAGGAAATAGTCAATCAAGTCCAGGAAGCACAGAGAGTCCCATGCAGGATAAAACCAAGGACAAACATGCCACGACACATATTAATCAACTATCAAAAATTAAATACAAAGAAAAAATATTAAAAGCAGTAAGACAAAAATAATGAATAACATACAAGGGAATCCTCATAAGGTTAACAGCTGATCTTTCAGCAGAAACTCTGCAAGCCAGAAGGGAGTGGAAGGACATATTTAAAGTGATAAAAGTAAAAAACCTATAACCAAGATTATTCTACCCAGCAAGTATCTCATTCAGTTTCGATGGAGAAATTAAAACCTTTACAGACAAGCAAAAGTTAAGAGAATTCAGCGCCAAAAGACCAGCTTTACAACAAATGCTAAAGGAACTTCTCTCGGCAGGAAACACAAGAGAAGGAAAAGACCTACAATAACAAACCCAAAACAATTAAGAAAATGGTAATAGAACATACATATGAATAATTACCTTAAATGTAAATGGATGAAAAGCTTCAACCAAAAGACATAGACTGGCTGAATGGATACAAAAACAAGACTCATATATATGCTGTCTACAATAGTCCCACTTCAGACCTAGGGACATATGCAGACTGAAAATGACAGGATGGAAAAAACATATTCCATGCAAATGGAGATCAAAAGAAACCTGGAGTAGCAATTCTCATATCAAGCAAAATAGACTTTAAAATGAAGACTACTAGAAGAGAAAAAGAAGGACACTACATAATGATCAAGGGATCAATCCAAGAAGAAGATATAACAATTGTAAATATTTATGCTCCCAACATAGGAGCACGGCAATACATAAGGCAAATGCTAACAGCCCTAAAAGGGGAAATCAACAGTAACACAGTCATAGTAGGGGATGTTAACACCCCACTTTCACTAATGGACAGATCATCTAAAAGGAAAATAAATAAGGAAACACAGGTTTTAAATGACACATTAAACAAGATGGACCTAATCGATATTTGTAGGACATTCCACCCAAAAACAATGGAATATACTTTCTTCTCAACTGTTCATGGAACATTCTCCAGGATAGATCATATCTTGGGTCACAAATCAAGCTTTGTTAAATTTAAGAAAATTGAAATTGTATCAAGTATCTTTTCCGACCACAATGTTGTAACACTAGATATCAATTACAGGAAAAAAACCCTGTAAAAAATACAAACACATGGAAGGTAAAAAATACGCTACTAAATAACCAACAGATCACTGAAAAAATCAAAGGGGAAATGAAAAACTACCTAGAAACAAATGACAATAAAAACACGATGACCCATAACCTATGGGATGCAGCAAAAGCAGTTCTAAGAGGGAAGTTTATAGCAATACAATCCTATCTCAAGAAACAAGAAAAATCTCAAATAAAAAACCTAACCTTACACCTAAAGCAAGTAGAGGAATAAGAACAAAAACCCCTGCAAAGTTAACAGAAGGAAAGAAATCATAAAGATCAGATCAGAAAAAAGTGAAAAAGGAATGAAGGAAATGATAGAAAAGATCAATAAAACTTGTTATAAAGCAGAAACTAACACACCATTGTAAAGCAATTATACCCCAATAAAGATGTTAAAAAATAAATAAATAAATAAATAAATAAAACTAAAAGCTGGTTCTTTGAGAAGATAAACAAAATTGATAAACAATCAGCCAGGCTCATCAAGAAAAAAAGGGAGAAGACTCAAATCAACAGAATTAGAAATGAAAAAGGAGAAGTAACAACTGACACTGCAGAAATACAAAGGATCATGAGAGATTATTACAAGTAAATGTGCCAATAAAATGGACAACCTGTAATAAATGGACAAATTCTTAGGAATGCACAACCTTCCAAGACTGAATCAGGAAGAAATAGAAAATATAAACAGGCCAATCACAAGCAGTAAAATTGAAAATGTGATTAACAATCTTCCAACAAACAAAAGCCCAGGACCAGAAAGCTTCACAGGCGAGTTCTCTCAAACATTTAGAGAAGAGTCAACAACTATCCTTCTCAAATTCTTCCAAAATATAGCAGAGGGAGGGACACTCCCAAACTCATTCTAGAGGCCACCATCACCCTGATACCAAAACGAGACAAAGATGTTACAAAAAGAGAAAACTACAGGCCAACATCACTGATGAATATAGATGCAAAAATCCTCAACAAAATACTAGCAAACAAAATCCAACAGAACACTAAAAGGATCATACACCATAATCAAGTGGGGTTTACCCCAGGAATGCAAGGATTCTTCAATATATGCACATCAATCAATGTAATACCCCACATTAACAAACTGAAGGATAAAAACCATATGATAATCTCAATAGATGCAGAAAAAGCTTTCGACAAAATTCAATACCCATTTATAATAAAAACTCTCCAGAAAGTAGGCATAGAGAGAATCTACCTCAAGGCCATATATTACACACCCACAGCCAACATCGTTCTCAATGGTGAAAAACTGAAAGCATTTCCACTAAGCTCAGGAACAAGACAAGGTTACCCACTCTCACCGGTATTATTCAACATAGTTTTGGAAGTTTTAGCCACAGCAGTCAGAGGAGAAAAAGAATTAATAGGAATCCAAATCGGAAAAAAAGAAGTAAAACTGTCACTGTTTGCAGATGACATGACACTACACATAGAGAATCCTAAAGATGTTACCAGAAAACTACTAGAGCTAATCAATGAATTTGGTAAAGTAGCAGGATACAAAATTAATGCACAGATATCTCTTGCATTCCTATATACTAACAACAAAAGATCAGAAAGAGAAATTAAGGAAACACTCCCATTTACCATTGCAACAAAAAGAATAAAATACCTCGCAAAAACCTACCGAAGGAGACCAAAGACCAGTATGCAGAAACCTATAAGACGATGGTGAAAGAAATTAAAGATGATACAAACAGATGGAGCGATATACCATATTCTTGGATTGGAAGAAGTAATATTGTGAAAATGACTAAACTACCCAAAGCAATCTACAGGTTCAATGCAATCCCTATCAAATTACCAATGGCATTTTTCGCAGAACTGGAACAAGAAATTTCACAATTTGTATGGTAACACAAAAGACCCAGAATAGCCAAAGCAATCTTGAGAAAGAAAAACAGAGCTGGAGGAATAAGGCTCCCTGACTTCAGACTATACTACAAAGCTACAGTAATCAAGACAGTATGGTATTGGCACAAAAACAGAAATACTGATCAATGGAACAGGATAGAAAACCCAGAGATAAACCCACACACATATGTTTACTGTATTTTTGATAAAGAAGGTAAGAATATATAACGGAGAAAAGACAGCCTCTTCAATAAGTGGTGCTGGGAAAACTGGACAGTTACATGTAAAAGAATGAAATTAGAACACTCCCTAACACCAGGCACAAAAATAAACTCAAAACGGATTAAAGACCTAAATGTAAGGCCAATCACTGTAAAACTCTTAGAGGAAAACATAGGCAGAACACTCTATGACATAAATCACAGCAAGATCCTTTTTGACCCACCTCCTAGAGAAATGGAAATAAAAACAAAAATAAACAAATGGGACCTAATGAAACTTCAAAGCTTTGGCATAGCAAAGGAAACCATAAACAAGACAAAAAGACAACCCTCAGAATGGGAGAAAATATTTGCAAATGAAGCAACTGAAAAATGATTATTCTCCAAAATATACAAGCAGATCATGCAGCTCAATATCCAAAAAACAAACAACCCGATCCAAAAATGGGCAGAAGACCTAAATAGACATTTCTCCAAAGAAGACATACAGATGGCCAACAAACACATGAAAGAATCCTCAACATCACTAATCACTGGAGAAATGCAAATCAAAACTGTAACGAGGTATCACCTCACACAGGTCAGAATGGCCATCATCAAAAAATCTACAAATAATAAATGCTGGAGAGGGTGTGGAGAAACGGGAACCCTCTTGCACTGTTGATGGGAATGTAAATTGATAGAGCCACTATGTGGAACAGTATGGAGGTTCATTAAAAAACTAAAAATAGAACTACCATATGACCCAGTAATCCCACTACTGGGCATATACCCTGAGAAAACCATAATTCAAAAAGAGTCATGTACCAAAATGTTCATTGCAGCACTATTTACAATAGCCAGGACATGAAAGCAACCTAGGTGTCTGTCTTCGGATGAATGGATAAAGAAGATGTGGCACATATATACAATGGATATTACTCAGCCATAAAAAGAAATGAAATTGAATTATTTGTACTGAGGTGGATGGACCTAGAGTCTGTCATACAGAGTGAAGTATGTCAGAAAGAGAAAGACAAATACCATATGCCAACACATATTTATGGAATCTAAGAAAAAAAAATGTCATGAAGAACCTAGGAATAAGATGTGAATAAAGACACAGACCTACTAAAGAATGGACTTGAGGATATGGGGAGGGGGAAGGGTAAGCTGGGACAAAGTGAGAGAGTGGCATGGACATATATACACTACCAAACATAAAATAGATAGCTAGTGGGAAACAGCCACATAGCACAGGGAGATCAGCTCGGTGCTTTATGACCACCTAGAGGGGTGGTATAGGGAGGATGGGAGGGAGGCAGATGCAAGAGGCAGGGGATATGGGAATATATGTATATGTATAACTGATTCATTTTGTCATAAAGCAGAAACTAACACACCATTGTAAAGCAATTATACTCCAATAAAGATGTTAAAAAAAAAAAAGAGTCATGTACCACAATGTTCATTGCATCTCTATTTACAATAGCCAGGACATGGAAGCAACCTAAGTGTCCATCGACAGATGAATGGATAAAGAAGATGTGGCACATATATACAATGGAATGTTATTCAGCCATAAAAAGAAATGAAATTGAATTATTTGTACTGAGGTGGACGGACCTAGAGTCTGTCATACAGAGTGCAGTAAGTCAGAAAGAGAGAAACAAATACCGTTATGTCTACACGTATATATAGATTCTAAAAGAAAAAAGGTTCTGACGAACCTAGGCGCAGGACAGGAATAAATACGCAGACGTAGAGAATAGATTTTAGGACATGGTAAGGGGAAAGGTAAGCTGGGACGAAGTAAGAGAGTGGCACTGACATATATACACTACCAAATGTAAAACAGATAGCTAGTGGGAAGCAGCCGCATAGCACAGGGTGATCAGCTTGGTGCTTTGTGACTACCTAGAGGGATGGGATAGGGAGGGTGGGAGGGAGATGCAAGAGGGAGGAGATATGGGGATATATGTATACATATAGCTGATTCACTTTGTTATACAGCAGGAGCTAACGCAAAACTGTAAAGCAATTATACTTCAATAAAGATGTTAAAAAAAAAAGAAGGAGGGGATATGGGGATATATGTATTCATATAGCTGATTCACCTCGTTATACAGCAGAAAGTAACACAATATTGTAAAACAATTATACTCTCATAAGGATGTTAAAAAAAATGATCAGTTTATCTGGCATCACACTGGTGTGTCAATAGTACTTCTCATTTTGCCACATTGAATATTTACCACAAATTAGTGGACAGTGTGGTTACTGTATTAATTCTTTTTGACAGAGAATTAAATTTGATTACAATGTGGAAGATATTTTTAAAGTAAGAGTATGGTAGAAATATGAGAGCTCTCATTCTTAATTTTTTAAATGAATTTGTTGAGTAGGGATGAATATGTCTTTCTGAAGATGTTTAAAAGTTCCAACAGGAAGTTCAAGATAAAAATAAATATAATTTTATACAGATATCAGATAGGTTAAATAATTTGAATGCATTCTTTTCAAATGAGAGTATAAAATTTATCTTACAACATTCTTTTTTTTTACTTTAAAAGAACTACTTCATTTAATATTTTACAACTTATTGAACAAATATATTTGAAATAACATATGATAATTTAATACTTCTACATAGTCAACAGATGCTTGAATAATAAGAGATTTTTATAACGACTTTACAATAACTTAAAAGGTATGAGATAGTGTCATACACTAAATGTTGAGTTCAATAAAGGGATCTGAGTTAGTGACAGCAACAGTTAATAAACTCATTTCCCCACTTGAGGACATATTTTTTAGAGAGATAATCTCTGAAATTTCATTCTGGGCAATTTCTCCTTACAGTTTGGTCTGAGGCATCTTAACAATATATTTGTATATAATTAAAAAAATACTCTTAAGTTTACTACTTAAAGTTTAGAACTAAGTTTTGATAATTAAAAAAAATTATAACTATAAGCAAGTTAAAAAAGTTATAAGTTGTATTTTTCTGAATTTCAAGACTAAACCATCTCTTCTTTTTTTGTATATAGGAGAAGGATTAGAAAAAAAGATTTAACCAATGTTATAACCAAAATATACTCCAACTTTCATTCTAATGAATATTCTTTCTTACCTAGTTGACAATAGGCAATGGCTGAAATAGCTTGTGAGACAGCTGAATGCTGATTCATGCAGGTCATATGGATACATGTTCCATCTACACATCATAAGCTGAAGTGGAAATTTGGCAGCTCTCCAATTTATGTGCTCCTTGACAATTCAGCCCTTAAAGTAGACTTAACACTTGTGAATGAGATGCCTAAATGTAAGGATGTTTGAGATGATATTCTAAAATTATTTCACGCACTCCACAACTTGTTAAGTTTTCCTATGGGGAGGAAAATACTTAAAAAGCAGAAAATAACCACCTTTCTTGTTTCTAATCCCCAATGCTTATAAAGATATGCCTATAAAAGTAAATTAGATACTCAGACATCTAGGATTTTTGAGTCAAGTCAACTTGGGAGCTGGAAGATGGATAAAGTCTAAATATGGTAGAATCTATTATTCCATTTTGAATGCCCAAAGAAAACTCTAGAGTTGGAGTTCTACATTAATACAGGAGTCATTCATCAACTTTTGAGTATTTATGTGCCATATACTGCAATTAAGTAATGACTAAGGAGGTACCATTGTCTCTTAACCATTTAACTTTGAATTGGCTAGATATAAAATAATAAAAATTCTACCATGTAAAACTAAGAGTCTAATGTCAACCAACTAGAAAGATTTAAATTTTACAAATATTTGGTGTTTAATAAACATTAATATATTGATATATGTAACTGCATAGTTGTGTTTTGTAAAGCTTTTTAAAAACTCATTGAGTAAAATTTTCAATTAAAAAACAAAAATCTGAATTTTTTTTCATACAACTTAAATAACCATCATATATTTGGCTTTATTTACATTTAATATCTGTATTGTCACTTCAGTACTTTGTAGGGGTGCACAAACAAACAGATCCCCATTTGTACCACGTTAGAAAGACTTATTTAATCTTTCATCAATTTTGTTATTTAAATCTTATATCCACTATGATGATAAAAACCTGAGGCAAATGGACCCTAAGTGACTTGGCTAATGTCAGCTATAAGGAATAAAACCAGGACACTCAAACTCAGGTCTTCAGACAACTATACTGATTTGTACATCTTACATAAATAGACATGAATTTTGGTATCAAAGATAAGTGGGTCTCAATCTCAGATTCATAACAGAACACCTAATACCACTGAATAAATCTGATGAACAAATGCTATGAAATATCAGGAAGGATGGAGAATAGAAAAGTGGCAATTTTCCAGCTTTTCTTGCATCATTTTTTCCTTAAGCACAGAATATACTCTTTTTCTATTATATACAAATGCATTCCACATCTATGTAGATATGTATGACAATTTTCAAACTTCATTTCTGCAGCTTCTCTGTTCTATCACGGGTGATCAAGATTTGAGTACAGGGCAAAATCTAGGGAGCTGATATCAGTTAATGGATCTCAGAGATAGTGAAATACTTAATATTTAGAGGAGGAATATTTGTCTTTTTTTTAGTATCTATGAAAAACCAAAAGTAGTACTTATTTTACAAAATTTCAAGTAATTTGAATATGTAAAAAATTTTTATTGATTTTTTTTGCAATAATCTTTAAAAAATAAAGCTAAAAAACATTTTGTTTAAATGAGTCATTTCTTCTAGATAAAGATACAATCTCAAGTGTTCCTATTTGATTGACTGATTGATATATTATAAATGTAAGTTAGTATCACAAACTGCTGAACATCCATTTGGGGTGTTCTGACTTGAGAATATAAATATATTTGATTATAAATATGAAAAAACATGTTTAACTAGTTCTCAATTTCTTCTCAAATATATTAGTCCATCAATCATTAGGAGAAAACACAACTATTGAGCAAAAAAATCCACTTATGTTATATACTGATAGGAAATAAACAGATAAATAAATACATACAGATGTATGAAATGAAATGAGGGAATCATCTTGGTGTGTAACCTGGGCCTAAGTGTACTTGACTTTTAGTCCTAGACTTCTACTGACTGATGTTGAAAGATGACAATTTAAATTATATGAATAATTATTCATCTTCTAAAGGCAGAAGCATGTCATGCACAGGAAGATTCTAAGTTTGTAAAATGAGAAGGCAATACCTCACATTTACACCGAGAGAGTGATTTTCCTTTTGCAGCTTTTTGGTAAAAGGAACATGTCTTAATTGTTCATTTAACACATGAAGCAGTTTTTATTTGTCCCTCTCTAAAGAGGAGAAATGAATACCTAAAAAACATTTTACTTAATTATTATTTAACATATTGATGCCATTAATTTAGAGAAAAAGGTTATTAGTCAAGGCAGGTCTTTGTTGCTATGTAAATCATAGAAACAAATAAATAGGATGAACATTTACTTTTTAATTTTGATTATATTTTCTAAAATACTCTAACAGAATCGTTCATTTTTCAATTTACATACTGCGATTGCCCACATGGGAGCTTAGAATTCTTGCATTTTGCCTTGCATTTCCTGAGGACAGAGCCTATCCTGTGGGCTTCATGGTTACGAGTCCTCCCACCTCTCTGCTGGTTATCCTTCAGGTTTCACATTTTTATTTGACATGTTCTAGCTCTTACTATTCTTTGGAGTGTTTAGCACTAATACCATCACCCTCCCAGCACCTGCTTTTTTATTTTATCCATATATATATATATATATATATAAAATTTCATCTTTGCTCTCTATAAAAATCCTCTAAAGACCCATTACATTTTCAACATGTGACTCACTGTTGTGTTGCAGAAAGTTGCTGTGATTTCAGGGAAAAACGGTCACGTAAGATGTTATATTAGTTGCAGTTAAAAACACATACTCATATTTCTAAACATTCTGTGTCAAGTATTGAAAAAGAGAGTGTAGCTACTGAACCATTAAGAGTAAGAATTCACACTGGATCTGTTGATATAAAAGAAATTCTCCACAGAATGCTGATCATTACACTTCATTTGTGCTTTATTTCTTTATAATAAAACAAACATTGTAATTATGAGTTGCAGTGTCCTAAAACTCTTCCTTAAAAACTCAAGTAGTTTTTCAAACAAACAAATAAAACATAACTTCAGTAACCTTTGTAGCAGGTGGCCAATAAATACTTTCAACCCTAGTCAAGATGAAAGTAGCTATGATTCAAGATAATGGTGTGGGGAGAAACAATGCCAGCAGAGGAACAGAAAGAAAGACAGGATCTGAATTAAGAATTTCCTAAAGATTTCCTTGACACTCTGACAAACAACCTTTGCATTCAATACCGGTTTTCTAATTTCCTCATGTAACTCTAATAATCTTAAGGAAATAAAATTTTCTCCCAATTATTTAATAAAATTTAAATCTTTGTTACACATAACTTTTCAGAGGCATTAGAGAGGGTTTTCATCAACTCAATAATGCTAGGAATTCTAATTTTCAAAATATTAAGAATTCTCGGCTTAGGTTTTTAAAATTAATTTAAAGAAATGTGTTATAATCACAGATTCAGATTGAAAGGCAATAAAGTAATGGGATAGAAGTTTGGCTTTGTTTTCTTAACAGATTAAGAAACTAGTAATACAGCGCTATCTTTGTGTCAGAACTTAAGTTTTAGAACATTTTTCCAAAAATATGATGCACAGAAAGCTATAATTTTCTAATCAATGATCAGAAAAAATAAAAATGAGGAGGAATAATAACAGCAATAATCATTTGGGATGAATTTCATGCAACTTGCAAGCTATCCTGCATCTATTTTTCTTCCATCTAGCTATGAAGCAAAGAATATAAATTCATTTACCCTCAAATCTAGCCATTCGGTAAAATTGAGGTAAATAATTATTTGCATCTTAAAGGTCTCATAGCTTTTGCACTGTTCTGAGTGCACTTGTTGATTCAATTACCAGCAATTTGAATTATAATATGCTGTCCCATTTGGTCAGTGTTTTACTGTTTACCCAAAGGTTTATTATATGCTACCTAATTTAAGACACAAAACTGTGGCTAGGCATGGATTTTTTTCCCCATTCAAGAATAAGAAAGCTGAGGCTCAAAAAGGATGTATATGTAGGAAGTGGAGAAGCCAGGGCTTTAGTTTCCTGGTTTCAGGTGTTATTTGTGACTCTTTGCAACTAACACCCAAATATATCAAAGTACAAAACTGAGTCACATAAGCTTCATTGCAGCACCTACATTCATTCAGATTGCCTTATATTTCAAAGCAAGAGAATTTTCAAGACGTGCAATTGAAAAGCAGGCTTATTTATTCCTATACTTTAAAAATACTTTTCTTTTCGTAAAATTATTTTAGCATCCTAAATAGAACCTTAAAATTCATAGAGTATATGTCATTTTTCTTATTTAAGAAAGCATAATGGACTTCAAGTATACTTCATTCTAAATGCTATGCAATAGACACGATGTTCTATACATGAGATGTGAAATGAATTGCAGATTAAATGTGTTGATAAATGTTCTTAGCAGTCTGCAGCTGCCTTATGTTTCACTCATGTACATCCTTAGAATTTGGTTCTTATGTTCAACATGTTTAAACATTCAAACAGAGCAAAATTTCAAGGATCTCCACTGAATGCCCCGCTGTGTCACACCAGGAGCGACACAATAAAAGAGTATGAGGAAGACAGGATTTAACTTTTGCTAAATTATGTTGCCCCTTGAAAAGAGCATGTTTTTGGTGGATAATTTTCCATCATGAATATGTATTTTTGATGCACAAATACTTGGGAAGCTCTTTTTTACAGCTGCCTTCACTTCTTTTAAATAAGGCAAACTTTGGATGCATAATTTAGGGTACTTATGCATGAAGAGATAATATTTTGTGTATTATAATGAAGCATAGGCCATGAACAAATAATGGAGATATGTGCCTTCTCTCCATCATCCCTTAAATTTTGTATAGACCTTTTGGGCCCAAAATAAGCAGAGACATTCTGAGAAGGGTTAAGTCTACTTTAGAATACATAACTATTGATGTGTAGCTAATTTGAGTACCATTAGGTTGGAGTCAATTCAAATGGAAGAAAACTAAACCACATAGAGGAAGTGAACTTATTTCATGTTTATAAAAAACAAATTTATGATTAATTCTGTTCTTCTTTGATTGTAATTTCTCGTTTATCTCTGTGTTGTTCATTTCTTTCACAATGTCTAAGTTTACAATCTCACCAAGACCACTGTTTCAATAACAGGATTTGGAGGTTTGAAAATTCTACTGCCCTAGCAATACTGTTAAAATTTTGTGATGTTCAATCATTCGGACATTTCTCTTGATACTGAGTTGCCTTTTAAGTGAGTTTTTATTTTTTTAAAGTACTGGTGATAGTCAATATATCTTAATTATTTCTCTGTCTCCACGAGTATATAATGCTTCTTATATGACTAGCACCTTAGAATTTATAAAGCATTTTCCCATTTAGTATTAAGCATTGACATGTTACATATTGAATATTTTTTTTTCCTCATAAAATATACCTTATTACTGAAGCATTCTGAGGAATTAATAAAAGATGTATGGCCTGATTTTCAGCTTATATTACATTTTCAGGATACCACTGCTGCAATATTTTATAGTGCAGCATATAATTCAGGGGTTCATGTTAATCAAGCAAAAAAAATGACAAAATTTTACATATAGCAACTGTGACGTCTGGAGTCCTCCCAAGGAATTTTTTGTAAAGAAGCCAAAGTATCCCTGAAAGAATGTAAGGAACTAATTTTCCATGATCACTGATACTGACACTAGCTCTACAGTATCATTAAAGACTCTTATTGCTGAAATTAGAATAGCTATGGTCTGTTCTTTTGTCTGGCTGGGTTCCTTTAAGTCAGATTTATTCTTCCTCACAGTCTGGCGTTCTTAATTTGTCATGTTCCTCAGACCTTTATATTGAGTGGGTCTGTAATAATAATGGTGTCTTCCAAGGCAGAAGCAAGTTACTATGTGTGGATGCCTACTCCACATTAATAGAAGAGTTTATGTTTGTAGCATACAATCCAAGTGGACCCAAGGTAAAAAGGACAAAAGGGCTCTAGAGAAAAAATGGTTGAGAAAGAGTCTTCCTTGTAAGTTTACATAACAGCTACTCAATTCACAACCTCTCAATTAAAATTGGCGTCTTCATCTTTTTCCAGACACAAAAGAAGGGTCCCTGAGCAATTCTACCTAGGCTATTAACCTTGTTGCTTTTGTTTTCAAACATCCTCTCTATACTAGCTTTTCCTCTTCCCTTATAGTTTGAACTTTCTTCCATTTTAATACATTTTTTCCGCCAATAGTCCAGTCTCTACATGTTTCACTCACTCTCTCCTTTCAGACATCAACCTTTCTGAAATAGTTCAACCCTTTGTTTTCCATTTTTAACTTCATTCATTCCTCACACACAGAATCTGCATTCTGCCTATATCAGTGTGAGGCAATACTTCTTGAAAAATTTACCTGCACATTCAAATCTTATAACCACTTCAAAAATTTTAAACTATTTAACCTCAGAAGCATTAGACTTCATTGAGGCCTATTCCTTAAAACTTTACCTTCTGAACCTTTTCATTGCATACTCCTCAGTGTTACAATTGCCTGAGGTTCCATCCATAATTTTCTGCTTGGAATGATGTTTCCTCTGTTTGTGTTGAACACCTGTTCAACATCTGAGAACCAAATCAAACTGAACCTATATAAAACCTTCTCTTCCTTACTCTATGCTCCCATAAAATATTGCACTTACCTGTACTAATATATATTACAATATAACAATATATCTATTTCCTCTATAGAGTATGTATGTCCCTGTTACTCTTCCAGGGACTAAGGTTAGTACCTGATATACAGTAAACATTAATGGATAATTAATTAATTAATGGCAAGTCCTGCGCGGGGCTGGTGAACTAGAAACCTTAATCTTCCTTTAAAATCATTTTCCATTAAGATATTCATATTCCTAGTTTTCCTTACCTTTAAACTCTAATAAAAGAAATGCAACTTAAATTCTTTCTGAATCAAGATGACACAGATTAACACAAGTAACAGTCTCCACTTATTGAACTCTTAACGTCACAACCACCCCGACAATAAATCCAATGTCATCCCTATTTTTCAGCTTTGAAAAGGACCAGAAAACTTATGGGCCTGAGGTTACACAGCAAATGAGTGGCAGAGTACAGAGTGGAACCCAAATCTCTCTCTCCAAAGTTGTATACTAAAGTTATAATGGAGAGAAGATAGAAAAAAAATGTTGCTCCTAGGAGTGGACATTTAAGTTGATTTCTGAAGAATTTTATCTTCTCAGAGCCTACCATGAGAAGAGAGGGGGAAGAACATTTAGAAAGAAAGTAGAATCACTACAATGGCCTAAGTCAAAATAGCATGTTTGATAGGTTTAAGAATAAAAGTCGTGAATGAGGGGTCTCATAAAGTGAGATAATGCCAAAGAAGTAGGCAGGTATAAATCATTTAGGGTCTTAAGATCCATGGTAAAAATTTGCTTTTTTCCCCCTAATTGTAATAAGAATTCATAAGAAGATTGTAAATGGAGAGGTGATATGATCTTACATTTTGAAAAGATCACTGTAATTGGTGCATAAAGATTAGACTATAGGGACTTCCCTGGTGGCACAGTGGTTAAGAATCTGCCTGCCAATGCAGGGGACATGGGTTCGAGCCCTGGTTCGGGAAGATCCCACATGCCGTGGAGCAACTAAGCCCATGCGCCACAACTACTGAGCCCACGTGCCACAACTACTGAAGTCCACGCACCTAGAGCCCGTGCTCCACAACAAGCCAACACAATGAGAAGACTGCACACCACAACGAAGAGTAGCCCTCGCTTGCTGCAACTAGAGAAAGCCTGCGTGCAGCAAAAAAGACCCAACGTAGCCAAAAACAAAACAAAACAAAACAAAAAAAGATTAGACTATAGAGAAAAGATATCAAAAATGGGTAAAGTTACATAAGAATGATACATTAAAATGTCTCATTTAGTTGCTTTTGAAGCACAAAGGTAGGGGAAGACATTTTATTATATAATCTATATATTTTTAAGTTTTGAAATCAGACAAAGACAAATATCATATGATATTGCTTATATGTGGAATCTAAAAAAAATGGTATAAATGAACTTATTTACAAAACAGAAATAGAGTCACACATGTACGTATGGTTACCAAGGGGGAAAGGGAGGGAGGGATAAATTGGGAGATTGGAATTGACATATACACACTACTATATATAAATTAGATAACTAATAAGAACTTACTGTAAAGCACAGTGAACTCTACTCTGTACAGTAGTGAACAATACTCTGTAATGACCTATATGAGAAAAGAATCTAAAAGAGTGGATATAGGTATATGTATACCTGATGCACTCTGCTGTACAGCAGAAACTAACACAACATTGTAAATCAACTGTACTCTAATAAAGATTAATTTAAAAATGTTTGAAGCACGAGCATGCATTCCTATTAACAAAATAAACAGAGCATTGGAGTAGGAAGAGTCGTTTCAAAGCCACTTGATTATATTGAAGTTTTCTCTTAAGTTTTAACAGGGACCTGAGCTATGGGAGGAGCAGGTGTAGAGACCCACAGAGTGTCCTATAAAAGTCATCTACTGTATGGTTCTAAGAGATAAAGAGACTTAAGTTTTGACCCTACCATTATTGAATTCTATAATTATACATAAGTGCATCTGGAATGTGTACAACTTTAAACAAATCACATAAATTCTTTTATTATCAGTTCCTTGTGTATTAACGGGAAGACGATGGGGCAAGGGAAGGGGAAACGGGGAGCTGGTGCTCAATGGCTATAATGTTTAGGTTATGAAAGATGAATCAGTTCTAGAAATCTGCTGTACAACATAGTATCTACAGTTAACAATTCAGCACTATTGACATAAAATTTTGTTAAGAGAGTAGATCTCAAGTTAAGTGTTCTTATCACAAAATAAACATACAGAAAACAAAAAATGGTTGAAGGAAACTTTTGAAAGTGATAAGTATGTTTCTTACCTCGAGCGTTGTGACGGTTTAATAGGTGGTGTATGCATATTCCAAACTCATCAAATTATATGCACTAAATATCGTCTTGTGATTTTTTTGGTAATATTAGTTATACCTCAATAAAGCACAAAAAATATGGGAAGATCATACAAGATCAGTGACTTTCAAGTTGTTCCTGTTAGTCCTGAGTGTTCTGCAGAAATGGAGGTGTCTTCAAACTGGGTGAAGGTTGACTGTCCAGGGAAGGACCTCCTCATGTCCCCCTCCCCAATTAATTGGCTCCATATTTTTTGGTCTTATGTGTTAGACTTGTAATATTTCACTTGAATGAAGCTAAAACATACTGAAAATCATTGAAAAGTTATCTCTGAGATTACTCTTAGATACAGTATGATATGATCTACCATTGACTTTCTTTTCTCCTTTTATAGATATTATTCAAAGGTGTTCTCATGCACGCTACTGCTACCTAAATAAATATGATTTTCATTTTTTATTTCTAATATAGTCTTGACCCATGCTCGTGGATGATTTCCAACTGCAGATGTCTATCTGAAACTCTCAGAAAGATCCCAAACTCAAGATACTAAAAATAAAATGCGGATCCCTCTTCACTTATTTCTTATCGCTCAAGTCAGAAAACCAGAAAAGTCATATAATCCTCATTTTTCACATTCCATTATATGTTCCTGAGTCCTATATTCTACCTCCTAAATACCTACCAAATCTACTCCATCCACTTGGCCTACTGCCTTCATTACAAGCATTAACGTTTCTTTTAGAAGATATTAAATAGTTTTTTAAATGACCTCCTTGAATTTCTTCTTCCTCTCCCAGCACATTTGTCCAAACCTCAGCTCAAAACTATCTCGAAACTATCTGATCATATCGCTCTCCTTATAATGGCTTCCCAGTTTTTCCAGGACACACTTCATAGCCTGGCATAGCTGCTCACACCACAAAAATTAATCACTCACTGGGTACCAATCACTCCTTTTGGTGCTTTAACGTTAAACTGGTATGTGGAACAAGTTTGCTTGTGACATCAAAATGAGACTTCACTTTTGTATCCTGTTCAAAAGCACTGTCTATGAAGGTTATATTTTCCTGTCTATGAAAGAAAACTCTGACAAGCCCATGAATTCTCTGCCCTTTCTTAAGTAAACAATAGCTCTTTGATCACCTTAGGTCACAAAACACAGCCTCCATTTAGAATTAGAATATACGTCTCCATTTAAGATGAGCCTGACTTAGGGCTTCCCTGGTGGCGCAGTGGTTGAGAGTCCGCCTGCCAATGCAGGGGATGCGGGTTCGTGCCCCGGTCCGGGAGGATCCCACATGCCGCGGAGAGGCTGTACCCGTGGGCCATGGCCGCTGGGCCTGCGCGTCCGGAGCCTGTGCAAAGATGAGCCTGACTTAGCAACAGATCTTATTCCAACTGCCAGCTCAGGTCAGCCTCGGGCTGGAGGGCTGGTTGGTACCTTGGATCTGGAAGATCGTAAAAGCTGACTGCTTTTACTGGAGTGCCTATGTGAGTGATTCAGATGTCCCCAGCTGGGACCCTCTCACCTGCAGCTCCCCTCTCTAGGGTTGAGGTGATGCAGGTAGCACCACTTCACCCCCTATTCCTGTTAGAATGGATGCCCAGAGGTTGGCAACTACTCTTTTTAACATAATTTCCTCATAAAACCTCCTCCTTTCTCTTTGCACTCAGCTAATAAACAGTCTCAAAGTGCAAGCAATTTCAAAGGATTACCAGTGTTCAGAAATTCCCTTTAAAAATCTACATGTGATGATTTGGCACCTCAATTAACAATTTTGCATTTTTCAGTTTTTGTCGTGTAGTTGAAGTTTCAATTTTAGTATGAGTTATTTAATTTACTCCTTAGCATAATTCTATAAGGGAGAAATCTAATCACCTTTGTGCACATGTGGAAACTGATGTTAAGAGGTATTAAATACATTTTTGTAAGATGCAGACCATATACTGACTAAGTCAGAAATCCATTCCAGGCATTGGACTCTGGGTCCATGACCCTAAACACTGAACTATACAGACTTTCATGAAATTTCTTTTATGACCTAGCCTCTATCTACTTTTAAAGCCACTTTCACATTTTCAGTGCATTCCAACATCATTGAACTTCTAAGAACTCTTTTTCACTTACCACCCTTTCCTCACCTCCTGCCTTCACATGGCCTTTACCAGCAATGGCCTTCTCCTTTTCTTCCTTTGATGGTGATTACATACTGAATTCTTATTCAAGACAGTTGCTTTCTTAACCTCACCAAAAGGCTTACATGCTTCCTTCAACATGACTGTGAATAAAAGTATTATAGTAATATTTTCTATTCTTTAATAGTCTGTTTACATTTCTGTCTCTCCTGCTAAAACTTTGAGCCCAAAGCAGATAGAGACTATATTCATCAAGCCCTAAAGGAAATGTTTGTTGAATGAATAAATGATAGACTCAATGTAAGCTACCAGTGGTGAGATGAAATTCTTGCTAAGAATTCTGACAGAAGAGCAAATCTTTGGAAATGATCTAGCCCAACAAACTCATTTAAGAGTCAGGAAAATTTAGGGCCACAGAGGAAAAGTTACCTATTGGAGGCACCCAATATTGTATTTTTAATTTGGAACTCTCTCTTCTCCACATCTTGGGAGTTTTTGCATTCCTTATTCGTACAAAGCTTTCAGCAAGATCATGTGGCACAAAGCCAGCATGCAGAACCCTTACCCCCATCTTTCTAAGACCTAGCAGATGTGACCAGGCTGCGCCAGGACCACCTGGGAGTCATTCCTAAGCAGCAAGGCTGTCACACTTATGTAAAGGTTATAACTTCAATCCACAGCAGGTGCTTAGTTTACTGCATTTAAGGTCATCACAAAGTCACTTTGCTAGGTTCTTAGATGCAATGAAACTTGGATCTTCATTTAATGCTCATATCACAGTAACAATGTTAACCGGGATTGCTCTCTCTCTGTGTTTTTATCAACTATTTAAGTCAGTGGTTTTTCTGTTATCTATAATTTTTACAGGGAGTCCTTTCCAGGGATAACGCATAAATTATGAATGAGTAAATGAATGAACAAATGCATGTTACCAGTTAAGACGAATGATTTAAAAATAAAAATGAGTAAGAGAGGGAGAGAGATTGCTGCTTACCACCACGTTCAGTAAAGGTTGGTGCTAGATTAAACAATCTGGTTCCAAAGTTTTTCTGATAAAGATTTATGACCACTGGATTCACATCAAGAGTTGTTTTTGTTTTCTTTTTTAAAAAACTGTCTCTCTGAGGTAAAATACTCTCATTTTTGAAAAAGCTAGATGAGATTTAGTGTTGAATTTTGCTTGCTTTTCAAAGTTTGATCATGATAACATTGATATATATATACATCAATGATACATATCAGTATACACACACATATATATAAAAGCATAGACAATTTTCTTGTTTTCATTTTAATTCAGGAATAGTAAATAAAATGGTTAAAATTGAAGAAATTTTTTTTTTTTTTTTTACGGTACACGGGCCTCTCACCACTGTGGCCTCTCCCGCTGCAGAGCACAGGCTCCGGACGCGCAGGCTCAGCGGCCATGGCTCACGGGCCCAGCTGCTCCGCGGCATGTGGGATCTTCCCAGACTGGGGCACGAACCCGTGTCCCCTGCATTGGCAGGCGGACTCTCAACCACTGCGCCACCAGGGAAGCCCTTGAAGAAATTTTTATTAAACATTTTTGACCTGGAGAGGTTAGAGAAATGATTATTTCTTTTAAAAAATAGAAATAGGCTGACCTGAAAAGCATACTACATGTGATTTAAAAGTAATGTTCATGTTTATGTATTGATATTTTGAATAATAAACTTTCCATCCCTCTCTAGGAAAAGGAAAAGTGTGGCTGTGTATATGAATGATGCAATATTACTTCCTGTCTTTGGGAGACCTTTGCTCTTGTTAGTGCTGTTATTCCATTCGACTGTAACCCCGTAATCTTTAAAGAATGTTTTTGGTCGTGGGCCTTCACCTTCCAGTGATTTCATCCAGATACGGTTTCCATAGGCTTTACCGGTTTAAACAAAAGAAAAGAGTAGACCATCTGAACAAAATAAAATATCACCATTAAATTGGTTTTTGTAGCTTAAGGTACAGTGTAATGATATTTTTCCAGCAGCTGCTTTCAGTTGGATTTAAAGTTTAGAAAAAGCTTTGCATATGATACAAAATAATAAAGTACAGGTTGCCTTACTTCCTTCTTTTATATCTCAGAACATAAGGAAACTTTTTTTGCTTTTGCATGGTAACTGATGATCATTAAACAAATATTTGGTTGCTGTTAACCTAAATCATGGCCCGCATGTGCTACATGGGGTATATCTGAAAGTGCTTTTGAAAAAAGTAAAAGCATTCATCTAATAAATATGGCTGTAACTTGGGTCAATTTGTATGACTTCTCACATACAATTGATTCCTTTTATATAGTAGTTTAATTAGTTATGGAAAATGAGATGTCTTAGTGATAAATCTGTTGTTATTACCGAGAGGCAAGAAGTTCTTTCATATAATCACAGTAATTAATTTTATTCCCCAACCATGCTGATATTTGTTCTATTCATGAAGAATACAGACTTTAGAAAAATATGAACTTAAAAATAATCAGAAGTAATGGTTTTCTGTGCTATTAATCTTTTCAAAAAATTGTTAATGAAATAAAAAGAGTAAAATGAAACAAAAACATTTAATAGTTAAACAAAAATTAAAGTAGAAAATCTTTCATTACATTTTAGATTAGCACGGTGAAAAATATTTACCAGTTACTAAATTTACTGTTGGATAATCTAATAAAGAATGGGAAGAAGAGAAAAAAAATCATTAGGAGATTCCGTAATTGCTTGGAATTCCTGTATTGTTATAATTTATAAAGAGTTCATAAATCCTCTATTGTTTCTATTATCAGAAATTTCAAGGTCAAAACTAAATAACTAGAAGTGCTTTTCTTGTAAACAATGTCCTTAATAATACTCATTTTTATTTTCCTTTAATTTGGTCAAATTTGTGTTCCTAATCAAAAATATGTTTTATTCTATATTAGAACTAGGTTGTGTGATAAAGTATTTGAGGAGACGTAAATGACCCTGTAGTCAGTAGGAGACAGTAACAATTGTGAAATACTGTTAATTTTTTTTTTTTTAAAGAATAAATTAAAAAAAAAAAAAAAACACTATGGAAGGTGAGAAGATGTAAGAATGCAGACTGGGCCTTGGCAGGTGGGTCTCTCCTTGCCATGACCCAGTGATTTAATGTAAGGAAAAAGCATGATGAATTCAAAGATGAGACTGTGAGTTCATGCTAAACACCTGAGGCTTATATACAGATAATAGCTAACAGTTACATACTTCTGTATGGTATATAGCAAGGTTTATAACACAAATCCCAGAACTCCTTCTCCAATTATCTTTTAATTTTTTAACACTTCTTATTTAGCAATATTCCTTAGCGTAAACTCTAGAAAGAACGCTCTAGGAATAAAAGTAGGCCTGTCCCAACCTTGTCCCCATTCACCCATTTGGCTGCCTGAGTGAGAGTTGAATTCTTTCTCCTTCAAGACTGTACTTGATATATATATATTTTTTATAATTGGATTTCATATATAAAATTATTTGGGTCAGAGGGAAAAATAGATTATGATTCTTTACTGGCTAGCAAGCAGTAAAGATATGAACACTGAGAGCAGACAGAGGAAGAAAAAAAAAGAGATGTCCCTAGTTTAACAGACCTTCCAACAAGCAAGCAGAAAGACTAAAATGGGGAATTATGATATTTTAATCATTTATTCCAGCAAAAACTCTGACATTCAAAACCAGCAATACACAAAAAAAGAAAGTATTCTTAAGCCAGAAAGACACTGGGATTAAATCATTTTCCCTGTCTTTTGTGATGTTTCTTTCCTGTCCTGAGCCATAACGTATTAATGCTTGTGAGCGGCCTTGCAGGCGAAATGATATTAAACTGTGTGTGTGTGTGTTATCCCCAGCAGAATTTCTTTTTAGCAATCAGGGTGACTGCTTGACACAATATAATTTTAAAAGACCAACATTTTTCTGACTCACCATATTTATATCTCCTTTAATAAACAGATATATAAAGCTTTAAAACAGCGCAAGGAAATCCCTAAAGGAGGATCTTTAGGTGTCTTTTTCTGTGTAAGATTTTTAATAAAATGTTGAAATTCTTGCTTAATGTCAATATAACTTATTTTTCGTGGCACAGAGGAATAAATAGATGTGGGAAGAATCAAAAGACCTTGACATCTATAGTGATGTCAAAAAAGCAAAGCTTAGATTTGTAGGACAATAATTCTAGTCTTTCGAGAGAGATAAAAATAGATTGTGTTAGCAACCTATCCCAATGGCTTTATATCCTCATGGGAGAGAGAGAGAATGAAAGCGTTACGAAACCTAGACCTGGAATTGCTAGAGTGCAACAAAATCCCCAATTCCCCCAGCCAAAAAGAGACAGTCTAAACCATCCATACTTTTGTGCATTTTTTTTTTCCTGGTTTCTAGGGAAACATGCTTTTAAACCTAAGGCTGACTTGGGAAATCCTTTTTTAGATCTCTTGTTCCTATAAAAATGTGCTGCTTCTAATTGTGAACAACACGTTAGGAATAGTGGTCCTCCAAATCATCTGACTCAATTTTTTTCCCCCTCAGTAGCTTAGGTGAATGCCCAGGACTATTATTAATTGCACTGACTTGACACTGATTGCTAACTAAATTTAATAGAGTTTTAAGAGACTAACTCAGTGAACAGTAGTAGACAGCTCTGGGGATTACTTAACCTCAAATTGAGTGTCCAGTCTATAATAAAATAATATATATGGTCATTAATAGAAAAAAAGGATTTGTGAACACATGTGTGCTTATATGTCCATATAAATAATATCAAGAGAAATGGTAACATTTTTCATGAATTGAGGAAAAGTTAGCTGAGAGTCAGGAGCTACAAAGAAAAACATGTGGTGCATTATCCTATTCCCCTATTCCAACACGTTTCAGAATAGGCAGAAATTTGAGGTAGGCTTTGGACATCAATGGGACATGGATCTGGGGTAAGGAGGACTTAAAGTAAACATCTAGACATTAAAGGCAAAGAAATCTTAGTCAACATCTTAATAAAGAAATAGCTTAAAACTCATTGCATTTTTACTGGTCATAAAGCTGCTGACCTTTGTTTTTTTTTTTTTTTTTTTTTTTTTGCAGTACGCAGGCCTCTCACTGTTGTGGCCTCTCCCGTTGTGGAGCACAGGCTCCAGACGCGCAGGCTCAGTGGCCATGGCTCACGGGCCTAGCCGCTCCACGGCATGTGGGATCTTCCTGGACCGGGGCACGAACCTGTGTCCCTTGCATCGGCAGGCGGACTCTCAACCGCTGCACCACCAGGGAAGCCCTGTTCTATTTTTTAATCTATAGTTTGTCTTTTACCCCATCACATTCTCCAGCCGTCTTCAGATAAAACATGACCCCCATCTTTACCAGATAAGACATTCAATGTTTGTCCAATTACAAAATACCTCTAAATGTTTTACAGCTAAACAAAAATCTTTTAAACAGACTCATATGCCAAGAACGATCACATAATTTAGTAAGGGGTAAATCAGTATTCTGCTCTTAAACTTTTACAACATACTTCACCATATTATGTTAGGGGAACATAAACTCCCTAAACCAAGGCTACAGATAATAGCAATAGGTTTTAACAATGGAAAAAGGGAAATCTCAAACATAATGAAACACTGACATTAAAGAAGTAAAGTAATACTCCCTCCCCAAAATGGCAGATAATAGAATTAACAACAGCTTTCAAAATTGCTGTCAGTTTAGAGCGACACACATATTGTTGGTAACACTCCAGAGTGGCAGTAAGAAGGGTATGGTATATTGTATATCGGTGTTACAAAACTGGACTTTGCAGTTAGATGGGTCTGGGTCTGAATCACAGCTCTGCCACTATCTCTAGATATGAACCTAAATAATTTACTTAATCTCTTTGAATCACCATATGTGTTTTCTTCATAGAGATATTGCTTCGATTTAATAATAAAAACAGACATACACATACACACACACACACACACACACACACACACACACACGTGTTAACAACCTATATACAGAGTTAGGCAGAGTACCCAATACCTACTTATTAAATATGCTTCCTCCCTCTTACTCCCTCTGAAGTTTTTAACATTAATTTCTGTGTCTAATCACTTTATTTTCCATAATTTTAACTTATAAAGGAATAAGATTATAGAAACAAAAGAAATGGGAAAGACTAAAATGCCATCCATGAATAAATCTTAGTATTCCATATTTAAGTCAAATATAATACACGTTTTAATTACCATGAGAATGGATGGATAAAAATATCCAATCAATCAGACAGTGAAGAAACTAAAAAAGAATTTAAAATCATAAATAAAAGCCCTAACACTATGGGTATTATCTTAAACATTGGTTCTAAGAGGAAATTTTTAAATAAAAAAATTAAAAAACAAATATAATTCAAAACACTATACTGAGGCAGGAATGAGTCATAGTTCTATCCTCCATACCTTTATTGAAGGAAGAGTCCAGATGCCTGAGACACACACAGGTCTGCATCTTGTTGGAGACCCGGATCAGTTCAAAACCCTACAAGGCTGTGTATGTTCCATCATTGCAACAATGGCTCTCAGTCTCATTTGCTAGGATTTTCCCACCTCCTAACTCTTTCACTTTCTTTATCTCCCGGCCTTGGAAAAAGACAGTTTCTTTCAGCTTTCTCTATGATATAATAAAGATAATGATATGATTAGAGAAAATAAATGAGCTAAACCTGAAATTTCCTTGCTAAGGGAAACAGTCTTCCCATATTTTAAATGAAAAAAAATGGATTAAAGATGCAAATTGTGTGTATGACAAAACTAGCAGCAGGTAGAAACTGCACCTAGAATAGGTGCTTCCTGTATGGCGAAGGTGGTCATTGAGACAAGTGAAACTAAAGTTAGTTCTTTTCAAAAAGGTATGTTGTTTCCCAGATAGTGAAAGGACTACAGGAAACACAGGTGAGAAATTCTGCTTCCTGCTTGGCTTGTACAGAATTCCGGGGGCGGGAGGGCGGGTAGATTTCCTCGTCTGATAGTTATGCCGAGGACTGCTCTTTTTTTTCTGGAGAAATATTTGCAATCATTTTGAAATGAGCACAACTATTCCCCCCATGTAGCAGCTTGTACACTTGACATTTTAATCCTCTAGGTGGGTATGATAAGGAATATGACTTTTTTCCTCCTCAGGAGTGTGAGAACTGGTGCATTCAGAACCCAAAGGAGAGAAGAGAACTGAATTATTACTATTTGGCACCTACATAGTGTGTTTCCTCTGAAGAGCGCGAAGCACATCATAAAATGCTAATTAATAGCTAGTGTTCTTCAGTAAATCCCTAGAGACAGCAAGTGCAGGTGATGATCTTACAGCCTCACGTCTACCCTGGGGGAAAAAGCCCCATCCACAGTAAAAACTGAGAAAAAGTACAAAGGACCAGTGGGAATGAATGTTTGTATTGGGTCAGAAGAATTGTCCTTCTACTTCAAGGGATCAGAGAGCTTTGGAGAAATGTGAAAAGTTTAAAAAACGTGAAAAAGGGACTGGAAAAAGAGGCAAAATCTTTAAAGGTACAAAAGAAGAAAATAGAGAGGATGAGGAAAAAACAGTGAAACATCTGTGACATCATGTTTCTTCCAGAGGGCCTCAGATGGGCTAGAGGTGCCAGAGTTCTCACGCCCATCCGCAGGAGTGCTAGGTCCCAGGAGTGCTGGAGCTGGGGTGTGGAGGGGTGGGTACGGCCCCTTTCACACTCCCTGGTGAAAGTGTATTTTGACAATACACAGTCAATCTGAAATTTCCCTGCAATGATGAGTTTTTAGGTAGGCAGAATCTGTTTTTGCAGTTGGTTTGTTTTTTATGTCTGCTTGTGTGTTTGTTTGTTCATTCGGTGTGAGGGTGTGTGTGAACGTGATGAGTGGTTATGATGTTTCTTCTCGTTGGTTTTAGGGTGATGGCGGTGTGTTGACTTGCTGTCTTAAGACTGAAAAACCAATATGAAACAGATACCATTTTTCTTAAATTCCTTTCTGCTAAACATCTGAACAAATCTGAAGTGAGGAAAATGCAATCGTCACACAGATGTTGAAACAGACTCCATTGGGTTGGGCAGGACACTCTGACCTAACTCTTACAGATAACATAAGATCAAAATGGATTTCAAGAACAGTCTTTAAGGAAGAAAATTCACATAACATGCAACCTGGTGGTTTAATTAGGAAGTAGGAGGCATCCCTATTTATTTTTTCCTCAATCTTTTGTAAGTAATTAGACCTAAGCAAATATTTTGTTAACTGATAGGCGATGTGCACAGAAATATGGATTCACTTATAGAACTCCTGATTACCTGGGCACTCATTCCTGTTCGCACATGAAACACTAGGGTCAAAGCAAGAGAGTTCTCCCTATTCCTCCCTATAGAATAGTCTCTGCCCTAGCAGTTTCCTCTAAAATGTTTCAGCATTAATCTTATGGGCTCCTTTGTTCTTCTGGTAAGCTTTATCTCTAGTTTTAATACAAATCTAGGTTAAAATTCATTTTGGAGAAACATGCAAATAAAGCCAGATTTACAGAAAAGACAATATTCATGGTAGCAATTTTTGATTTTCATAGAAGTTTTATATTTCCTTAGAAATTATGGATAAGGTGAAGAAAGTTAAAGAATCTTTTAAATATGTCTCAGTTGTCCATATGTAGAGCTAACAACCAGTAGAGTGATAAACTTTGAAGTTAGCTTTATTAAATTAGACTGACAGTGCTTAATTGGAAGAATTAAATAATTTATTCAGCAAATAAAATGAATATTTAATATATGCAAGGCATTCAGGTGCCCAAGTGAAAAGATAAAAATGATAAACAAATATAAAAATTCTGTCTTTTACTAATACTGGATATATTATTTTGCTATTTAAATATTTAGCTATTAAAATAAATTATTAGAATCTTTTGTTTCTCATGCAGACTAATAAATAGCCAAAAAGTGATACAGTTAAAGTAGAAAAACGTAGAAAAGAATTTGCATTTTATATAGTCCAGACTCTTTAAATTGCCCCTGAGAATCCAGTGTAAGACACTAACTTGCACAATTCCAGATGTTTAGTTTGTACTTAACAGTGTTATCATAAACTTAAGCTTTTCTTGTAACTTGGGTACAATTCCTAACCAAGTTCTGTAGGAAGAAAATTTAAGAACATTTTAATCAGTTTTCCAGTATTCAGCCTCTACCATAGCATTTAATATTCATATTAAAGGAAAGATACTTGTATTATTACTAGTTGCTCTTCCACAAGTAAAAGGCAGCATAGAACAGTATCTGCCACATGTTTGAAAAAGAAAATAATTCAAAAATACATCCTAAATACATTTACAGCACTGTCTTGACAATAGAATGACATATAATACTCTTGAAGTAATGGAGTTCCTCAACTAATGTTACTCAGATGAATAAATGTGTACATTGGAAAGGCATTCGGCAAAGATGAAGGACAGAAACTTACTTCCATTTATTTCCTCAAATTCTGAGCTAAATCTACATATATGTTTTATCACTTTGTGTGAAAAGAACGTTAACGTATACAGATATGTCTAAGTTATTTTCCCATGTATATAGTGACGTGGGAATATGGAATCTACTAAATAAAAAGCAAAACAGTTCATTTGTATGGTCTTAGGATCTTTATACCTCTAAAAGCATCCTCAGGGCCATGAATGAACAAATGACAAAAATGCTTAGAGAGTGAAATGAACATATGGAAGTAATTTCTGGGAAAGCTATTGATTAATTCTCAAAACACATGGTCAATATTGGATTTGGTTTGCCTTTGTGGAGCTCCTTCTGCCTGGACTCTCTTGCCAAGTCCCCCTCTCATTATCACCTTCTTTCTCAGGTAACTGTATATTCCAAGTGAACAGCTAACCAGTTGATGGTGAGGTAACATCTTTCTAGAGTTGAAGTCATAGTGTTACACTGGTTTGTTTTCCCAATGAGATTTCACATTTGTTAAAATATACCTTGAAATGCAGTTGTAAAGGAGACCCTCCCCTGCACTCAGTTGCTCACACCTTCTAGTATCAGTTCCCCCTGGGACTTGGAGCAAAACTGAACACTTTGGCAAGTCTAAAACTAATCAGTCCATTAGTATCAGGTTGCCTTCTTGAATACAGCAAGGTGCTCTTTCTGCCTCTTCCACACCCGGCCACCGGTTCTAAGATGTATTATGTTCAGAACACAAGGAAAACTTCACTGACTTACTGTTTTCCCACCAAAGATTGAGGTTGTAAAACATAATTGCATATAAAATCACTCAGAAAACTTTTTGCAACCTTATAGTGTTATTTTACTACGTTTATAGGTTGTGAATGTAGATCTTGGTGAAAACAAAACCATGATATAAAACAAACACAATAAACCGTAGTACATTACTTAACATGACACTTTGTTTCTTTCCAATAACATATAATTATTATTCTATATAGTTTTTATGAAACACCCAAAAGAGAAAATGTAAATTTTATAGACTACAAAGGATTATGAATATGGGTGCTATTATTTCAACAAAATTCGTTAGGCCTATAGACAAAAAAACGTACAAGAACAAATCTAAAGTGTTATGTTTAAAGAAGGAAATTCCATTTATTCTTCTCTCTGTTATTATCTGAAATTGGATAGAAAATATTTCAGGCAGTCACTATTCTTAAAGTAACTGGTTATTTCTCCATGTCTGGAATTAATATTACATAAGATTTTAGCAACAACTATAGGAAAAGTTTATTTTTCATAAATTTCTGGGGTTAATTAGAAAGTGATATGTGATACTTT
Organism: Aethalodelphis obliquidens; assembly: GCF_003676395.1. Taxonomy (NCBI): domain Eukaryota; kingdom Metazoa; phylum Chordata; class Mammalia; order Artiodactyla; family Delphinidae; genus Aethalodelphis; species Aethalodelphis obliquidens. Next base: position 78,300,037 of record NW_020837949.1, on the reverse strand, counting down.
TATGATTATCAACTTTACAAATTGTTCTGTTAAAAAAAAATCATTGTCTTTTCTTTTTCTTACCAAATATTTCCTAACATGCTCTCCAAAATAATTTTCCAATTTTGTATCTTTCTTTGAACACCTGGAAAATTAATTAGTATCTACACAAAGAAATGGAGTCAAATGTTCTCTTTCAAAATACACTTTTATAGCCACTCACAGAACAATGAAAGCATTCTACTAAGATTCTTTTTCGTGCTAAAAAATGCATTCAGTGGGGTCTGCTTTGGGGGACTGTAAGGGGAGAAACCTGGGGTGCTTGAAGGTTAATGGACAGTGGTTAAAGTTAATGGCTGAGTGCTTAAGGTTAAGTGCTGTATTTACATAGCTGCCAATTCTCTTAAAAAAAAATCTTCACCTATCAATCAGTTCCAGCTAATAGCCAATTAAACGGCAAATGAGGTATAGAGACTGAAGGTAAAGACCCTTCAATCTGCATTTACAGCGTGGAATTACCATGTCTCAATCAAGAAGTATTTATTGAACACCTACTTTGTCATGGCTGTGTTGCACACAAAGAGCTAGAAGCCATGGCCCCTGTGTCCAAGAAGCTTATCATCTAGTAGGGAATGGAACTAGGTATGAAAATATCTCAGTACAGGGAGCTATCAAATAAATGACAGAGCAGGGAATTCAGAGCAGGGAAAGATACTACCTACCTCAAGATTTCATAGAACAGGGAGGGGTGTTTATATTATGCCTTAAAATTAATGGCTTTCAAAGTACTTCATTCTTTAAAAAGTATACAACCTCAGTGTGAACATATATCAATGACATCATGTACTATGTATATTGCCCAGCCATAGTTTAACCATTGAGAGCATCAACAATTTATCACTAATATTAATAAATAAGAAGTTCTATAGATGAAAATACTCCTTGTGAAACCGAGCAGGACCCTGTGGGGCCCTCCTGGGTACAAATGCCTTTCCTTGTCCACAGTTTCTTGTCTGTAGGAAAGAGGTTTCAGCCTCCCAGACCATCCCTGAGTTTCAAAAGGTCAGATTCAAATGGTTTCTAAATAGGAAGTAAGGGAATGCAAAAACAAAAGAGGAGCAATCGAGAAACAATAGTGCAAAGATTAAAGCAGCATCCTGGCTCCTCCTCAAGGAATACAAGTAACAGTATCTTTGAGTTCTCCTGCAGGAACGAAGGCCCCGCCCAGGTGGAGGATGGTTAACTTCAGGCTGACCACAAGATTCCTGGAACACTGCCCTGTTAACACCGACCAATCAGAAGAAAGTCACACACTGCAGCCCTCAGCCCAAATTTTGCCTATAAAAAAATGCTTCCCTGAAAACCATCAGGGAGGTCGTGTCTTGAGCACGAACTTGCTTGGCCCTGCAATAAACCTTTCTCTGCTCCAAACTGGCGTTTCAGTTTATGTGCCCCACTGTGCATCAGACACACAAACTTGGATTTGGCAGCACTCTGCAGTTCTTCTTCACATGCAAACTCTAAAGATCAATTTAAAGCAACGACAACAATAACAGCAAAAATTGCTAGAGCAACACGACATTAGCACACTAACTTCGAATTCAATGTAAACTTACTTATACTAGGCACATGTGAAAAGTTGAGGGTCATGTAAGGCTCTGAGGTATCCAGCAGTTATCCAAGGTAAACTGTATCACTAACCCACCAATGACAACATGATTAATTACATACATGAAGTTTACTAAAGCAAGGTTAATGTTCGTCTCTACAGTAGCCACTGGGAAGGTGGAGCAGCCTCGCTTTCACTCAATTAGCAACGTTTGGTCAGGGTTTTTTGTATTTCATTTCCCATTTTTTCACTCCCCCTGAATTTCCGACTGATTTTGGAAGGTATGCTAGGGATGGAGGATGTGGGGTTTAGGGGCTAAGGAGGAACACCTGGAATGGTAGAGAAGGTGAAAAATAGACTCATACGCAACACATAGTCATTAAAAGTAAATTTAAAGACTTCCCTTAAAGAATATTTTCATTCAGCAAGTGTCTTCCATTGGCTAATTTCAAAATGTTTAGAGCATGAGCTTAAATAAGACAAAAGTAAAGGGGCACCAAAAATGGACATTGAATTATAATAGATCTCGATCTCCTGACCACTAGTGAGAGCGCTGGTCGGGAAGCAGCTTCCTGGGTCAGGGCTGGCCTGAGGCAGAAGGTCACAGCTCAGAGGTGGAATGGAAGGGTGCTCAGCCCTTGGCCTGAAACTCAAGTGTCTGTGAATTTTTCTGAAACTAAAAACTTAGAGACCCTTTCTGAATTAGAACAATGCTCTCACTAAAATGTAAAACCTCAAAAAAGGGTTAAAACTTTATTAATTAAAGATATCCATCAAACTGTATTTTCAACCTGCTGTGTAAATTGGCTAGCGGTCATTACTACACCGATGGAAGGAGTTGTTTTGATTTAGGAGTTGTTTTGATTTAGGAGTTACCGGCAACAGTGTCAAAGAGTTAAGACAGTTTTAGAGTATGGAGTCTTTGAACTGAAAACTCTGCTTTCGGCACAAATTCAGGTTCTGGGGTAATTGGAAGTCAGTCTGAAGATTATGAATCTGAGGGTGACTCAACTGTTGAGAGAAGAAGAGAAGAGAAAATGCCCTTGAACTGGGAAGTTGTGAACGGAATGGAAGTGTCAAAGTTAAAGTTCATAACACTCTAAATTTGCAAAGGGTCAATCCTGTCCTTCATACTTCCTAGTTTTCCATGCTTCTACTTAGAGAAAGGTTCATCCTAAATGTGTGGTTGACCAATGAAAAGATACTGGGGCAGATCTAAATCTGCAGTGATCCGCAGTCTTTCAAATACTCATTACCACTATCTTCTTTTGCATGTGTCTCAATTATTAATGGCTTGTGATGCACAGGTTGGGATCAAATCTAATTAAAAATTAACATTATTTCAAAGATCTTTTAAGTTAACTTCAAGATGTCTTATTGAAATAAGTCCAAAGTGCTTTAAATATATTATTCACCTAAATTAAGAGAGCTAATATTAAAACTTAACATCTATTAAATTTTAAAAATGCAGTGTATAATACAAAAAATATCTAACAGAAACTCTGTATATATCTGACAAATTTTCTAAAGATTTATAGCTCTGATTTCAAAAAGGAATGTGAAATAATGGTGATATTCTTCTATTTCTTTAAGAAATAGCATCCTTAATATTGTTTCATGTTTTTTCTCTTCTTATACATAATTTAAGATAAATTAAGTTCACTATTTTCAGCTAATTACATTGCACCATCTCCATTTTATTATGATGTCCATAGCTGGACAGAATAAAAAATTATCTTTACCAGAAGAAAGCCAAATTATTACCTATTTAAAGTATAAGAAATGCATTTTAATTCCTTAATTCATGATAAGCACTTAACAGAAGCTAGTAAAATTAACTGGAAGAATCCATGCCCTCATTTTTCAACACTCAACTAACTTGAGGATATGTAATTACTCAAGAGTTTATTAATTCAGTCTAGTGCCTTTAAGTCATTCAAAATGTATCATAAAAATAAAATTATTTTAAAAATTGACACCTATCTTTGTAAGAGTAACATATTTTTTACCTAAAGTTTATTGTTAAATTATGTTTTATGTACTACTATTGATTAATGTTAACTAGCATAAATGAAATAATATATGTACACATTTTTAAAATTAGACTTAAAAAACTATATACATCATCTATTTCAAACTTCTCATTTTACCTCTCATTGAGGTAGTTTTATTAAACGACCGAACCATGGTCATACTGCTAACTTTGACCTTATGGCAAGTAAAACCTATGAAATTTTGGTAAAGTCTCTATGTGTTATAAGGCAACGTACATATGTAAATTCACACACATTTTACAATTTTTGTATAGCTAATATCTATTACTAAACAGTAAACTCGTGGATTTAATCTGAATTGCATATAGTCTCTTAGTGTTTATTTACTTAAATATCACTATTACCAATTCTTAGTAGTGCTTTTAAACGTCCAACAGTTAGCCCTGGCAACCACAATAATAAGTGTGCTCAAAATGCTCTGAACTTAGCCCAGCCCATAGTCCTTTCTGAAAAAAATAGCTGGAGTGAATTTTTTTTTTTTTTTGCCGTACGCAGGCCTCTCACTGTTGTGGCCTCTCCCGTTGCGGAGCACAGACTCCGGACGCGCAGGCTCAGAGGCCATGGCTCACGGGCCCAGCTGCTCCGCGGCATGTGGGATCTTCCCGGAGCGGGGCACGAACCCGTGTCCCCTGCATCGGCAGGCGGACTCTCAACCACTGCGCCACCAGGGAAGCCCCTGGAGTGAATTCTTAAACACTGATGATCATGTTGTAGGACCTCAAAAGATATCAGCTGCTCATTACACTTCCTTCCTGCCACATTCACATCGTCCCTCTAAGGCAGGCTTACCTCGTGTGTCGCCACATACAACGTTACTGCTGTGGCCACAACTGATGTACCATGGATGGGCCCTATTGGCCTCTTCCCATGGCAGAAGCGTTCCTCCAGAACTAGTGACCTGAGCTATGGAAGCAATCCCATGGTTATCTTATGGAAAGCCTTCTTTATATTAAGCAGCTACATAATTGACTCTGAGTTTTAGTCCTTTAAAATGTAGTCTTGGGCTTCCCTGGTGGCGCAGTGGTTGAGAGTCCGCCTGCCGATGCAGGGGACGTGGGTTCGTGCCCCCGTCTGGGAGGATCCCACATGCCGCGGAGTCCGGAGCCTGTGCTCCGCAGCGGGAGAGGCCACGGCAGTGAGAGGCCCGCATACCGCAAAAAAACAAAAAAAAAAAAAAAAAAAAAATGTAGTCTTCACTTTTCTAATTTAGTCTGATACAAAGGACACAAAATTCCCTCATAAATTTTAATTAATGAATCTAGACCCTTCAAAATGTTGGTGTGTAGGTGTGTATAGTTTTTAAAGTTTACAGAGAGGGCAGAAATGCTTAAAATGTTTTAGAAGAAAAATCAAAACAACAAATGATAGCAGGTCTCTGTGCAATAACTAAAACCATAAAGTGCAGTATGCTTTTGTAGACAGAATGGAAATATGCAATACTAGTCCTTGAATTAATCTTCTCAAACCTCACGTTATCCACGCTTTCCCTTTCTTCATGACAATTTGATCTTTTACAAACCGTCTAGCTCCAATCTCCCAGAAACCTGATAAAAATGAGAATTACTAGAAAAATTTACCTGTGGTAAAAATGAGCCTTGACTGCTACACTGAATCGTGACTGGGAGTGAATACCTGATAGGAAGCCTAATGTTGGATTTCCCTGAGTATGGTGACTATTTTCACTGGGCAGGTCCCTTGTGGAAACCCTAGAAGCTGTCCCTCTACAGCTCCAATAGATACTCCTACAGGGAAGGAAGCTTTCAAGCCAGGGTGCTTCCTCCACCTGCATCCTTTTGAGCTTCTCTGCTTGCCCCTGAGCTGTTGGCCAGCTGAAAGGACTGCCTCAGTGGAGCCCCAGAGGCTGCCCTGCTGGCAGTCTCTTATTCCTCTTGGTCTTAGCTCTGAGTAAGCTGGCGTGAGCATTGGCCAATGGTGGTCTTGTGAGTCTAGTTGTTTAGGAGTGTCTAAAAAGACTGCAGGTGGGCAATACACCACCCAAGTTATACTAACGAAAAACAAAATCTGGGTTTTGTCATAATAAAAAAGAAAAGTTCACAATTTTCAAAATGGACAATTTTTAAAAAAATGTTAATAATAATATATAAAAATATATTCCACCTACAAGACCTGTGTAATGCTGTTGGTAGCCATAGTCATTGTTTAAAGTTACATATTAAATAATATAAAAATGCAGTGTTTGTACAGCGGCAGAGAAGAGCAAAGGATTAACATAAATATTCAAAACTCTAAAACAGCCAAGGTAAGCCAGGAAACAAATATGAAATTCATAAATGTTTTACTTGGTGCAACAAAAGTTTGTGATATTGGTTTTTAAATTATAGATTATAGTTCTTTAAACAAAATAAAAATCCTTTTATATTTCATAAGGCAATTGCTGTGGAATATGTAATAGAAATCACGCTAATAAGAGGGTTTTATCACACATCCACATATTCACTTTCACACACAAACTACGTACACAAAGAGCAAATTATATATCACATTATTATAACACAAATTAATGAACGTACCTAAAAATATGATGTAGAGACGAAGTTTGAGATAGTATATATATTATTTTTCACATGATAAAACCATCTATAGCATTTCCATTCTTATAAAAGCACTAAAGTAAAATGCCTTCCCCAAAGAAATGGCGTTATGTGACATCATACTCATTTCTTATATTTTCTTGAACCAAAATATGATCGTGACACTAATGTTTCTGTCAGGATGACTCTTACCATATATACAGTGTATATGTTCATCCTTGAGGTTCATAATATATTGAAATTGAGTCTCTAATTCCAAGGGACTGGAACCATAATAAAAAAGTTTCTGTTCCAACCTACGCTGCCTGTGGGCATCTTGGCATGTTTGTACACATTTACTGATTCAATATTATACTAGTCACTTGAAAACATTTTTACTGGTGTAATGTTATTCATAAAATTGAGAAAACAACACATTGCTCACCTGTAAAGTGGAAATTAGAAATCTACTTTTGCCTATCAATATGAAGATCAAATGCGATAACGTAAACCATAGGACATAGTCACTGAATTAGTATCTCTTCTCTATATTCACCCATATATATTGACTTTTATACCTTAAACAAAAGGGAAATGTTTGCACACAAGCTAATCTTACTCAAATATTCATTTTGTATAAATTAAATATTTGGTCACAATATTTGTTGTGGTAAAATATGCATCTAATATTATTTAAGCGAAAAACATGTAAGTGTTACTGCACTATCTTATGGAGTAGCTGAGAGCAAAGATGACAATATATGTCAATGTTTTATGTGAATTTTAAGACATTCTTGATAGTATTAACAATACTCCTCTTCACTATGTGTCAAACCAATGTTGGCTATGATAGGATGGATAAATTAAACTTAATTCAAGGATTCAATATTGTAGACTCGCCTTCAAAAGGTAAAGATTTTTGGTTTCCATTATTAACTTTCTTTCATTTCTTAAATTTTTCAAAATGGGACAAGGAAGGGACTCTTCAAGAAATGGCAATAATCAGATACAAATCCTTCATTGAGTTTACAAAATTGGGAAAAGGTTTGAGAAGTGTTTGTTTGGTCCAAGAAATAATTATTTATGTAAACTCATTGTTAAGTGGAACTCAGGCTCAGATAAAAGTTTTCTGATTAAACATCATTGACATATATTCTAATCTAAGGGAGAAAATATGTGTTATGCTTTATGTGATATAACAAATTACATCCAACATATAGTCCTGCACTACATGCAAAACCCTTTAAAAGCCTGGCAAGAGTCTTGTGTGAAGCCTCATATATATGACTTGTGCCGTCTCCTATTTTTTTCTATCTTATACATTTTCAAAGTTCTTCCCGGTAACTTTACAAAGAGCTTTGCAAAGTTCTTTCATGCGTAAATAATTACCAAAATGTCACATAATGCACATTCTCCACATTTGAAAAACGAGCTAGTAATTGTCAAAAAGAGGACCTGAAGCCCAGTGTTTTATTTCATTTTCAGTGCTTCACTTATGGGGAATTTTAGATTTGTCATTCAGTTAAATGTAATTATACGTGTTTATATATATATACACATATACATATATATATATATATATATATACATATATATAGTTAATAGTATAGGCTTTATCTAGGGAAAATAAATTCTAGAGTGACTGAAAATACTATATATTGGGAAAATGATTATCTGTCATGTGAAACGCTGGCCAGGTCAAAACCTCAAACTTTTAATGGAAATACAGACAGAACACTGATCATCCCTTTCTGCTACTCATCCAAATTTGAATGTACAACATTAAGGAATAAAACAAAATGAAGCTGACTGCTAATTAGATGCCTCTGAATTCTTGAGTTATCACACCTGCAACTTTTACTTTGAACATAGAGCCACGATAAAGTATCCTTCATAACAAAATTAAAAATTCATATCCTGCTCAAAATAGGTTATAGGTTTCAATGGGTCTAAAATGAAAAGAATATTTACTGCTAAGAATGGGTAGAAACCAAGAACTCTTGGATATTGGTTACAGAAATAGACCCGAGTTGGCCAGGAGTCTGATAGGCACAGGAAAACTGGGAACAAGAACCCTCCATACAAGGGAAGGACCATGAGTTGAGTTGTGGTTGATTGCTGGCTTGGGATTCAGGATGTATGAAGCTGTAGAAATGAGCAGAGACAGCCAACCACCAGATATGGGTGGAGCCGTCCACAGCACAATGTATAACCTAGAGTGTTCCCAATATTTCCCTGCAACATGAGCCAGTAGTACCCAGCATCAGAATTAATTGCAGACTGGGGCCCTGGTGGACGGTTTGGAATGGGTCAAGTAAGGAGTTGGGCAAGGGGGGGATGGGAAGACTCTTCCACTTAATATGAGCCTACAAACAAACAAGCAGTAGCTTCTGGTTAATTCAAAAAGGATTTATGTGGATAAGATTAGCTTCAAGGAGCCAGCCTGTTGATCTCTTTGAGTAATGATAGTGATAAAGGAAGTCTTTGACCACTGTTTTTTATGTAATCATCAATCCTCAGGGTATTTAGAACTTTTAGATCCTGTCACCATAGATTAATTCTTCTAGGATCTTAAGATTAGTTTGAAAAAATTACTTGTTTTCTTCTTTGTCTTCTTTTGTATAAGGAACAGTCTATGGTTTTATACATGCCAACCACTTTTAAATATCTTTTTCAAATATCTTTCATCGAAACCAAAAGGATATTTGAGAATTATAGTAACGTATCTACCCACTTTTTCAGAAAAAAGTGGGTTGAGGTTGCTAAAATTTTAAAGGAGTTTCCTCATGTTCATTTCATTTGCCTTGCATAAATCTGCTTGTGTTTATAAAAGTAACTGATGTCTTGGCTTAAAAATTTGATAATATGGACTTAAAAAAAACAAACGCCTTTTAAACTGAATATTCTGTCTTTATCAGGGAGTGAATACACAAGCCCATAATGATAAAATTTATGAAATAGAAGGGGTTTTATCACAAATATTTTGGTTTTGATCTCTCTACAAAGAAATATTCTCAATTATATTGATGAACATCCATCTTAGGGAGAAAGTGTTTCAGCAGATAGAGAAAACACAGATGCAGGTCTTAGGAAAATCTGTATTTGAAATGAAATTTCTCAAATAGGTGCTTTCCAGGCTATGTCTACATGACAAAAAAAAAAAAAAAATCCACAGGTAAGGAAAGTCCAATTAGCATTCAAACTTTTTAAAAACAAATATCCAGGTGGTCCTACTAAATAACTGAGCCCTAAAAATCTTTGAGGGTGAATAATTGACAGCTCATTTTCTTCACTGTCTTAGAGGTGGGAATGTGTTTTGGTGACTCTCATTGGGAGGCCATTGCGATGAGAGTCACCCCATTGCGATAAAGTCAGCAGTGGCTTGGTTGGAAATACCCTCAGGAGACAAACTCTTCTCAGAGACTCAATATTAATAGGAATGGAAATTTGGCAACTGAGTGAGGGTGGAAGGATCAGTTCTTCCCCAAATGTCTGGGGTGTAACTGCAACTCCTTCTTTACCTGCAATAAAACCTCTGAAAAGTAGTAGAATCTATAAGTGCTGAATGATGATGTAACTTGAAGTGACGTCATACTCACTGGCATTTAACTATTTATGTTTTGTTTGATTGGACATTCTATCTATGTCCATTTATGAATCCCTTTCATTCAAGTAGTACTGATAAAGTGATCAGAGATGAAGTTAACTGTACTGATGATGAAGTCCCTTGTTAGAGAAGAAGTGAAGTCCAGTGGCTGGAGGAGATATCTGTGCTCAGGGAAAGTTAATTTGAGCCCAAGTTCCACTACCTGCTAGCTGTGTGACATTGGGCAAATCCCTCAACCACGCTGCTTTTACATTTATAAATGGGAACAGAAATAGTACTTACTTCATTGGGCTGTAAGGACTAAATAAACAATGGGTACAAAATGCTCAGCGCAGTGTCTGATTCCTTGAGGATTCCCAGCAAATATTATTCATCAGTACCCTATCTGGAAATAGCTGGCTTCCAATTCAGAGCAAAAATGGAACCCTGAATAGAAGATTACCTGGAAGATATAGCTATGGTCATTGATAAAGTGGGAGAACATCTAGGACACATTGTGTGCCCATTATAGAGCTGACTACACTGTTTCCTCCTTGGGTGGCCATTGAGATTGGACTATATTTTTTCCTATACTCTCTATATTGATATGTAATATAGTTCCTTTACTGCAAGTGAAAATGGAGTTATTAAATCCTGTAATTGCTGATTTAGGGTTAAAAAAATAAAAGTTATTTAAAAGAGAATATCCCTTAGAATAAGTTGATGTATTCCTGTGATTGCTAAAAATTTTCCTCCAAGTATATGGAAATTTTCAAGTATAATAAATATAGTACATATACTTACATTGTTTGTATTACTTAATTACTCATCACAATCTTATTTGAAAACATGCACAGATAAAGCCACAGGGACACAAAACACATAGATCAATGAAAAGACAAAGCAACTTATTTAAGGACCATCTAATTGGTGAATTGCATAAATTTTAACATGATATTTACTAGCAAAATATAGTTCCAGTTAAAAATATTTTTTTAATTTTAAGTTGGACTTAATCGTAATGCTTTCGAGCACAAGTTTTTATTGGAATAGTTATAACTAAGCAACCATTACAAATTTTAGATGACTAAATTACTTCTCTGAGGATGTCACTAGGTTTATAATTACTGGCTTCAACTCCATTTAGCTATATTCTTCAATGAATTTTACCACTGGTGGTACAAAATTATCTGCATAAGTTACCTATGTATATTCACTTTCTGGCATATAGGTAGCATTTATGCATAATACATCTTAGGTAAAAAAATCAAACCCTTCCTCTGTCACTCCATCTTCACCCCCACAATGCCTCTTAAAATTTGTTAAATTAACTGAAACTTAAGCAAAGGTTATATATCCTAACTATTTAGATAAAGAATAAAATTCTCATTCATCATCCTTATGCCCTCAATAATTGGCTTGACTAACTTTTCCACTTAATTACTATTTTTTAATGAACCAAAGATACTAACCAATGTGTTGCTATCATATAAAATCAACCATAAGGTGTTTAAAAAGTGCAGTGTAGTGCCACTTGATTTTTATTTCACTTTGAAAGGCAAATGAAGTAAATCAAGAAGAAACAAATCCAAATGTAGTGCTGAAGTGAGGTCCAGCTTTTCAAACTGGCTTCCTATTAATCACAGGGCTGACCTTTTCATTAAGGGGCAGTTGTTGGAGTCATTAACACGGTTACAGCATTCACATGTGTGAACTGTACTCTGTGGTATTCATGTTCTGGGGAAGGCACAGTGAAATTAGATTCTCTCCCTGTAGGGGGTAGACATTGACCGCTATTCAATACCAACAATTGTCGGTTAAAGTATTTCATGAAAGATGACTTTTAAACTGCATTTACTCCGCCATCAGTAATGTCAAATGCAATTCTTAAAGAAATATACTGAACTAGCGGTAATTAATTAAACCTCTCATAGCAGCAACTTTATCCAAGCTAAATCATTTCTGAATATGCACAAAGGAGTCATCAGGATTCTACCGTCATGGCTTTTAAACCATCAATTTCAATGTGTCCATCTATAATAGTTAGAAAACAAAAACAAAACATCAGCCAGTGGGGAATTATTTAAACAATGCAACAGTATTTTATCTCATTTCACCTATGTAGCCTATATATGTGAATCGTCTTTTGGGATGACAATGCATTCCAGACTAATTTTTCAAATAAAACTGCCTAAATTAAGGAAAAAAGATAAAACCTCAAAAGGCTACAAACAGATACGATGTGCTGACAGTTTTTACTGCATTCTCTTTTAACATGATCATCTTTGTGCAATATTTGAAGGACTGAATTTGGGAATCATAACTGGAATCTTTGTCAGGGCATATGTCCCATGTGCTTATTTCCTACACGGAACATCACGCATTCGAACGGCAAACACATTCTTTCACATTGGCTGACATTCCACCTGAAAACGTCCACCACAGTTAGCTTGTTAACACAATTCAGGATATATGGCGTAGTAGTAAAAAGACTCCCCATAGCCAAGTAAAAATCAGAGTAGGGGCTCAAGGAACAGGGCTGTACTTAGATCAAATCTGAACTTCAAGTTCAAACATAGTTTAATGGTGAATCTAAAGTTGTAAATGCAAAGTAAACGCAATGTGAAGGCTGCTTGAAACCAAGCATGAAAGACCAAAAAGTCTAAACTGAGATTTCCTACATCTGGTTTTAATATCTTTTCTTATGCTATTAGACAAATGACCTTTTGTTTTGTTTTGTTTGTTTTAAAAATTCATTATCATTGTCATGGCTACTCCAACCTAATACTGTTTTCAGAGTTTTTAAGATCACTTCTTTGGTAAGAGACTGAGCTATAGAACGGATTTAAGCAAAAATTATAAGCACTTTTCCCCCATTAACGTATGATTAGTGATGTAACAATACAGTTACGTGTAAAAGTTGAAATCCATTTTCAGGAAGAGTATGTGCTTCCTAAAGAATTTTTTTTCTATTCTCAGAACTGTGACAAAACACTTGCCACCATCATTTTTGACAGCAATAAAGGGCGTTTCATCCAGAAAGAGCGGGTAATATGCTAGGCTACAGGACTGAATTAGCAATATTATTAGCACCACATTTTAGTTCTGAGACCTTCTGAATGAGCAAGTTACTCGCGGAGTCTAAGCTTCAGTGACAGTGCCAAGGCACTGGTGAAAAACGAAACCAGAGGAAATCCACAGGGTTATCAACACAGGTTTTATGCTAGTTCATTTTTTGCACAGTCTTTAGAGGATTCCCTGAGAGTAAACATCCTTAATTAATTCCCAAGAAAAAGAAGGAAAGATAAATTTTCCACTTACTGTATTTGCTGTCCTTTGTCCACACGCTGAAGTAAAAGGGTGGTTCTGCTGTCCTTACCTAGCTCCAGGTTGCCCTCCAGATTAGGCATAAATGTGAGCGGCAAGAAGCATGTTGACTTTGTAACTGTACAAGGAGCAGCCCATCGCACTGCTGCTGAAAAGCCGGTCAGGACAAAGTGCTAAACTTCAGCCTGAGAGAGCACAACATCTATTACCCCTGAGGCTCTACCATTTCACCTACACCTGGGCGGATCTATCAAGCTTCATCTGTATTAGAGCTATTTGACTCTGTGGTTTAAGAGGAGGAGAAAAAAAAGAAAGAAAGAGGCTTGCCGTTGTCACACTTGTTTCCTATTAAAGAGCCTTATGGTGGATTGAGTAATTGTGTACGAAGGTAGTCTGGCTGGCAGATGTGTGCAGCCCCAGCGGAGCACTAGATTCAAGGCAGATGGGTTGTACCAGGGTGCAAACAACATTGAGAGAGAAAGAGAGGCGTGATTAAAACAGCAGGCCTCTATTTTATAGTGCTGGAAGTGGGGTAGCATTAAAGCTCCTGCGAATCGGTGTTCCCCAAATGGCATTGCTCCATAGCATGGTAAACAATAAATCCAATAAAAAAGAAAGATCTTCAAGCAACGAAAGTTATAGAGATATTTATAATGTTCACTTTAACTATTAATGAAGGATTAAATGAGGCACCCTTCCCCCCACACCCTACCTGAACTTAATTAAAACTACTCAATCATGGGTCGTAATGGGTTATTGATAGTGTTAAGGTAATGGATTTGAAACAGATTCCTCATTCTGCTACATAAGCCATGGTTATCTTTTTAATCTGAATTAAATTGCTTTAAGGAGATTTACACTGTCAGACAGATTGACATTATGCAAGTGGGCATTTTTTAAAGATGTGACTGAAGCCAATTGTTAGGAAAATGTCCTCTTGCAGGTGTGATGCATACCACATATTATCTCAGGCAACTTAACCCATGGAAATTTTAGGACTTTCTTTTTTTTTAAATTAATTAATTAAGTTTTTTTTTTTTTTTGGCTGCATTGGCAGGTGGGTTCTTTTTTTTTTTTCACACACACTGTATTTTATTTTTACAAGAGATAAATAAACTGACACCAAGCATGGTAAATGGATGACCACAACAAAAGCAACAATGATTGCAATTACCAAACACGAAACACTCTCATACTATGTCATAATATTGACATTCAGTGCAGTCATCCTCCACGGTAACAGCTCCTTTACTTTGCAGTGAAAATTGATTTGTATATTTTTTGCCTCTGAGTCCTTGTGGGATTTTTTTTTTTAAATTCAAACAGAAAGACACAAAAATTACAATAATCCTCATCAGTTCACTCAGTCCCATGTAGGCAGGTGGGTTCTTAACCACTGCGCCACCAGGGAAGTCTCAAAACTTTAGGGCTTTCTATGTTACCTCTCTTTGAGGATAAAAAATGTATAAGTAACTAAAATAAATATAATTAACTTTCACAGATCTGAACAGTTTGACCTATTTTGCTATACTGTTGAGAGCTACTTTCCTATATCATATTGTGCATAACTATTATTAGTAATAGTGGTGATGGTGATAATTGAACAGTTGCTACAGGCCAGAAACCATGCAAAGAGCTCTCCATGCACCATCTCTTCTGTCCTAAAAGGACACCTTTTTTAAAAGTTTTTAACAGATGAGGAAAAGAGTTGGAGAGGTTACTCTATCCAAGGTCACACATTTGTTATGATTTGGAAGCAGGATTCCATTGGATTGGACTCTAGAATCCTCACTCTTCACCATGTTGGACAGTCTCTATGCAGAATATTTTTATGCTGCACAAAATAAAATGATTATTACTGATTTCTTTTACAGTAAAATTGAAAATAAACTCTTATTTCTCTGGGTAGTTATAATTTAGAATTAAATACTCTAGCTTTGTGTGTCCAAACGAATAATAGAATTAACACCCAGCCCACTGATAGAAGTTCTGCTAATGGTTTTAAGGATCAATGAAGTTAAGGATTGCCTAAGAACATATAATCTACAAATACTTTACAGGCATTTTAAAATAATTAAAATCACTGGAGCAAATGTTTCTTAGTATTTCAAATTGGTTTATAGCAAATCAGTGGAAGAAGGAAAAGGATTGAAAATTAAGAATTTCAATAAATAAATAGATAAATTTTTAATTCTCTATCATTCCATCCAAAACAAGAGAATAAGAATAAATATGCTTCAAAATGCAAGAATAAATTTGAGGAAAGTATTAAAAGATGATGGAGAAATATAAGGTGTGGTAAAAATGGGGAAAGAGTACCGAGAAAATGATAGAAACAAACAAAGAGTTGAGATAATAATACTGGAGAAAAAAACAGGCTGTGATTTAAATGTAACCCAAGGGGCCAGTGCAACTTGAAGAGGCCTAAATGCTTCACAACTACTGTTTGTGTATTGCTGCAATATGAGGGGAGGGCCTTTTAAACAATGTCTGGTTATTTTAGAGTGTGTGTTTGTGTGTGAGTGTGTGTATATATGTAAGAGGGTTTGGACATCTTAAAGATATTACAAGCATACATGGATATTCAAGTAACAGAAAATATACTACTGGTGAAGTACAGAATTACCTGTAGAAATAGTGTATAGGAGAGCAATTAATCTTAATTTTCTTTAACTGGATTTCAGTAAATTAGATTAAAGTTTATCTGTGATGACCTGAAATCTCTTTCATGAACTTCAACCAAAGGTTAGGATTTTCAGATTTCAAAATTTTTCATTGGAAAAACAAACAAACTTCTACATTTTCATGGTTTCATATAAAATGTCATGAATATTTTCACAATGATTTTTTTTTCTATTTGGCTAAAAATGGGACGTACTGGAAATGTCCCAGGAAACAGTGTCCTGGGGAGTTTCCAGTCTAACTTATATACCAAAGTTTGGGTATGATTTGGAGAAGCATACGTACTTTACTTTGATTTATTTCTAGGTTTGTTTTTTTTTTTTTCCCCCACAACCCATCACATAAGCCTATTCTCAAGAGAGTCCTTAATATTAATACCAAATGTTATCTAATTTATGAACAAATGATCCAATGCTTGCTGGTTTTTGTTTGTCTTTCTTTTTTTCCATTGGGTTTATCACCGTCCCATCTATACACAATCACTTTAGTTACCCCTCTGATAGTGACTATGGTTGTGGTATGTGTGAAGTTGTTATTAATAAGATTCGTTCAATAAATTCCAAATGTGATCTGCCATTTCCAATTCAATATCAAAATATTTTGTTAAAAACTAGGCATAAATGTTTCTGTTTGATATATTCAGCTATTTAAAATATTTGAATTGAATCGTCGTTGAAACCAATTCATGACATTTTTAATTTTCTTGTTCAAGATTTGATTCTTTTTTTAAACATGTGTCTCACCTGGATCAAGATTTTAAAGCCCAAATGGTAAATAATTTGAGTTCCAAAATGCTTATTTCTGAGTTTAAGGTAATTTAAAAAACCCTTGTGCTGATTCCTAGCAGCTAGTTGGAATTTCTGAAAAAACTGCTTCAACTCTTAAATGTAAATACACTTTATATGAATGTCTTCAAAAATATTTCATATCCTTCTATTTTTCTACCCCATGATTTCAATATTGGGCCTTGTTAACCTAAGAAGATAAAACACATGGAGCTCATTAAAGCACAGGATCCACTGTCTCTTCTACACAGAAGTGTTTTTTTTCCCAGTGTGGTTTAGGTGGGTGCAATTATATGTAAGGCAAAGATGGTACAGAAGGTTTTATGTTTTTGTTGATTCATCAGCTCTAGAAGATGAGAAAGGTGGGTTTTTTGGGTTTGTTTTTTTTTTGGTTTTTGCTAATTCATCAATTCTAAAATATATCATGTATTAGGCAGGAAAAGAAGCATGTGTCTCAAACCATTAGTATTCTATTAACTTTATACCATTATTATAATGGTATAGAATAAAATATCAGTAGATAGGATGCACAGAATTAGAGCAGAGGAAATATTTCTATGAGCAGATGTGAAAAAGTATATGGTGGTTTGTCAATTGCGTGTGAATAATCAAGAATTCAACAAATAATTGGGGGCAACTCTTTTTATGAGATGATTTGTAGAATTCTATGACACAAAATATTTCCAACACTAGTCATCTTCTTCCTCTTAGATCTTAAAATATCTTCCTTAAAATATGCTTCTGACCAAGGTCAAGAACAGTCCCACCAAAAATTCTACCGTAGTAAAAATGCTGGTGATCTAGGGGGAGGGTAAAAGTTACTCTCCAGAGTATTTTCTTAATTTGTTCTCTTTCTTTTGGTTTAATTGAGGACATTTGCTAGTTGTTACTGTCAGGCTGATATAATACCTTCTTCAAAGGACAGAAGAGTTTTCTTGGGGAATATAAATAGTCAAAAGTGGTACAGGAATCATCAGATTGGCTGAAGGTCTATACAATAAATCCCCCTAAGGAGGTGAAACCAAGGAAAGTTATTCTGGAAAAAATATACACCTGGGTAAGGGCAAAATTAGGCAAAGATTGGAAGTCACGAGGGAAATTTAAATTAAAGGAAAGAGATATAAAAAAGTAGTTCTACCAACCCCATAATTTTACTTAGGCTAATACTAGAAAATATGCAAGTTCATTGGAGAATATTTGTGAATCGGTTAATCCAAATGCTAAAAACTCTAGAATAAAAAATGATAAGTTTTAACATTCTTCAAGATTTGTCAGGCAATTTTTATTTCAGCTAAACAAATAATAGATATTTTTTATAAGCTATCACTGATGTAGACTTTATAAAGAAGCAAAGCAAGACATAGCATCTGACCCCAAGACATTTTAAAAACGATTTGGGATGAAAATATACACACACAATAAATTAAATGGCATTTTATGATCAGAAAGAACGATACAGACAATAAATTTAATACAAGGTCAGAAAAATGAGAGATCAGAGTGGGTTGCGTGAAGAAGTAGGCAAGGATATTGCGCAGTTCAGAAATGATGACAAAAACAGTCTCTGTCAAATAGAGGGTTTGAACTGGGGAATCAAGGAGAATGTCTGTGAGGGGCAAGATTGTGTAGAGCAAAGAAACATTGTTGGAAGTTTTCTGGTAAGCGCCTGGCATGATAAATATGTTTTGGAAAGATTAATTGGAAGGGATTAGAAAAAGGCAAGAGAGCCTTTGAGTCTGCTGCAATAACTCAGGCACTGACCTACATTTCTCATTCGATCATCACTTTGCTCTCTGAGTAGGACTATCCCTGCAGACTGACATACTCTAGTCCTCCTTACATTCCATTCCCATTTCTACCCCTATGTTCATGCCATGTGCTTGTGGTTCAGTGGAAAGTGCTGAAATTTAAAAAACTCTTTGACTTAAATCCCTATTCCATTATTTAATAGTAACTTAACTTCCCCAAAGCTCATCCAAAAAAAATGGATTTCCAAGCCCTGTGTGTAAATGTTAAGTATGATGAGATCGCTAACTGGAGCTTAATGCAATGGAATGAATATAAAATTAACATGGTTAATCAATTCCCTTGTCTGCATCCTCAATTTCTAACATCATGAATGGATTCTACTACAGGTATCACAAATATTTTTCAAATGTTTGTATATCTTAGTATTTCTCAAAGTATTTCTCAGAAACATAGAAAACCTACTGACTTTAATTTCTTAGGACTAGCAAATGGACTTGCTTAGTGATAATAGTATTAAAAAAAAAAACCCACTAGAATTCAAAAGAAATTTCAAAGCTAGAAGCAACAAAACTTTGTAACTAATTAGAGATGAAGGAAGAGACTGAGTGAAAATTAACCCTGCAAATAACAGTGGGTTAAACAAAATCAATATTTATTCAATATTTCTTCTTCACCAAAAATAAGAGAAATCCAGAAATAGCATTCCAAGTTATATGGCATAATTTTTCAAACAATTTGACTACCCAGCATCTTTCTTTTTGCTCTCTCATTCTTGGCTAATAGATTTCATTTTCAAGGTCAGAAAATAGCTGCTGGAATTCTGGTCATTGTTTTTGGTGGTGACCTGAAGGAAGGTAGGAAGGGTAAAAAAGGGACCCATACCTTTTAAAGGTATGTTTGGCCTCTTTTAAAGGGTAAATCCAGAAGGGCCCACCCTGCAAACTTTGCTTATATAGTGGCTTCACAGCTGTGAGGAAAGGTTTCTGTAGTCAATTCAACTACCTGGAGTATATATCAGGAGTCTATTACTGAGAATAGCAGGTGAATACTTTGAATGGGAAACTGAAATCTCTTCCTTACCAACTGAATTAAGGAATGGTGTTTTGAAGAAGCAGAAATATTCAGGGAAGAACCACTTTAAGACTTTAAAAATGACTGAATGAACAGTGAATTAGAATTAGGATGCTATATTTATGAAGCTGCTGAAAAAGAAGTGAGCAAGTGACCTATGTAGTGAGCAAGTAGTGAAGCAAATTAAGAATATCTAATTAGCGAAACTAGATCAATCAAGTCAAGGAATTTCCAAACTCAATTTAGAACTGTATTCTTTTAATAATACTCTACACAAATTATATAACTAGACATTTTAACAATTAGATATGCTTTAATATATGGACATATACATATAGACACATATATATGTATCTACCTGTGTATATACATATATGCATATTAATATTAAACAAAATATTGATTAGATTAAATTTTAAAAATTTTAGGATTCTGTCCAATATCACCTATATGATACTTATTTGACTGTATCAATCAATTCTATAAAAAAATCAATTTCAAAAACTTGTATTACACAATCTGGTGTTTGTTTTTAAGGAATACGATATCTAACAAGGTTTTTTTTTTTTTTTTTTTTTTTTTTTGCGGTACGCGGGCCTCTCACTGCCGTGGCCTCTCCCGTTGCGGAGCACAGGCTCCGGATGCGCAGGCTCAGCGGCCATGGCTCACGGGCCCAGCCGCTCCGTGGCATGTGGGATCTTCCCAGACCGGGGCACGAACCCGTGTTCCCTACATCGGCAGGCGGACTCTCAACCACTGCGCCAGCAGGGAAGCCCCTAACAAGGTATTTTATTAAGACACTTCACTCAAGTATTTTGCAACTCATAGAGCTAAAAGTTATATTAGATGATTTGCTGATATTTTCTTTTATCCTATGTGTTGTTTTGCACTCTGATGATTGTGTCCTTTGATGCACAAAATTTTAAATTTTGATGTAATCCAATTTATTTATCTTTTTCTCTTGTTACCTGGGTGTTTAGTGCCATATAGAAGGAAATGCCAAATCCAATGTCATAAAGCTTTTCTCCTATGTTGTCTTCTAGGAGTTTTATAGATTTAGCCCTTACATATGGGTTTTTGATCCATTGGGGTTTAATTTTTGAATATGGTTTTGGATAAGGGTTCAACTTGTTTTCTTTACATGTAGATATTTAGTTTTCCCAACACCATTTGTTGAAAAGACTCTACTACCCCCATTGAATGATCTTGACACCCTTGTTGCAAATCATTTGATGATATATGTGAGGGTTTATTTCTGGGTTCACTGTTGGTCTATGTCTGTTTTTAAACCAGTATATGCTGTTTTGACTACTGTAGCTTTGTAAAAGCTTTTAAAAGTAGAAAATGTGAGACCACCAACTTTGTTGTTTTACAGGATTGTTTTGGTTATCTAAACCCCCTTGAAATTCCATATGAATTTTAGGATTGATTTTTTTATTGCTGCAAAAAAATCATTGGAATTTTGATACAGACTGCATAAGATCTTTCAATTGCTTTGGGAAGTATTAACATATTAACAATATTAAGTTTTCCAATCCATGAACTTAAAATGGGTTTCCATTTATCAGTGTCTAATTTCTTTCAGCAATGTTTTGTAGTTTTCAGCATCCAAATATTTTGCCTTCTTGCTTAAGTTTATTCCTAAATATTTTCTTTTGATGTTATTATAAAGTAAATGGAAAAATATGTTTTTAAGAGTAATTATTACAGAAGTTGTTGAAGACCCTGATATTCTCTCTTCTTCTCTGTCCTATACTCCTCTTACCAAAATCAATACTTACCATGAATTTGGTATTTGTAGCCTTAAAATGCAATAGTATTAATTTATTAATTATATACATTGGGTTTTGAAGTTTACTTGTTAATACTCAGTATTGCACTTTCCAGATTTATTGATATTGATATGAATAAACTGAGTTCATTATTTAATCACTGTTATAAAGTTTCACATGTGACTCATAATTTATATATTCATTCTCTTATTAGTATTTATTTAAATTTTTCCGGTTTTTGACTCTTGTAACTGAGCATTTACTTTGTGTCAGCTTTTTTAGCACTTGTAATGGGTTGGATAGGTTCCCCCAAAAACTCATGTTCACCAGGAACCTCATGATGTAAACTTATTTGGGCATAAAGCCTTAGCAATATAATTATAAGAATCTTGAAATGAGATTATCCTGATTCTACGGTAGGTCCTAAATCCAATGACTGATGCCCTTATAAGAAGAAGAAAGGATACAGAGAGACACAGAGGAGAATGCCATGTAAAGAAAGAGGCAAAGATTAATGACGTTTTTACATGCCAGAGAAGGTCAAAGATAGCTGGGAACCACCAGAAACTAGGAGAAAAGTATGGACCAGATTCTCCCTCCGAGCCTCTGGAAGGAACAAATACTGACAACACCTTAATTTCGGACCTCTGGACTCCAGAATTGTGAGGAAATACACAATTTCTCACAACTGTGAGAAAATTTCTGTTGTTTTTAGCCACGAAGATTATTGTAACTTGTTACAGCAGCCCTAGGAAACGAATAGACTACTCTATAGGAATTAACTCATTTATTCCTCATAACAACTCTGTGAAGTGTTACTATTCTTACCTAATCTTATAGACGAGGAAACTGAGGCTTCAAGATATAAAATTCATACAGTTGGAAAGTGATAGAGACAGATAACACTCCAAATCATTAGAAACATGTCACCTTTCCTCTTAATCTTGGCTAATTTTAGTAATTATACAAAATACAGCTGGACTTGAGAGGATTGACAACCAAGAATGATTGCTAAAGCTCTACCTCCTACCTTATACATATTAGAAAAAGACTGATAACTGTATTTGCATGCTTCAAGAATATTTCCCTAAGCTTATATAAAGAAACTGTTTTTCTGTCACCAAGGTATAAAACTTGTCACGTGATTTGTGGAAATTTACTACAGCACATTTTGATGATGATTATTTAGACACTGCTTTTTAAAGAGGACTGCAGGAATCTGAAAAACACTAAAACAAATGCTAAAAATCTTTTAGACAGGAAGTATCAGAGGAGTGAAAGCTGGTTTTCATTGTTCAAATAATCATTCTACAATACTTTTAACATTTCACAGTGGCATGTTACATGTGTCGTTATAGTTATGTGACAGAAAAGTACAAGGCAGTACAACCTATTTAGTAAATCCAGATTTTCATAGCGCAATAATCAAGAGCAAAATCTTTATTATAGTATGTATTTTGATCCAATCATAAACTCTTGCTAATAAATTTGTAGGAAATGCATCTAAGTTTCCTCACATCTTCACCTTAGCAATAACATGTTTATAAAAAATGAATTGTCAATACCTTAGATTACCCATAAATCTGAGCTTTTTTTCCTCTATTTACTTTTGCAGAAAGTCTTGATAATTCAAGTTCTTACACTCTTTAGCACTTTTAAACATTGATTGAATAGTTAGTATGTGCTAAATATTTTAGCATCAAAGCCCACGTAAATTTTATCTTGTACTCTTTTGGTGCTTAGGAAATGAAAGTAACGTTTTCCTCCAAGGTGGTTCTTTAAATTTAGAAATCATTATGCATACTTTTACGTATCCTTCTACTTTCCCTTATTTTTTTTTTTTTTTTTTTTTTTTTTTTTTGTGGTACGCGGGCCTCTCACTGTTGTGGCCTCTCCCGTTGCGGAGCACAGGCTCCGGACGCGCAGGCTCAGCGGCCGTGGCTCACGGGCCCAGCCGCTCCGCGGCATGTGGGATCTTCCCGGACCGGGGCACGAACCCACATCCCCTGCATCGGCAGGCGGACTCTCAACCACTGTGCCACCAGGGAAGCCCTACTTTCCCTTATTAATGAATCTCAGAAACTACCATTACGCTGCCAAAGGGCAGTGTTTAATTGGTGCTATGTACACAGCATTTCTATAAATTTTCCTTGTTGTCTCTCCTCTCTCAGCTCCCTAAATTCATTTCTAACATAGGATAATAGAGTTAGAAATGTATACCTTTGTATACTCTTACACTGTCAATCAAATAATTCTCCACCACAGATTTTTTTATTGAGTATCTACTATGTGCAAATCTACTATGTGCAGTATGGTGAATATAAGTTGAAACCTTATTAACACTACTCATAAAAGAGAATTAAATTACACTTAAATTATTAGTATATATATATTTTAAATTGTGCTTTAATTGGTTTTCTGACTTTATAAGCACATTAGGTAATATCTTTGTGTCTCTTTTTTGCTTTTCACTGCTGATGATTATCAATCATGCTAATAGTAATATACTTTATTTTTAGTCAGTAAAGCACACTTATAATTATATATTGTGTTCAAGGCTCTGTTTTTGGTTTAATTAGTTATTGCAAAGGATCCAAAGAGGTTACGAAGAAATCATAGGCAAATGTACAGTTCATCAGTAGTAAACATCAAGAGATGATTATAATATTATAGAGAATGTATATAACACGTTGCAAGTGCCAACAAGATTCTTCTTCATGAGAATACGTAAAGAAGTGAATAGTGACTATTACATTGGTAACGATGAACAGAATTGTAAAATAATAATACTGCGAATAAAAGCATATTCTAAGTTACTAGCAAATGTTATTATAAAATAATGTTGGTGATTATGGAGATGCTGCATTGGTAACCATTCTTGCTTATCAGGATGCTAAGCATGAATTGAGCTTTAAATACTGCAGAGTAAAAGCAAACAAGAAGTTTCTGAATGCCATAGTAAGAAGTTTATTTTATTTTGAGTGGCAATTGGAAACCACTTAAGGTTCCTTAGACTGGGAATCATAAAATAACATAATATTTGACAAGATATTTCCCTCTGAGAGCATCACAAGAGTTTAGAGGTAAGATTATCATAAGTTAATTTTTTTTTTCCCAGTAGGTTAGCCAGAGGTGGTGATGGCTTGACCTGAGGCTCTAAGTATAACAACAGAGCAAAGGAAAATTCCAAGTAGTAGTGTGATGAACAGGACTTGGAAATTACGCAAATACAGGGGACAGAGAATACAGATACAAAGGAGGCTTGAATATAAGTGGAGCCTGTTCACAACAAAACAAGAGTGACCAACTAGCTGTCTAATCATGGTGTTTATGAAAGGCCACACAGGAGAGTTGATTATGCAAAAATATAATTCTCCAGAGACAAAAGAGATTCAACTTCTAAACAGAGCCATCCACTTTTCCGCATTATTTTATTGAAAGCAGAAGGCAAAATACTTTTCCTAAACACTTTTTTTGCTGCTCTGTTACTTTGTGCAGACAACTGTCAGTAGGCCAAATGGCTGTCTATACCCAGAGAAAGATTACTGATGAGTAAGTGTCAGCCTGGGGAGACATAACAAGTGATGTTTTAAAGGGGTCACCTTGGGTTCCTGGGCTGCTTAAGTGTTTCTTCAATGACCTGGAAAATGGAATAGTGAATAGGCTCATCAAATTTGTAGATGAGTTCAATCTTCTGAAGAGAATAAAGACAGGGCTGCTCATGGAAGACAGATTCAGTGTTCAAAATGAACTTAGCAAATTAGAAAAGCAGTGAGAAATGAACTGAACAGAGTTCAGATGGTCAAATTCAAGGTAGTGCAACAGAAGACCGAGACCCAACCTAAAAGGATGCACAACGGTGATATCTTTATAATAACAAGAGGAAAGGTGATTTGAAATAGTATTGGAAATACTCCCTATAGCAATTCCATGCCAAAAAGAGTGGGGAATGATACCTGTATGCCAGCAGGACACAGGAGAAAACACTCACCACATTCTAGTATTTTCTATGAATTAACTCTAGGGGCCAAAAATATTCACACAAAATTTTTCTATTTAGCACTTCAGCAATAGTTAGATATACACTAGATAGACTTCTTTGTGTTGTTTTAATATAACATAACACATGGAAATAATGGGAAACAAGTCTAGCTTAAAGAATTAGGATCAAGCAATTTAGAAAACAAAAAGCAACTACACTCACACACACACAAAAGACTGCTGATTCTTGAATATTTTCTTAATCACATCATTTCCAATATTAAATCATTCAACATTCATTGAAGAAATAACAGCTAAATACCAACCATGCTTGGTACTATGTTAGGTATTTGGTATGTAGTAGTGTATAAAAGAGAACCACTGACTTCCAGGAGCCTATAGCCTAAGGCAAGAGTTAGATACTAAATATCTTAGGCTTTAAATATAATATTATATGGTTCCCATTGCAACTACTCAACTCTGCTGTTGCAGCACAAAAGCAGCCATAGATAACATGGAAACAAGCAAGTGTGGCTGTCTTTCCATAATCATTTGTTTACAAAAACAGGCAGTGGGCCAAATTTGGTCCATGAGCCATAGTTTCTCGACCCCTATGGCTAGTGGATACAATAGGTGTTAAACAAGTAAAATGTGATATGAATACACAGAGGGTGTCACATGAGAAAATACCCAGAGATGAGCAAGAAGACTGCTTGAGTATTGGTAAGGGTTAGAGTTCAGAAGGTTTCACTTAGAAACTGACATTTCAGATGACAGCTGGAGAATGATTTATTGTTGGCTTGTCCACACCTAGGAAACAGTGAGCACAATGGCTCTGGGGCAGAAAAGTGTGCAGGTGATACCCCAGAAAAGGCCAGGCAGCAACAGATATCAGAACACCTACTGTGTACTGGGCCTGTTCTAAGTGAGGGAAATGGATGGTAAAGGAGGAAAAGTCACTACTCCAGGGTAATATATTCCAATGGAATGAGGCAGTTTTAAAAAAATTATAAGCACATAAATGACTCAAAGATTTCAGATAGTGAGAAGTGCTGTGAAGAAAATAAAACAAGTTGATATGATAGTATGATTTGGAGGGAATGGAATCATGGAAGGAGTCGGTGAGTGTGTGGCATTTCATCTGAATGTGAAGGAGACAGCCTTGAAAACATCGGAGGACAGTTCCAGCCTGAGGAAAGAGCAAACGCCGGGTCTCAGAGGTTGGACTGAGACTGGCAGGATGTAAGGCCAGAAAGACGGCTGGGGTGGCCAGAGTGTCTCATGGATGCTCGTGACATTTATTGTGAAAAACAAGACCAAGGGAGGAGCAGAAGTGGGAGGAAATGTCATGAGTTGTATTTGCTTATAAGTTTGAGTTGCTTCCTAGGCATCTGAACCAGGCTTTCCAGTATGGAGTTGACTATGGCTCAGAGCTTATTAAGAGGCTAGGGATGGAAAGATAGATTTGGGAGGGAGTCATTAACACATAGAAAATCAGTGTGCTTGGACGTAGTGGGGAACTTTAAAAAGTAAACAGAGTGGCATGGGGCAGGGCCTTGCAGGCCACGTTAAACAGGTTGTATTGTTGCAAATGTAATTATGAAGCAATTGCAGGATTCCTGTCCCCACCTCCCACCCCCAACACCCAGGGCCTGAGTCACTTTTTTCTCCTTTCTAATGCAAAGTCCCTTTTAAAAAATCACATGATTTTTAAGCAGGGGAGAATGACAAAATTCAAATTACAGTTGAGCCTCATTATTTGAGATCCCTCATTATTTGTGGGTTCTGTCTTTTCTACTTACTAAAGTCTACTCGTAACTCCCAAGTCAATGTTGTGGTACTTTCCTGGTCATTTGCAGACACGCACAAAGCAGTGAAAATGTGAGCCTCCAGATGTGCACTTTCTCAGCTTGAACAAGATGATGCTTTGCCTACTTATTTCAGCTCTTGTACCGTAAATAAGTGTCCTTCTTGGGGTCCATTCAGTGCCACATTTTCCACATATTTATGCTTTCTCTTGCTGATTTTGCTATTTAAAATAGCCCCCAAGCATAGTGTTGAGTTGCTGGCTAGTGTTTCTAAGCCCAAAAAGGTTGTGATGTGCCTTAAGGAGAAAATACATGTGTTAGATAAGCTCTGTTCAGGCATCAGTTATAATGCTGTTGGCAGTGAATTCAATGTTAATGAATCAACAATATATATTATATAAAGTGTCTTTAACAGGGCTTCCCTGGTGGCACAGTGGTTGAGAGTCTGCCTGCCGATGCAGGGGATGCGGGTTCGTGCCCTGGTCCGGGAAGATCCCACATGCCGCGGAGCGGCTGGGCCCGTGAGCCACGGCCGCTGAGCCTGCGCGTCCGGAGCCTGTGCTCCGCAACGGGAGAGGCCACAACAGTAAGAGGCCCACGTACCGCAAAAAACAAAGTGTCTTTAACAGAAATACACCTAAAGCAAGATTATGTGTTGCTCAGGCGATGAAAATTTTGTAACCAGAAGTTCATAGGAACCTAAGCCTGTATTTCCCCTAGGAGTAATGGTTCAGTATTCATTAATTCAGTATTTGTAATGACTTTATAGAAAATAACTATCATGAATAACAAGAATTGACTGTATGTCTCCAAAAGGCTGCACTGAATTATATTATGAGACAGTTGGGTTTATTATAAGGAAGCTTTTCCTGTAGTTGTATAAAACATTGGCAGAACTTCTTTGGCAAATGGTATATATATGTATATATATACACACACACATATATGTATATATATATATAAAACAATTTCAACCAGTAATTGAGAAATTTTAGCCCTCAGATTATATATAGCAGTTATTTTATTTGATTTGCCATTAGATAAAATGTAGAGTGAAGTTTCAGTTGGCTTTTTCCACTCTGCCCTTGAAACCAACTGATCCAATTATGTGCATATGTGAGACCAAAGCCAAATGCTTAGCACAGTGTGTGACAAACACTCCTCCCTCTAATAAGTGTTAGCTGCTGCTGTTCCAAGTGCCCTGTGTGAAAACACCCTATTTAAACCTTGAGATGATATTCCCAAGGGACTAAGGTGATAACACTAAACGTATTAAACAGGATATGTTCCCTAAAGGTAGGTGCGACCAGGACAGTCTCTGCTCATGCCTGTCGTTCCAGCCAGTGTCCTCTTCTGTTGGTGGCCCCAGATGGTTCAATTAATTATACGCTCATGCTACCCAGAGATATTTTGTGAATAAAAATAGAGGATGTGGATGTAGTGGTGCAGCAGAGCCACCACTTAGCCTTGGAAGCAGAGTTAGACAAAGGGCCAAGGAATTGGGGAGTGTTCCAGGGCTAATGTGTTCTAAGCAGGAACCAAGTAGGTGATGGCTGAAATAAGTGTCAAAGAGATGTTGGAACTAAAAGTCAGGGAGAGCTAGAAGCTGTTCGAGTTGTTAGGGTGTTGGGAAAGACAGAACAGGAAGCCTGAGATTATTGTGGCTCCATGGGAAAAAGGAGGTAATGAGAAGGCTGCATGAAGAGAGGGTTAGGGCAAGTTAGCAAATCACAAAATGTAAACAGCAAATTTTTAACACACACACACACACACACAAAAGGGTAGAGTCATGGAGATACAACGGAAACTGGAGGGAACTAAATAAATGTAAGCATCCAATGTTGGTTTCATTCCCTCTCTCCATTTCCCGCTGTCCTCTACTTTTCCTTCATGACCTCTATTACTTCAGAAACCAGGTCTTCAGAACTTGAGCTTACAACTATCTATTCCATTCTCCTTTCTTAAATCGACGTCTTCTTCTGATTCCAAAGCCAAGTGCTTTTAATTTAATGCAGTATTCTGTTACAATTTTATATACATTGCTCTAAAAATATGAATCAATAACTGAGTTATAAATGGTCACAAAACACATTCAAATTCAAGCAACTCCTTTTGAATTTTCATTTTAACTGGAAAGATTTATATTGCACGTAGCACTTTAACACTGCATTTCCCGATATTTTTCAAAGAATATTGTTACTCTACTACATATTCCATTATATATATAATGATGGAATATGGGAGGAAAAAGCAATCTTTCCTCATCTTTCAAGAATTATGAAATAAGTTTCAAAAAACAATTGTGAGTTTCATTTATGACAGCATGCAGTTCTCCAGGGACTTCAATCTTTTCAGTATATCTTAGACTCAGTGAAGGTAGAATAGAATCACATTCCAGGAGGTTACCTAGTATTATAAAAGGCTCTTGCTAAGTCTCAAGTGATCTGCAGTAACATTCTACTTCCCTGTTGCTATAGCTTCCCACATGTAAGTGTATACAAGCTGTTTGAAAGTCTTCAAAAGTGAACTTCAACTGACAATACATCATTGGTGCATCTGTCCCATTAAAAGAAAAAAAAAATAATGTATTTTGCCAGTGAGTCTCAAAATCCTAACCTAGATTTTAGTTTTTCTATTTTGAAAATGAAAAATTATTGCAAATGGGGCTAAATTAATCTAAGAGTTTTTAAAATTTAATTTAAAATATCAACCCTTTCAATAATATGTTTACCTGTCTAAACTAAGCAAAACATCAATTAAGCAGTTTTTAAGTGGAAAGATGGAGAGGAATACCAGGAATCCTAGGAAATATACTCAGAATCTGGAAACTCATAAAAATGTTATAATCTTATCTAGAATATTCATGTGTTTTCATATTTGATATATATGCTTCCAAAAAGAAAAATTATCAACAAGAATGGGGGAAAAAAGAATCTTGAAAATACCACCACAAATACAAGCTGACCTCAAACTAAGAGCTTAGCCTGTGTGAAATATTCCATCTCACAAGCAGTTATATAGTGCAGTGTTTTAGTGCCCTTTCTCTCACTTAAAACGTGTTAGTTAGTAGTCAGACACTAGTTTCAGGGGAATAATATGCAGTGTTAAAGGATTGTTTTCAATGTCTTCTCTGTTTCCTGCTCAAGAACATATTAGAAAGTGTAAATAAGACCCAGATCATGTAAATTCCTTTCTAGCAGACCTTATTTTCTCCTTACAGCACACTGAATGTCTATAACACAGCAGCTAATCAATTCTGGCAATTCAGTCATCAGATGTACTAATAAGTAAACTAATCCAGATGTTCTTTGTTAAATGATGATACGTCCAAATAGCTAATTGTATTTTAAATTAACTTTATATTTTTTATGAACATACTTCCAAGTGTATTTTAAAGTTTATGAGGTGGTCATTTCAGAATTTTGGAGTTTATCTATTGTCCCTATCAAAAAAATAAAACAAATGAAGTATGAAGTGGGAATTCACCTAGAAGCATATTGCTCAAAGAAATTCCTTGAGACATAGCTGTAGCCCTAAGGAGCCTTTCCCTGTTGCCTATAGTGTTTCCCCCAGTTAAATATTACCTCAGTGCTATGGGCACACCAGCATTTTCATGGTTTCTGATATCCGGGATCTGGTATCTGCTTCTGTCACAGTTCTATTTATTTCTTCTCTGTGTCTTGCAACTTAGGAAGAAATTCTATTTTATGAAAAATACTTGTCCTACCCTTGGGAGCCCCAAAAAGAAAAGAAGCAAGGGGTTGAGATGGCCTGTAGCATACTGTTTATGGCAGTATCCAACGAGCAAGATTTTGTATGTCTACATATGGTGCAAGTCTTGTTTTAATTCAACCCTTGGGACATCGATCCGATAATGTTGCCAAAATACACTCTTCGAAGTTCAGTGATAATAGAGTCTGAGGACAGAACACTTCCAAGGTTTTCAACTTATAGGTGGCTTAATTTTTCTCCATATTTTACACACATGCCGATTTAAATATACGTCATAGGATTTGTGACTTTATTTTATGATCAAGTCTCAATTCTGATGTGATAAGTAGACATCTGTTTACCTTTTAGTGATAGTATTAAATTATGTCTTTACTAGGAGTATTCTTCCTTCATTTACATTGCATCCAAATACATATGACATCTGTTCTTCAGTTTAGGTGTTTGAACTTTTTCAAACACAGGTACACAGTTTTTTTTTTGGAAGTTGAATGCTTCTTATTCACAGTGAAATATGAAATGTCCAAACATATTGTAATCTCCCATCAGATCTATTGCTTTCTCTGGATCTGTTTCAGGGGTTTTTGGCCCAAGTATAGAGAGGTGTCCGCTGATTTTACAAGCCAAGTCTGACATATGTTTTTTTCAGAACTCGAGAATGGAATAAAGAAAGTTTTTTTTATATATTTAGGTCAAAGTAATGCTCAGGGGAAGAGCAAGTGTGTTCACTAAATCTGCATTACACCTGATGCTGGAGGGTCTATACCAAGGCTTTATTTTGTTTTTCTAGATCAGGGTGTTATATATTACTACAAGTAAATCACATATTTGTCTTTCTCTTTTTATCTTGTAAACAGAGGAGCGGCCTAGGTCAATGCAGCCCCATTAAAAGCCAAACAATGTATAAGCTTTTTGCTTTTTGTTTTTTCTCTTTCACAGTCATGTACTCAACAGGAAGTGACAAGAAAACAACTAAAAGTGACTTTGTAGCATTTTTTACCATAATGTCCTTAGTTTACCTCTGGGCTTGAAAGAGGTAAATAATCACTTAAAATTATATCTCTGAGACTTGTCACTTCTTATTAAAAACCTAAAGAAACTAGATACAGACATTTTTCTTATAACTCAGATAGCTTCTCAGCTTAAATCTAATAGTACCAGAATTTTTAATTCAAATAAAATGGATGTAATTTCATTACAAGCTTACTGGAAGTCATTCACACAACTATTCACATAGATGAAATAATATGGTATTTAAACAGAGCCACATCTGTAGACTGAATAATGGCAAATTTAATATTCTTTGTCTTACTAATAGTTATAGCCTAAAATAGTTTATCTAGGCACTACCCACTAATGTCAGCAATTCATTTCTGAAAATCTGAAGTTCTGTGTGAAAATGATTACTGGAAGCCCATTCCCTACTATTTCAATGGGAGAAATTATGATACGTTTATTGCTCATCAGTCTCAAATCTTTAACCAATTTCTAAAATGACTATAGTATATAAGTAGCGAACTACCATGCTAGAATGTAATATTTTTAATGCATATAAAGTGCTTTTTATTTTTTAAACTAATATTTATTGGAGTACAGTTGCTTTACAATGTTGTGTTAGTCTTGCTGTATAGTGAAGTGAATCAGCTATGTGTATATACATATATCCCCTCTTTATTAGATTTCCTTCCCATTTAGATCACCACAGAGGACTGAGTAGAGTTCCCTGTGCTACACAGTAGTTTCTCATTAGTTACATATTTTATACACAGTAGTGTATATATGTCAGTCCCAGTCTCCCAATTCATCCCACCCCACCTTGGTAACCATAAGTTTGTTCTCTACATCTGTGACTCTCTTTTTGCTTCGCAAATAAGTTCATCTCTACCGTTTTTCTAGATTCCGCATATAAGCGATATCATACAATA
This sequence comes from Aethalodelphis obliquidens, assembly GCF_003676395.1. Classification (NCBI taxonomy): domain Eukaryota; kingdom Metazoa; phylum Chordata; class Mammalia; order Artiodactyla; family Delphinidae; genus Aethalodelphis; species Aethalodelphis obliquidens. The sequence goes on along the minus strand of NW_020837949.1, from coordinate 78,267,449 downwards.
TTTGTTTTTCTCTTTCTGACTTACTTCACTCTGTATGACAGTCTCTAGGTCTATCCACGTCTCTGCAAATGGCACAATTTCATTTCTTTTTATGGCTGAGTAATATTCCATTGTATATATGTACCACATCTTTAGGATATAATATGTTTTAAAACACTAGTTTCCAATTAACAAAAGAATGATATGGATTGTTTAAAAATAAGCAGTAAATGCAGTACACTGTACTGTTTGCACACCTTACAAAACACATTCATTTATGATACAACTTGTCAACTACAATGACATGAACATTTGTAGAAAAACTGCAGACTATAATGTGCAATTAAAAAGCCGCGACATGATTGTTCTGGTTATCTCTTATAGCCTAACAAGTGGCTTAAAAACATAGCACGCTCACAATCCTGTTGGTTGGCTGGGCTCAGCTGGGTAGTTCCAGCTTAGGGTTCCCGTGCGACTGCAGTTAGATGGCAGCTGTCATTATAGTTACTGAAAGGTGAAACTGGACTGGATTTCCAAGATTGTTCGTGTACATAGCTGGCAGGTGGGGCTGGCTATTAACAGGACAGGAGCTGAATGGGACTGTCCCTTGGAGCACCCACACACGGTCTCTCCATGGCCTTCTCACGCACGGCATAGTGGCTGACTTCAGACAGGAGACACCACAGGAACAAGCATTGCAAGAGGCCCAGGCAGAATTTATACTTTAGCCCTCAGAAACCTCAAAACATTATTTCTCTTGTATTCTCTTAGTTACAAGTGAAGCACTAAAACCAGCTCAAATTAAAGGGGGAGCAGATGCCACCTCTTGGTATCAGGTGCAGTACGCACACACAGGAAGTGAAGTAATTGACACTGATCATATCTGAATATCATCTATCATGAAATTTGGCAAACTACAGCCCCAAGATAAAACCCATCATGCCACCTGAGTTGGGCGGTGTTAGGTAACTGTGACAGGGAATATATTTACTATCTACGGTATTTATAATTAGACACAGGTTGCTGACCCCTTCTTCCATAGAAATTTCCAGGACTAAACTATTGCTAGCATAAGTGGGGTCTTGAAACTTGGAAATAAGTTGAGAAATAACGTGGGAAAGGAGTACAGCAGAAATTGTCACTTGGAGTGAAACATGATGGTGTGGGTGAGTTGGATGAAAGAGGGACAATTTTAGATAAACTATTAGATTCAGGGGATCTAACTGAGATTTTCCATTATTTTCGTGCTGCTGTTGGCATTACTGAACAAGGTTTTGAACCATTTTAAGGGATCTAGCAAAAGCCTTTGAAATTTAAAATCAATGCAAAATAGAGCTTTGCTTACACTTCCGCTTTTGTTTTATGTTTGGAGATCTCTGAATGGTGTTATGAGAGACATCAGAGCACTTTCAAAGAAAGACCACTCAAGATACATTCAAGGATGATGCTTTTTGTTGCATAATCCATACTTCCTTAAGTTGATGTCCAGTGTTTTCACTGACTGCTCTTCCAGGTTTTTACCACTGTGGTCGTCTTCAGACTACTATTGCCACTTCTCTGGGTGAAATCTAAAAGCTCTTGTTATCATTTTCTTTGATCTCCTCCAAGCCAGTTACCATTGCAAATGCAACAATTTCCCCCTTGGCATCAACCACATTTTCAAAGCTTTTGAAATTGGCCACAAACCGAGGAATTCATTTGTTCCATATACTGCTCCTCATTTGTAGAAAACTCTCTGCCATGAGTCACCAGTAAACTCTAATGCTTTCTTTTTAACGTAAATTTTTTTTCCCAAAGAGCTTTCAGTGAAGCTTCCTGGTTGGCATTCATACCCTACTTAGACTACATATTGCACAGGCAAATGAACACAATAGGTCATAAACGATGCAATACCCACCTATTCCGTGGGTTGAAACAGTGGACTTTGGAAGGAAGAAAACCACTTGAATGTTGTCACCATGTTACAACACTGTGTGAATGTCCAAGAACGTTGCTGAAATTGTGTAAAGTCTCCTTTGTGAGATTTTGTTTGGGTATATTCTCCTTTGTGAAGCACGTCAATTAGCATTGTATACAATTCACAAAAACCTTGTCATCAACCAGTATCGATGTTGAAACTCTAGATAGCTGGTGATGTTCTTTTGAGCGTTTCTTGAGGGCACAGAAGTTTACAGAATGATCACTAGAAAGGGTTTGAACTTAACCCCCAGCAGTTAAGTCAGCCTCCCCTAGACGCTTTGTGATCAGATGCTTTCTTCTTCTGCTGTAAGATAAATGCTGAGAAAGGCATGCACTGCAAAACAGAACTTTTTTTGTTTTTTTACACCAAACAATTACTCAGTGGTATAGCCTCCCTCATCAATAATTTTTCTTTTATTGTAAATGAAACAGGAATATGGCATCCACCTCACTGTTAGGGGCAGCTGCTTTCCCTGTTGTTTTGATAATAAGGAGTATGGCTTGAAGATGTAGCAAAATTCAGGGCTTAACACCTTTAATAGTTTATCCTTCACCAACAGCCTTTACCTTTAGCTTCTCAAATATGTTATTCACTTCTCCTTGATCAACATAGTACAGAATCAAGTCCTGATTCCTGGGACTTAACATTCACTTTTCCAGGTTTACCCAAATCTTTTCTAACATAAAATGGTGTATTTTTTGTCCCACTACATATATTACTCCCAAAATGCTTTATGACTTTCTGCTTAATTTTTTCACTATTTGTCATTATAGTACATACGGTGGTGACTTAAGAGAACTGAGAAGTGAGAAGCATGCACTTGAAGTCTTTGGTGGCTCTCCGGTTTCAGTGTTATTTTCATTTTTCCTTCTACTGTAAGTGTTCTTTTCATATAGTTTATTTATTTCCCCACACTTTTCTTCAAAGCTCTCTCAGACTTTTGAAGATGATTTATATTAATAACATGAGGCAAAAACAAGGGCTGAGTATAAGTAGGCATTAACAAAACTAGCTCAGTATATCTGTACAAGGAGAGAAAATAATGACACTAGCCCATGATGATCCTCTTAGTGGCAGCAACATTTGATAGTCACATCCCCTGTATCAGCACTCAGAATGCTTTTTAAAACATCTACCTGTGATTTTGCTAATCTACAGTTACATGTGGAATGTAACATGAGACTTCCCCTCCATATAATTTTGGAAAAATCTTTAAGTTTGAAGATATATATACAAGTTTTTCCTCAATAAGTATCAGTAGAAAGCTACATTAAAGATACATTTATGTTTTAAGGAATTCTGATATTAAAAACTAGTTAGTGTTCTATCAGGAGAGTGTTAGCTGAAGACAGGATTTATATGATATGCCTAAATACAGTTTTAATGAACAGATAAAGTGTTTATGAAGAAATAACTCAGATAATAACTTACAAAACTATATATAACCCTCTTTGTTCAATAAATATCCCCTGCTACACTCACTAAAATGATTTTGAAAACAGAGATGTAGGCTTTGTTATAGACAGAATGAAAAGCATATACAAAAATATACCTAATTATGCCAGTAATATCTGAGGCTGAAAGTCAAGAAAGAGTAATTTCTTGTTTTTATCAATCAAGAATTTTAATAAAAACTGTGGTAAATACCACTAGCTGTCCACCAAATCCCATTCCACGGTAATAGAAGTAGAGTCAGGCACATGACTGGACTACTTTCCCCAATCTCCTTGAAGGTGGATGTGGCCAAGTTCTTCCAAGAGCACAAAAGTCTGGGCTTATAATAAGGGCATATGTGCCTCTTTCACCCTGACTTTCCCTTTCGGCTGACTGGAGGTGGCACGTGACATGGTCCTAGGAAAAGGCAGAGCCTGAGAGTCATTGCATTACCAGATGAAAGAGAGCTGCCATCCAACTAGGAATGTCTATTTTTGATCATTATGTGTACAGGAAATAAACTGCCTGGTTGTTATTGCAGTTTAGCCTACACTAACTGTTACAAAAGCAAGTTAACATATGGAAATTTTTGTGCAAAAATTTCAGCTTTTATATGTTTGGCTTTTTCACTGAGAAAGTAAGAATTAAACAAATTCAGTCATTTAAAGAATTAGAACTTGTGTATAACCTCCAAATGTGCTAATTGCTTTTATATTTTTATTGCGGTTTCTTCTCTGAGAGTCTTTAACATATGGTATGATCGCTAAATTTTCTGTCATTCCTTTTTATTTTATTCTATACTTGGTTTGTGTGAAGTTCTTCCTTACACAGAAACTATAAAACTATAAAAACAGGGCCATGTCATGCATGTTTTATATTGGTCCTTTCCGCCTGATGTATTCTAGACACATGGTAGGTTCATAACAGATGGCTATTAGGTGGAGTTAAGAACTTTTGTCTTTTCTACCATGATTCCTTCACAATATAATTATTGCTCTTTGCCCATAAAGTGATAATATAGGGAAAAAAATCACATTCATCTCAGGCATTTAAGGTGCATAATATTCTTATTTTTGCTTTTTTTTACCTTGGAAATGAAAATATTAATAATTTTTTAAGAACTCATCATGACACTAATTTATCTTGGAGTCACTTTGAGCTATTTAAGTTTTTTTTCCTTTGGTAGTTAAAGCAAGAGGTAAAAAGGTGCCAAGTGTGATTTCCAATCATCACCACATATTGTGTTATTTTAAATTACTTTATAATCAATCATTCATCATCATAAAATTGAAACAAAATTAATTGTGAAGACTATTATATCAGTACAATAAATTATTAAATTATTTTCTTAACACAGTACTTTAAAAATAAGCTACTTTCAGAATATGTTACAAATAAATTGAATAGAAACCAAGTAACTTCATTTAGGCAACGGTTTTCATTCTAAACATAAATGGTATTATAGACACAGACTTTGAATGCATATATAATGGAATGAAAATGTATCTGTAAATAACCCAGGCTAACAACGTCATTTAAAATAATGATATGTCATCAACCATTGAAGGTGCAGTGGGGAAAAATCCAATAATGTTCTTAGTTTCTTTGTTATTTTGTTTTTTATAATGTACTTCTCCACAGGTATTAGTAATTATTACCTGGGCAGAACAAGAACATATTTGTTTTTAATTTTTATGTAGTTAAACCACTAATTGAATAAACACATTCTGAAAAATAAACTGAATAATGTGTGTTTGTCCCCAAAGTACTTATTTCATTAGTGGTTTACATTTTTTTGTTTGTTTTTTACTTGTTTTAAGGCTACAATTAGAAACATGCTTCTATAATAAAACTCTGCCCGGGGTATTGTGTAACTATAAACAAACAAACAATAATTACTAGGAGCTCTTTCCCTATGTCACTAAGCACTGCATTCGGGGTTACTAGTAATATTAATGACTTCTCCAAGCATAGTACTTTAGAGCAAACTTGCATTTTGCCGAGTCATTTTTCATGTCAGTTTTGGCATCCTATTGTGTCAAATGGCGGAACATTTTAAGTGATGTCTTAAAAACAAATCAACACAATTAAAAAAGAAACAGACAAGAAAGAACTAGACAGTTTGTCAAACATTCAGATGCCAAGAATCCTTTCCAGCAATCAATCTCCCTCCTTTGTTAGAAAAAAAATATCCAGAAGGAGGGACATTAGTTTTTTTGAAGCACTTTTCAACACCTGAAGTTATGTTAGCAATTCTTGCTAAAGTTAATGGAAAATTATTATGTTCCCTAGCACAGTCTTAGGTCTTCTGTCCTTGGATCCCTCTCTCATGACACTTAATTAAAGCCAATAGGTCTACAGTGACGACTGGCATTTTCTTTGGGGAAGTTTGTAGGGAATTTGAGAAAATAATCCCTTGTTTACAAGTAGGTGATGCAAAGCAATGCCTATGTTACCAAAGAACCAGTAACTATGGTATTCTTGTCATTTATCTTACTTGTACAACATTCATATTTCCTGTTTCACCCTCTAAGTCGTGAATAATATTGTGGACTCTAAGTAATATGCCATGCGTATTGTCTCCGTACTATTTATGTACTGTTACTATTCAATCTCTACAGACATATGAAAACATTCTAGTAGAATAGTTCGCTCTGTCATCATTGTCCAATGTTTAGGACATTCATTGTACAGAATCTTTCTTATTCATAGAGAAAGAGTATTCAGCTATTTACATTGCCCTTAGGTTTACTCCAATACAACTTGCAGGTATAATTTTTGTGTGTGTGAGTGGGGGGAGATAACAAATTTCCACCTTATTCACTTAAAAAATTATGTTAACATGCAATGAGGGCAAAGGGGAAAATGTTAAGGGCATGACAGTCTTTTTTTTTTTACAAAACAGTTTACTACAAAAACAGCTTAGGATTTCCTTGCATTACTTTTGAGGCATTGCCTTATAGTAGAATTATTAAGTTCCCAGGAATTAATCATATATGTTATGTATTAACTCTGGAACAGAAGCATCACAATTTTTTGAAGGATCCACAGTTAAGGTAGGCTTTATAGACTTTGTGGAGACTAAGATGTGGAAATTCAGTCTGAGTGGTTAAAGTCACTGAGGTGCCACTTTCATACAGATGGCTAAAAAGAGAGCAGGTGATTTTTCCTCAAAGGATTGTATGCCTTCCGTATTTAATGTGTCTCAATTCCGCAAAGTTATTTTATTCTCTTCTAAATATAAAAGCTTATGACCTAAGTCTGAGCAAGATTGAGAAAGAAAATCTAAACACAAAGAGATACTAAATATCTTTAGTATATAAAAAGTAATTGTAGGGCTTCCCTGGTGGCGCAGTGGTTAAGAATGTGCCTGCCAATGCAGGGGACACAGGTTCGAGCCCTGGTCTGGGGAGATCCCACATGCCGCAGAGCAACTAAGCCCGCGAGCCACAACTACTGAGCCTGTGTGCCACAACTACTGAAGCCCACGTGCCTAGAGCCCGTGCTCTGCAACAAGAGAAGCCACCTCAATGAGAAGCCTGCGCACTGCAACGAAGAGTAGCCCCGCTCGCCGCAACTAGAGAAAGCCCACGTGCAGCAACAAAGACCCAACGCAGCCAAAATCAAAAATAAATAAATTAAAAAAAAAAGTAATTGTAGACTTAATTCAATACGAGCAGCTATTATGATTTTTTAAATTTATCATTAGTAGATTTTTAAAGTTTTCTTATCTTTTCCAACACTTATGAACATTCCCCCAAAATTGAGTCACACTGTTTATATGCAAGTAACTTGGTAAACTATTTACGGAAGACAATATTTCCCTTTGACCCCAGTATGTTCACACCTGAGAATGAATACAAAGGAACTAAGTGAGTAAAGTAAGTGACCTAGATTCAAAGTAATAGCTATAAGGATTTTATCATGTTATTATTCATGATAGGAAAAAGCTGGCAACATCCTAAATGTGAATAATGGCTAAATAATCAGTAAAGTATTATTTGGTCACTACAATGGTGTTGTACATATTTATTTACGTAGAAAGATGTTCTTATAATATCAAGCAAATAAAATATTATAAAATCGTATGTGGCGTATAATCTTACTTTTTATTAAATATACATGAATATGAGAATTTCTGGAAAAACATAAAACCTGTTAATTAAAAAAGCAATAATCAGATGCTAAACACTAGAGATAACAACCCTGCTATAAAACTTGATTTTCAGATAGTGTATACTTGCTTCATCATTTTTCTAAATTCTATTTTTGGAGGAGGAATGCTTGGTAGTTAAATGCAAAGTGCTTTAACTTCTATGGGGTGTTAAGGTTGAATTAACAAAATATTTATACATGTTCATGAGCCACAGCCTTTATCTCTTCTGTAACTAAAAAACTGCATGACACCAGTAGAAAGATTGCAGATAAACGTGGCTTTAAGTAAGCAGTTCTTGGCGTGTAAAGAGCAACAAATAAAATAAGAAACTCAACAAAGAGGTCGTGCACAGCACTGAAAACTTCTTCAGAGTAAACATCTACTTATATGGGCCTTTTTACTTCATTGTGGGTTTGCTCATTTGGTTAGAAAACTCTTTGCCAAGATTTATTAAAAAAAAAAAAGAAACCTTGAAAAGAATGTTGAAGCTACATTTAGCTCAGAGAATACCTCTTTCTCAGGTTTGCTTCATTAACCATGGTTTCTTTATTAAACATAGGAAGTTGTGTTTGTAGTTGCCTTAAATTTTGTCATGCCAATCAACTTGAGTTTAAGGAGGAAAATGGTTTTGAAAGATTTTAAAAATTGGAACTGAACCCTTGAAGATTCTCCTCCTCTGTTGGAGTGAGGTGTAGTTGGGCCCTAAGTCCTGAAGAGGCAGGCAGGCCGGCCAGGCAGGCCCTAGGAAAGGCAGTGACACTCAGCCCCTCCAACACTGTGCCCTGCTGGAGAAAGCACTGAAGTGTCCTGCTTCTCAAGCCCCACTCTCTGACGTGCCTTTTGCACCCCTTTCATTAGGACAGTTATTCCCTTCCTATCTGGGAATCCCCTTTTCTTCCTCTTCCCCAGCCCCTCCTGGCACTCAGCCACCTGCCCAGGGGTGTCCCTTCCTCTCCCATCTTCCCACCCAGTGCCAGCCAGCTGGCTGGTTTTATACAATACTGGGTTGGTAGACGATTATTTTTTTTTCTTGTAATTTAAACAGGCCCAGCCTTGTTGTTTCTACCTAACAGACACAAGTTAATGTTATAGGTTTTAAATGATTAAATGTGTAGACTATGGAAAAAAAAGAGAAGGGAAAAAGAAGGTAATCTTGCCATTCGAGACAACATGGATGGACCTTGAGGGCATTATGCTAAGTGAAATAAGTCAGACAGAAAAGGACAAATACCATATGATCTCACATGTGGAATCTTAAAAACAAAATGAAACAAAACTCATAGATACAGAGAACAGATTTGTGGTTGCCTGAAACAGGGGGTTGTGGGGTGGTATAAAATGGGTGAAAGTGGTCAAAAGATACAAACTTCCAGTTATAAAATATAGGAGTCATGGGGATGTAATGTACAGCCTGGTGACTAGTTAATAATACTGTGTTGTATATTGGAAAGTTGCTAAGAGAATAAACCTTAAAAGTTCTCATCACAAGAAAAAAAACTATGCGTGGTGATGAACGTTAGCTAGACTTATTGTCGTAATCATTTCACAGTATATACAGATATTCAATTACTTACACCTCAGTTTAAGGTTGTACACCTTAAACTAATATAATGTTATATGCCAGTTATATTTCAACTTTTTTAAAAGAGAAAGCAGGAGACAGAATTTTTCTTCTCATTATGGGACAAACTTATGCCACACTCCACAGACTTATTCCAGAGATATTTCTAGCTTACAGTATATGAATGCTGAATTCTCAGCTATTAGAACTTGAGTACATAGAACTCTGGAAGTTTGGTGAATCATTTTAGCCCGTGTGGAAATATCTGTAGCTGAAATCTAAGTAAAAACGTAAAGTGGTCTAAAATATTAAACTCACATGAAAAACGGTTTTTACCTTAAACATTCTTTTGGCCTTTTGTATATCACATACAGGTTATAACTGCTGCCTACATGCTTATAGATAGGAAGTAAATAAGCTAGGATATCAGCACAGGAAACAAAATTGTGATAAACATACATGAGAAACATGGTTGCTTTTTCCATTTGAGAAGTTATTATTTCAAAGCACCGAATTAAGTATTTCCTTGGGGTAAGAAATATGGAGAGAGTATTGAAAAGTGTGTGAAGGCAATTTTGGTGGGCAAACACCTTATTAACTATAAAGCATAGCAAAGAAATGAGCAAAATGTGTATGTGAGCCTGATGGATATAACTTTTATTTTATTTTATCCTCACACCTGTATAAAACATTGTTATAGTTCAAGGTATTGGTGTGAAGATTCGAGTCACTCCAGCCACTAGAGAATGTTAAGATTAATAATGCATGTCAAATAAGAGAAGCAAACATTAAGCCTCCAGGTGTGAATATGTTTGCCTTGTTCTAGCTTTAGTTCAATATTTTTCCTCTCTCTGTCAATTAAATTTTTCTTACAGGAGACAATCTTTTATTCCACTGGTGAGATGAGTTTCTAAGATTTTACTCCAAGCAGAATAGTGCCATTAAGAAAACTCCAATTTTTGTGGGATTTTTTTTGGAAATAGGTTAATTTTTTTTAAAAATAGAAAAGCCTCATGTTGAATATGCTACACTTGACCTGAGATCAAAATCTTGGATTTGTCTTTAAAGGTGGGATTTTCCTCTGCCCTGCAGCGTTTATGACCAAAGAATATATTTGCTTCCTTTGTCACTGCTGTGGGGTTGTCACATGTAACTGGCTTGAACAATTGGAAAGTACATTACTATTACACACCCATCTCTGAGTCCAGATGAGAAACAAAACAATTGGACCGTAAATGTCATCATTAGCTTGATTTTATATATATGCACATATATTAAATGTGTGTTTAGTGTACGTATTTGGCAATAAGTCAAAAATTAATCTCCTAGCATCTTTTTTTTCCCCTAGCATCTTTAATAACACTTATTTAAGCAAAATATGGCATGAAGAAGTAACGTGATCCAGAACTCTGAGTAATCCCAGCCACAGTTCACTAGAATTTTCAGTAGTTATTGAAGCCTATGAATGTTTCTAGCTTTTCTTTGAGTCCCTCTGAAAACAGGTCTGTCCTTGAGGTGTCAGATTAACACTCCACTCAGAAGACAAATTGTTCGTGGGCACAGTGGACATATGAGAGCCATTAGACAGTGTGCTCTGCATTCTTGAAAAATGAAAAATTCTAGGCAACATTACATTTTATAAATGCAAGATGTTTATTATTACAGTACCAGCAATAAATGTTTAGAAACTGGAGAGGGTTCACAATGGTTCTGACTAGGAACATATGCCTATCGAGTTCATTGGAAGCGGAGCCATTGATTTTTGGCATTAAACAAAGGGTCTGGAAGCTATTATGCATTTAGGCTTCTATGGGTATTTAATTATATCAATAGGAGAACACAAGTTCTGTTGTGTGCCTAGTGATGAATGTCTGCATTTATTCATGTTACTATGCATGATAGACGAGTTTAAAACAGATGCCGTAACTTTCTTGCAATTTCACCAAATTATTTAAATCATTTTCTTTGAAAATTTAGAGGATGCCTTCATGAACTTCATTGAAGAAAGCTTGCCTATGGAATCCCTTTACAGATTTCCCTCAGGACAGTGTGTAAATTAACACACACACACACACACAAACAAAAACCTGCATATAAACATTTCCATGTCTTTATGTAAACTGATAAATGCTATTCTATTGCTCTTACCCTTATGCACTTTCCCAGCTCTGTCATATTTCTGCCTTGAAATGCTGCCTGCTTGGATTTGTGATTACTACTGCTTATTTTATATTTGCCACTGCATAATCAGACGTCATTTAATGCTGCAATCCAAAGCCTGTTGTCTGGCAGCTTTCTTCCAATGTAACTGCACTTAAGATATTGACTGAAGGGGCTTCCCTTTCCTGGTGGTGCAGTGGTTGAGAGTCCGCCTGCCGATGCAGGGGACATGGGTTCGTGCCCCGGTCCGGGAAGATCCCACATGCCGCGGAGCGGCTGGGCCCGTGAGCCATGGCTGCTGGGCCTGCGCGTGCGGAGCCTGTGCTCCACAACGGGAGAGGCCACAGCAGTGAGAGGCCCGCAACCCGCAAAAAAAAAAAAAAAAAAAAAAAAAAAGATATTGACTGAAGATCTATTCTTTTGCATAAGTTTATTTTACGTACAGAGTAAAAGTCTTTTTTTTTTAATGAATTAATTTATTTTTGGCTGCCTTGGGTCTTCGTTGCTATGCGCCGGCTTTTAGTTGTGGTGAGCGGGGGGCTACTCTTCGTTGCGGTGCGCGGGCTTCTCATTGCAGTGGCTTCCCTTGTTGCGGAGCACGGGCTCTAGGCGCACGGGCTTCAGTAATTGTGGCTTGTGGGCTCAGTAGTTGTGGCTTGCGGGCTCTAGAGCGCAGGCTCAGCAGTTGTGGCTCACGGGCCCAGCTGCCCCACGGCATGTGGGATCTTCCTGGACCAGGGCACAAACCCGTGTGCCCTGCATCGGCAGGCGGACTCTCAACCACTGCGTCACCAGGGAAGCCCGACAAATACTCTTTTTAATTGCTTGGCTTGCCTTAATTAGGTTCCCTTCTGCAACTAATTCCATTATTTCAATAGTTTATCTAATAGTAAACTCCATGGGAATACAAAATAATATTTATTATAGTAGTAGGAGGAGGAGGGGGAAAAGTAATAGCAGCGGTCACTAACATTATTTGTTTGCAATATTCTTTATTCCATCGTATCTTCTTCCTGTGTATCACCTAATCCTATGAGTAAATGCCCATTTCAAAGATGAAGTAACTGAAGCTTAGAGAGATTACATAGCTTACCCAATATTACCCAGCAAGTAAGTGGCAATGTCAGTTTGGATATTAATACTATTTACTCATTTAGATATATAAACTAATTTTTGCTCTTTTTTAGTCTATAACTTAGTGAGAGAAATCATTCACTCTATTGGCAACAGCAACCTCTTTGGGGGAACTATTACTGAATATTTTTCTTCCTGTTAGCGTATGAGCCATTTATTCAGACCCTCACTAGACTATGACCATGAAACCGAATCATCCTTTTTTTACCTATAGTATTTCAATGTAGTATTCCACCTGAGGGGAGTTTAGCTCTGCTCTCCTGTCATCTAAAATGTCAACCTTGGCTTCCTTTGTCACTTCCTAACGGCAGTGGAACTCAGAAGGGTTCCCTCAACGGAGTGTTCTACAGCTAACGCACCACATGCTGACTACTTGAGGAATGGGCTGCCTCTGCATGCTGCTGGGCTGTCCTGCCGATGCCACGGCAGCATCCTGTGCTAAGGCGATTGCCTTCTCAGTTCCATGGGGAGAGGCCACACCACAGTTTCTGGGAGTGGGATTTTCCTACTGTTTATAATCTTGGGAAAAGGTTAATTACAGTCCAGAATACTATAGGTCTCTGATTTGAGGAGAGGAGGGATATACTCTATCTGGATGAAGTAAGAGACTGGGTCCAAACTCTGAGGAGGAGGAGAGTTCTGGATCTCTTCTAATAATAGGGGTGGGCTAGCATAATGAGACAGAAACAAATAGTAAATGGTAATAGTCACATTTAATTATAGGTGACAGCATGATAAATCAATACTGTTTGGGACTATTTACCAAAAAGATTATTGAGTATCCTTTCCATGAGGTGCTGGGTGTTATCGATTTGACCCTCCAGAGATCTGATTCTATGGGTGTGTGTGACTGTCTACTGACTAGGCTATTTTACAGCTCTGTGGGGTGAGATTAACTGGTAGAAAACTGATAACACTGTAAATGATTCTTGCAAATAATTCCTGTCTATAGCAGCACAAATTAATTTTGTTTGATTGAGATACAATTGATCTGCACCAGGTGGAAAAGAGAACTCCAAATGTAGCTAGTATTCTGTGAGGAATCACCGGAGTGAGAGGACCCACTAGTAGATGTTACATGTGGACAGGCCAAAACCAGACGGGGGACAGAGGTGAGTTTCAGAACATATTCCAAACCAGCAAGACCCAAAAAGGACCCAAGTTGGCCATGAGGTGTTGGGGGAAACAATGGTACTCAAGCAATATCTTTGATATGCATTAATTTTATATTTGTATGAAAATCATGCCTTTTAATGTTTTGAAAATTATACTTTGGCACCATATTATAGCAAGATGGGACTATTCTTTGTCACCAATGCTTTGTTTGTTACAAAATAATCAATACTGTAGGTAATTTATTATTGTCAAGTCATAGATAATTTGTGACTAGATTTCTTTTCAACATACCCTACAGCTCTGACCTTCAATATATAACATCCTCCCCCTCTAGCCAGGTAGTTTTAAGTAGTAGATCATAGTGGGATAGGAACAGAATCAGAAGCCTAGAGAAACACCAAGTCAAAGGTTTAAGCAAGTGGTTGCAACAGGAGAAAGTAGTAACGGTTCATTTTTGAATGCAGGGTAAGCAATTATGGTTAAATTTAATCACAATACAGGGTACATAAAAGGTATATATGCTACAAAAGTAGGCTTTTATCCAAGAAACTGGGAAATACATATATCACATCATTTACTTAACATCAGAAATCCATTTCTGAAAATTCAGATTCTTAATGAAAATACAACCTGGGGACTTGTATTAGTTTCCTGTGGCTGCTGTAACAAATTATCACAAACTGCGTGGCTTAAAACATCAGAAATTTGTTCTCTCACAGCTCTGGAGACCAGAAATCTTAAATCAGTATTACTGGACCTTAAACAAGGTGTTGGTAGAATCACACTCTCTCCAGAGGCTCTAGGGGAGAATCTGTTTCTTTCATTAATTTAATCACATTTGCAAAGACCCCTTTTCCATATAAGGTAATATTTACAGGTTTCATCTATTAGAACCTTATAAACTTGGAAGGTGCTATTCAGCCTACTACAGGACCCATTTTCTATTAAATTATAGAAAAACTATAATGGGCTACATATTAAACCAAAATCCTCATCCAATATCTTTTAAGTACAACACAGTAACACACTTTTGCGTAAGAGATAGACTACTAATGTGAGGACATAAAATACATAAAACACTACTTTCTAATCACTAAACAATATAGTCATAAAAATAATTGCTTTATATTTCATGACATGTTCACTCTTGGTTCCAGCAACATCTCCTTTACTGATTCTCAGAGCATCCTTCGAGACATCTACATGAGATTCCAAGTTCTACCCGTTGTATTCGGAATGTAACACTAGGCTTTTTTTTGAATATATTTTTGGTTGTTTACCATGTTTTACTGAGGAGATGAAAATTATTTTTTCTAATATAGTTTTCAGGGAAAAATATTAAGTGAGATATAGATTTATGTCCATTAAAAACAAGAAGCATTCTACTAGGTTATATTCACCAGGAATATATTCTCTGGGGCATGCCTGTAACGAGAATATTGTATTCTCAGAGCTGGGCTCTAACTGAGTCATAATGGATCATATCATAAATGGGTGAGAGAAGAGAAACAAGTTCTCCTTAGAGAGAAAGAATGATTCCCAAATAAACAGATGACCATTGTGACCAGACTATATATTTTACATTCACCAAATTGGACTTGTGAATTTTTAAACCAACCATTAAAAAAAAAGGAGCCAAAGGACAACAGTGTCAGAGTCTATACAAGCACTGATCTACCTTACATTCAACTCAATTCTTCTCTGCTTCCTAAGTTTTTTATTTGTTTGTTTTTGTTTTCACACAGAGACAGACTCCTTTGACAGGTAAGATTCAAGCTGTCTTCCTTCTTAAAAATTTAGCATTCTAATTTTATACATCAGTCTCTTGTGATGTAAGCAAGCCAATGTAATAAACTTTGGAGGCTGACAATTTTGAATTTCTGATTCTGGAAGATACTTTCTTCAAAATATAGCTAAAATTTAATTTCCTTCATTTCCTGTACTAGCTTTATTTTCTTCCGAGGGCTTTTCATCCTCAGAAATGATTTTATTTATTCACTTGTTTATAGGCTGTCAGTACCACAAAAACACGTGCTGCTTTTATTCATAGGGTTGAGGATAATTTAACTTATATTAATAAGTTAATAATTTAACTTAAAAATCAGTAACTTTTCTTTTTTAGAAGGGCCTTCTTCCTGTCTTAGTTATAAACACCATCTTATCAGTGTGTCTCTGAGGTTGTGTAAAGGCATTTCTTAAGGATCAAACACAGGTATCCAAGGCCACCCTACAGGTAGATATGTGGTTTCTCCAGGATATGAAATCCTGAGGTGTGTCCACATTGACAGTGTACTGAACTGCTCCAGGGACTCTATCCTCTCTTTCAATTGGCACACAAAAAAATGGTACACTGGTATACACACACACACACACACACACACACACACACACACACACACACACACATTCATCCTTTAGGTCTAGGAACTGTTGGGTAGAGCCTAAGATGTTTAAGAAGGGTGTCTACAGTCATGACAAAACTCTCCTGTTTATTCCAGTGTGCAATACAAACAACAAACATAATTTTCTATGTGCCATGATACTTAAAGAATATTGAGAAGCACAGCACAGACTCTACTGGATCTGCACTTTGCTCTCCACTCCTGGTACAGAAGACATACTCCAGTGTTCCCCTGACATCTCAAAATCCTGGACTGTCTCTTGCTGTATCAACATCCCTCTGGTGCTGATCCAAAATTTACCTCAGTGAGAAAGTCTTGCCTAATTTACCACATAGATTCTCATTCCTCTTGGTGAACTGCTTTCTTTATATACTTAGGTTATTCCTTAATTAATTCACTTATGCACAAAATTCCCTTATGAAATTCTCTCTAGTGATTAGTAAAATGTAAGAAGGCCTTATCATTTCAGAGCTGGCCTGTCATAGCTAAGATCGTTTCTAAAGAAAGAAGAAGCCACTATGTTGCCTTCAGCCTGTGTACATTGTAAGTGTTCCAGAACTTAGACACAAATTAAAAAAAAGAAAAAGCATCCAAGGAAGGTGAGGGGAAGGGTCTGGCCACCAGGGAGGGCTTGAGCCTATAGCTAGATAGGAGGAAGATACCAAGAGTCTAAGAGGACCAGAGCAAGGCCTCACTTAGAGTTTAATCTCTGTGTTATAACCCTTATAATAAAAGATTTGGCACAAAAGTATTTTATGGGGTTGCAAATTCATTATGAATGGAAATATTTCTGTAGATGTTCCCTGTATCTTGATGCTCTGAGGAAACTATGTGGAAGTAGTTGTCATGTCTAATAAAAAAATCACAATAATTGTTCACTGCCTATTGCAATTTATATATTCTTTGAATTATGTTATTGGCATTAATAGTGCATTTTTCAAGAGTAAAGATGAGTAAAGTTAATGGTTTGGGGTATATGATACAAAATAGAAGAGTCAGTAAACTCCATTTGATATAGGAGATGTTAAAAGAAGCAAAATAAAAATATAAACGAAGAACAAAAGATAATTTGAAACAAATTATAAGTGGCATTTCTTTTGTGTCTCATGTCAGGGACATCAACATCAGTGACCTAGATTATTTTAAGTTGTCCAGGTTGTTAAACTCACTTTGATTTTTTCTGATATAAGTGACAATTATGTTGAAATGCCGCTCTACACACAGAGGGTTCCCAGCTTCTGTGAACATTCCCTGGATTTTGTGAGGGGCTTAAGGTTTGCCTGGTCATCTCTGGTTGCTCTTTACCTCTTCCCACCAAATTCCTCCTCCCTCAAGTTTTTCCACCTGTGATTCTTCCTGTCTCTTCTCTCCTGTCACCCAAAATAGAGTATCATCCCCCTTCTACAGAGCTCTTGAGAAGGAGACGTTTACTGAAGATTGGGAGGTAGCGGAATGACAGCCAGTCCATGGTCCATGAAGAGTGAGTGCTGCAGCTCTGAACAGCAGTTAATTTAAAGTAGAATACTAGGGCTTCCCTGGTGGCGCAGCGGTTGAGAGTCCGCCTGCCGATGCAGGGGACACGGGTTCGTGCCCTGGTCCGGGAAGATCCCACATGCCATGGAGTGGCTAGGCCTGTGAGCCAAGGCCGCTGAGCCTGCGGTCCGGAGCCTGTGCTCCGCAAAGGGAGAGGCCACAACAGTGAGATGCCCGTGTACCGCAAAAAAAATAAATAAATAAAATAAAATAAAGTAGAATACTAGACATCCCTCTTTAAAAACAAATGAGGTCAGTTGTACAACTGAAAAACATTCACTTTTCCAACTTCTCCTGCAGCTTCAGAGCCATCTCTTCTTTGAATTCACGATATCCCACACATATTTCTTAATGGAAAATTTACTCTCTCTTTCTTTTTTCTTTTTCACTTTTGGCCAGTTTCTCTCATCTAGGCAAATCGTGAATGCTGAATTTTCACATATTAAATGGCCCCTCTGGGTAATCTGCTAAACAAGTGAGCATACCTTCTCAGAGGAATCCTCCAATCAGCTCTTAAAATAATACTTTTTCTGTCCTACTACTCTCTCTTTTTAATTTTTGAAATTATTTAATATATTTGATAGAAGCTCTTTAAAAAGCTGTGATGATGCATGAATCTTCATAATATAAAGTGAATGCTTTTTTTTTTTTTTTTTTAATTCTCCTAAGTCAGTAGGAAAAATGTATTAGGTCAGAATTTAGTAACCAGATCCTAGTTCACCTTCTGAACCTAGAGGCCCTGCTTCTATCTTGGCAGAAAGCAAGTCCAGCAAAGAGAGCCCAGAGTTGCTACAAGGGACCAGTTTCTTCTTTCCCAAATGAGATGAGACGTAGGAAAAACCTATGGTAATTGTAATCGAGAGCCAAATTAGGCAGAATGAGTTAGGTAAACTCAGTCTAGCCCAGCCAACACTTGAGTTGATAAATGTCCATTTTGAGCCAGGCTGTTTTTAAAGAGCTCGCACTCCCTATGAAAATATTCTGGTGGTATTAAGGGGGTAGATCTTACCCTAAAGGGAGGTAGCTCAGAAGACAACAAAGAACCCAAACAGCAAATGAAAGGGTCCTTCAAAGTTTGAGGATTTATAAAGTAGCTTTCCAGGCTGAGGCAACAGTACGCTTAAATGCATTTCCTTTACTCTTCTTGAGTTTCTCAGTGTTGAGCAATTCAATCTTTCATGCTTTGTATTGTAAATACAATTGTAAAATAGTTCACATTTTAGTCTATCAATCTCAAACAGGTATGTTAGATATGCCAGAACGGGTGTCACGTTGGCTAAAACACTTCAATGTGAGTAAAGTAGCCCAATTCTGTGGTTCTCTGACCTTTCCATTTCACTTGTCAGTATAATTTCAAAAATAATTATTAATCTGTATACAGTTATTAACTTTTGTATACTAGATAAATAAGAAGTTAAAAATAAGAATAAAAACAACAGCGATATGACCTCTAAGCATAATCATTTCACAAAGGAAAGGGCATTTTAATCACAAAAAAAATGTAGAAAGTCTTCTTAAGGAAAGAATTAAAAAGTCATTAAAATAAATTTAGCTTTATAAATTTTCTTATATCATCTTTCAGCTTTCGTTTGGTCCAGACCCAGCAAGATTTCTTCACAGTCTGGCTCCAAAATACAGAGTGTTGGTAATACTGAAGTAGCCTTTCTCTAACTTGCCAGCTTTATCCTCACCATTTTTCTCACTATAGTTACCCGGTAGAAACTTATTTCTTCAAGCACATAGGTCTGCATAATTTTAAAGTCTCCTTCTGGTTTTCATTTACTTATAACCTTAAACTACCACTGACTTAAAAGTGTTCAGCATAAAACCCAATTTGTGCTTTTATTCATTTACAACAGATGGGGTCACAGTGAAAAGGGGGGAGCAGATTATAGTTTCCCTTTTTTGTAGCCCCTTTATTAAAATCACTTGCATCATTTTTATAAGGATCACACTTTTTTCTAAGATGTGATTCTTATAAAGGATGCACTCTTCATTTTAGAACAGTTTGGTAAGTAGTAAACCTGGGCTCTCAAAGTCTCTATAAAAAATATATGGCCAGGGCTTCCCTGGTGGCGCAGTGGTTGAGAGTCTGCCTGCCGATGCAGGGGACACGGGCTCGTGCCCCGGTCCGGGAAGATGCCACATGCCGCGGAGCGGCTGGGCCCGTGAGCCATGGCCGCTGAGCCTGCGCATCCGGTGCCTGTGCTCCGCAATGGGAGAGGTCACAACAGTGAGAGGCCCGTGTATCGCAAAAAAAAAAAAAAAATATATATATATATATATATATGGCCAAAACGACCTTCATCTTAACCACAATACCCATACCTAATAGTTTTCCAAACATGCAGAAGCCCTAAGCAGAATTAAATTCCAATAACATATGCTGAAGTTACAACTACTGACAATGAATGTTGCCAGTCCTAAACAAACCAAGAGCTATTGCTTACCAGGGTAGGAAATGGGATAAGAATGATATATTACTCTTTTTAACTGCAGATATATTGTCAGTCTGCCAAAGCACTGGTACTTAAAATTCTTTATAAAATTATGCTTCTGGGAAAATTAGTAAGTATCACCTATAATAAATATATCTTTTTTTTCAGTTTTGATTATAATTTGAAGGAAAGACTCAAGAAGAAGGCTATGAAAGAGAGGGGTAAAAAAGAATAGGTATGAAATAAATTAAATTTTTCCTTTGCTTATGATGGAATTACACCCCAATAAACCCATCGTAAGTAGAAAATATCCTTAAGTTGAAAATGTATTTAATACACCTAACTTACCAAACATCATAGCTTACCCTAGCCTACCTTAAATGTGCTCAGAATACTTACATTAGCCTACAGTTGGGCAAAATGATCTAACACAAAGCCTATTTTACAATAAAGTGTTGAATATCTCATGTAATTGAATACTGTACTGAAAGTGAAAAACAGAATGGTTGTACCGATACAGAATGGCTGTAAGTGTATCGGTTGTTTCCTCTCACCATCGCATGGCTGACTGGGAGCAGTGGCTCACTTCTGCTGCCCAGCATCGTACTACAAAACACAACCTTGGGAAAAGATCCAAATTCGGAGTATGGTGTCTACTGAATGCATATCACTTTCACATCATCATAAAGTGGAAAAATAGTAAGTCAAACCATTGTTAAGCCTGGAAACATCTGTAGTAAATAATAATATTAATAAGGAAAAAATATTGAAAGAAGGAATTGTAGAAAAGGAATGTCCACCTTCTCTCTACCCCAGAAAAGACATGCTTTTTTTGGTACTTATGTTACTGGACGATGCAAAATTCTCATCAACTATTCTCATAGTTTGTCATTTAGCATACACTATATAGAATATACTATGGTAACATACTGTCCTGGTCTAAAAAGGTAATGTATAGTCTGCATCACTGAATATGTCTTCATAATAACAATTGGGTTAAAATACTTAAAAAAATCAATTAGCAGTGATGGTGGTCTTTTCACTACTAACATAAAAGGTAAAAAAATGTATTTTTATATTTTGTAAATAAAAGTACAGGCAGAAATAAAATCCCATTTTTATCACTAGTTATGCCCCGTAGTAACAATTACAAAACTAAAAGCTTTTTTTTTTTTTTTTCCTCCGGTACGCGGGCCTCTCACTGTTGTGGCCTCTCCCGTTGCGGAGCACAGGCTCCGGACGCGCAGGCTCAGCGGCCACGGCTCACGGGCCCAGCCGCTCCGCGGCATGTGGGATCTTCCCAGACCGGGGCACGAACCAGTGTCCCGTACATCGGCAGGCGGACTCTCAACCACTGCGCCACCAGGGAAGCCCAAAACTAAAAGCTTTTAAGTGGCAAGTGGTAGAAATAAACTAACTTCAGGAAAACTGGTCTTTAAAAATTTTAGATATTTATAATTATAAAAGAATAAGTGATAAAGACTTTCATTTTAATGCAATTAGATTTGTATTATTGTTTTCAAATGATCCTTTTAAAAAATAGAGTATTAACATTCTCAAATATAACAAAAGAAATAGGGAATAATTTTAAAGATTATAATTATATTTTACATTCACATATAAGAGAAACAACACTGGCTTTAGGGTAAAAAATTAAATTTGTGTTGTATTTCTAAAATAAAATAACCGTCTATTCATATTGAGCCAGTAAATAGCCATTGTACAAAGTTAGAAGGTAAATGCAACAGCAACAAAATTAACATTCTCCCAACCCAAAACATAAGTAGTATATTGACTTCCAGATCTTGAGATCTTACTGTACATAGTCTTTTGTGATTCCATTTTATCACCATTTATCTCCATTTCCCCGTTTCTGTACTACACATTTATCTCCATTTTTTCTATTTCTGTTGTACTTTCTATCTCTTTAGTACACAGATTATATTTAAATTATCTTAATTGAATCCCAAATTATTTAAATCAGTACCTAATTTCAGATAAAGCATTGCTTCTGGTTTTGTTGTCTTTAGAATCTCCTTTCATTTTTATTTGATGTTTCTTAAACCTCTTTTATCATGTTTGCCTACCTCTTCACTCTTTTGAAAACTTTTTATAACTGAAATTTTCTAGCATTTATAAAATAGGAAAATAGGGTAACTCTCCATGTATTCATCAGCTAACTTCAACAATTAACTCAGGCCAATTCTGTTTTATCCATATCCGCAAAGACATACTTGCTCTGCCCAAACAAAACTGAATGATTTTTGTCTGAATATTATTATATAATTTCATCCACAAAAATGTTTGTTAGTTTTGGAAGTTTAGTGGTTTCGTTTTGTTTTTTTTTCTGTGAAATTTATTGTTTCCACATTAAAAGATTTATTTGAGGGGGAATATTTTTTTTTAACCACATGATGATCCTACACAGCTGCCCAGAGTAGGACACCATCATACGTCTTTAACATGCCATATGAGTTCTGAATAAATAAAAGCTACAAAGCCCTAGTTATATACAAATATCTTAGGCAATAATGTTTACAAACCTATGTACAATACAACAAATGTAAACAGTAAATGCAGCATGAGAGTAATCAAAGGATTCACAGGGACAACCACTTACGGTTGTCAGTCTGCCCCCCAGGAGCTGGCACAGCAATCAGAGAAGAAAAAGAAATAAAAGGAATTCAATTTGGAAAGGAAGAAGTAAAACTATCACTGTTTGCAGATGACATGATGCTATATCAGGAAATCCTAGAGACACTACCAGGAAACAGCTAGAGCTCATCAATGAATTCAGTAAAGTTGCAGGATACAAAATTAATATGCATAAATCTGTTGCATTTCTATACACTAACAATGAAATATCAGAAAGAGAAATTAAGGAAACAATCCCATTTACGATCACATCAAAAAGAATGAAACACCTAGGAATAAACCTACCTAAGGAGGCAATAGACCTGTACTCCAGAGACAGTAAGACTCTGATGAAAAAACTTGAAGATGACACAAACAGATGGAAAGATGTACTGTGTTCTTTGACTGGAAGAATCAATATTGTTAAAATGATGATACTACCTGAGGCAATCTACAGATTCAATGCAATCCCTATCAAATTACCAACGGCATTTTTCACAGAACTAGAACAAAATTTTTTTTAATTTATAGGGCACTTGGGATAGTTCCACTCTACGTCTATACCATCAATTTAGTGCATAGTTTCACTTGTCTCAATTTGCTTTCAGGTTTTAGGAATTGTTATTTTTCTGGTTTTAACTTTGATTTACAATTATTCAGAATATTTACATGGTTTTGATTTACAATTATTCAGAATATTTACATGGTTTTGATTTACAATTATTCCGAATATTTACATGGTTCTAGAATAAAACCTACAAAACAAAGCATATTCAGAGTTTTCAGTTATGTCCTCTTCATTATCCTCTCTCCTATTCCTTTAAGTATCCATATGCTTTTTAACTTTAAAATTATTTTTCCAACTTTTAACCTAAGTTATATACATATGTATATATTGAGTCAACATGTGTTGCTTATATTTTAACATATTACTGCTTTATACTTAACATTTTGCTTTATACTGTTCCCTTCCTAGGTAAACAATAGTACATTATACCCACTTTTCTTCACCTAGCTTTATTTAACAATAAAGACTGGAGAAAAATCCTTAATTGTTTATAAACATATTCTTTTTGTCATGTTAGTATTACCTATAACTCTATTGCATTGCTTTATTGTGTGTATTCAAAAACTCATGTCCTATATTGATGTATATTTGTTCTCTTCCCAGGCTTTATTATTCAGATATTGCTGTCATACATAGCCTTGTACAAAACATTTTATTTTTTGTATTTTTGTCAGTGTGTCTCTGGGGTATGTTCTTAGAAGTAGGATTATTGGGTCACAGGACAAATGCATAGATATTGTTGTACATTATTAAATTTCTTTCCAAAGCGGATCTAACATTTTGCATTTCCATTACCAACATAGGAGAATGTTTTATTCATCTTTACCCACAGAAGATATTGCCAAACTTTAGGACTTTAGCCAATTCAATATGTGAGAACCGGGATCTCAGGGAAGTTATAATTTGCAGTTTCTTATTATGAGGAAAGCAGAACATCTTTTTATATTTTTAAGGGCATGTATATTTCTATTCTCTTTGAGCTGTCTGTATATCTTGTCCATTTTTCTAGAGTGTTGGGGTTTTTCTTTATTTTTAGATCTTAATATATTTATTATGCTACCCTTTATCTATAGTATTAATTGCATTTGTGATGCTGGAGGTGTTGTTTTTTTGTTTTTTGGATTTTTTTTTTTGCTTTTCTTTACACTTTTATTTAGACAAATCTATTGATCTATATATTTTCCATTATTTTGTCCATAAATCAAGTCATAGTTTGGACAGTTTTCTCCACTCTAGATTTGTTGCAAAATTCACCTCTGTTTTCTTCTAGCACTGGTATATTCATCTTTTTAAACATTTTAAATCTCTAATCCATGTAGAAGTTATCCTGGCATATGATGTGAGGACTAATCCAAATTTAGTTTTTTCTACATTGCTCTCATTACACAATCTCACTTATTAAAAAGTCGTATCTTTTCCTCCCTGATTTGAGGTGCCATTTTTATCTTATACCAGTATTGTGTTCTTAATTTGGACTATTTCCAGATTTCCTTTTTTTTTTTTTTTTTTTTTTTTTG